>NC_081802.1:4127520-4736270 GCF_963082965.1 Carassius carassius
AAAGTCAAGGCCAATGTCAAAGAGTTAGACGTTCATGCAAGAAACGATGAAAGATTCTCATGTGTTTAGTTAGTCTGGTAAGTGCCCTGCTATTCGTGATCTTTAAATTAAATAATTTTTTTACGATGTTCAAACTCAAAATTTGTATTGGTATAGAAGGCCTGAATCAGGTTTTTTATTATTTATCTTTTTTGACATGTCATCCTACTTTTCTTCGTTATTAAGCTAAAATGTTGTTTTTTATTCTTAAACTAAAAATCATCATTGCTTACGGCCTGTTGATGGCAGCTGGTTCTGGTCTGTTGACTCAATCTGAGTCCAGACATTGATAAAATCTCTCATAACATCCACTTAGTACTCAGTTTGTACAACTTGAACATTTTCGATCAAAGCCATCTCAAGTTACCACTTGTGTTCCCCAAGGTTCAGTTTTGGGCCCTCTTCTGTTCATTATTTACTTAATGCTTTTAAGAAATATGGAATTCAAATTGAAATAGTCACATTTAAATATTTTACAATAATATAATATAGCCTATCTTTTTGTCTACATATACATTTATATATGTGTATATGTTATATAAATTTGTCAAATACATAATATTAAATATTTCATTATTAAATAATATTTTATACACTTTTATTTTAATATTAGATACATTTTATATAATACAATTATTTTAAAATAATATTTAATACAATTCTGCATAATCTATTAACATTCATCTTGAGAAATCTGCAAAAATACAGTCAGAGAAAAATATGTTTGAGATAAGACAAAACAACTCAGTCAGACCTAAACAGATTTCCCCCAGATTTAAATGGGACGTGATTTCCTCGAAGGCACCTCAGTGACCAGCATGTGACCTTTGAAAAGAAGTGAGAAGAATAAATGTTTTCAGTCATGGTGAAAGGTCACATCATCACATTGAGGTCACTGAATCCTCAAAACACAGTATCAGAGTGAAGCAAATAGATTACCTGTGTAGTACATCTTTCCATCCACCTATATGATGTTTGCTTAAACAGTGAAAAGGAATAGAAGGTAAAATAAGCCTCCGAGCCACACCGTTGGAAGTTTCCAGAAAATAATATATATAAACATTTAATAAATTCCATGTGCAGGTTTCAGTAAGCTGTGCACTGCCTCCCTCTATTGTTCAACAGAAAAACTGCCCCGGAACCCCATTGGAGCAGTTGAAGTTACTCCAACAGCAGGATTTATTCTCTTTACACTAATTCAGTAACATTAACTGTAAAGTACAGTAGCTGTGTTGTCACAGTATAGTAAATGTCTTTTTAGTAGTAATACATTCAGAACAGCTTAGCAACTGTATAGCCATGTCCTAGCAACCACTTATTATCTTAGTGAAGGTTTGTAAATATAAACACCTAGTTAAACATACACATATTCAAGTTTTTAGTAGTCTCTTTAGTCACCTGAGTTGTAAGATCTCTGTGCTCTACATCAAATATTAAAGTTTAGGAGGATATAAATAATAAATGCCCCGTACTACAGGTGATATGTGTGACTCCTTGTCCTGGAAATGGCAAATATACATCTTATCATGCTGAGCCCACTGTTTCCTTATCAATATCAGCAGTGAACCTGCAAACACACTCCCATACCTTTCACAAAGAAACAGATCCGTCAGCATAAAATGACACTAGTTATGTATGCATGTGTGATACATATACATATGTATATATATATATATATATATATATATATATATATATTTATATATATATATATATATATATATATAATGTAGTGCTGCATCTAAAGCTACATAAAAAAAGTTCAATTAATTAATTTACAAATGTATGTAAATTTCATTAATTTAATTTTAATTAATAGTAATAAGTAAAACTTACCTAAATATAGTTAAATAAATTTAATTATCTACATATAATATAATATATAATAATATATTAACAAATAAATTATATAATATGATAATAGATTATCAAATAAAATATGAAAAATGACAAAAACATATTTGTTAAACTTAGAAAAAAATAGTGACATGTAGAAATGTATGGGTTAAATTAAACTGTACACTAACTTTATATCAGGAGCATAAGAGAGGTGCTGAACTAAACGAACTTAAAGATAATTCAAGTCAAGCATTTGTGTCCAGCTAGATAAACAAGCTGATTCTGCAACTGACACACTGGCCTTGGCAGTGGTGAAATCTGTGGGATTCACACACCTGTGGGCATCCGCCATGAGAAAAACACCTGTTTTGTGAACTGCGGGGATATATATATATGCATGACTGAAGTGTTCAGAGAGCAGAAAGTCCTGACAGACTGCAATCATGCTGAGGATCCTGTTGTTGAGCGTGCTGGCCGCCCTGGGTAAGACCTTTGTTTACTTCTGTTGAGAGAATCATTTGTATTTAGCTTAGATTTTGTCAAGTTAACAAATGCATACAATACTCAGAACTTTAAAATCGAGTCTATTTGTACTCAAACTACAATAATACTGCAATCTTAGCATGTCTAAGTGTGTTTGTTGTGTCCAGTGCTGGCTGAGCCCGGATATCTGGAGGATCAGGTCCCTGAGGAGAGGGTCGTTGGTGGAGCGGTGGCAAAACCCAACTCTTGGCCCTGGCAGGTAAAACATTTTAAGAATAAGATCTTGATGATTTTCCACCACTAAATGGACAAGTTTCAAGTGGTCAAGCTATTTTTCTTAATATGGTAGAAGATTAGCTGTCACACTAACAATCTCAAGATGCTTTACAAGGCAGGCTGGCATCAGCCCCACCATAATGATCGTTTATAACCAGCTTTATAACAAGTAAAACCATTTGAAGCCACATTCTTCAGCATAAATAAAGTCCAGTCATTTTTTTTCATATTGAAATAAGTGTGTTTCTACTGTTTCCCCCTACAAATCTTCTAATTGTAACAAAGTCATTGTCTGTCTCTCAGATCTCTCTCCAGTACCTGTCGGGTGGCAGCTACTATCACACCTGTGGTGGGACTCTGATCAGAACTAGATGGGTGATGACTGCCGCCCACTGCGTCGACACGTAATGAATCCAGGGCTATCTGTATCTAGATAGTTAAGAAAAACTAACGTTTTTCTGAGGATTTTCTCAAGTTCAAACAGAATGTAATAAGTCCACAAGTTTAGTGTACGCTTGTTTCCTGTGTTTCTTGTGTAGCTCGAGAACTTGGCGTGTGGTTCTGGGCGACCACGACATCTACAACCACGAGGGTCGCGAGCAGTACATGAGCGTCAGCGCCGTCTACATCCACCCCAACTGGAACAGCAACAGTGTGGCTTCTGGGTGTGTAAACATCTTTATTTGACCCTCTAACTTTAGCACTCACCATTCTAATTCTATTCTTTAAAAATCTAACTACCTTTCTAATCTTTTTGTATTCTATTTTATTTTCATTTATTATGCAATTGTGTGTGTGTGTGTGTGTGTGTGTGTATATATATATATATATATATATATATATATATATATATATAAGACCTCTAACACTAGCTTGCTCTATTCTTTTTCTATTCTATCTGTTTTCTTTTTATTTATTATATTATTTAAAAGCCCATGCTAGGTGTACTGTGTTAAGCTAACTGAGACTTGTTATAGCACTTATATATCATTGCTCTTTTTGTTGTTTTTGATTGCGTCTGTTGCCCTCATTTGTAAGTCGCTTTGCATAAAAGCTTCTGCTAAATGAATAAATGTAAATGTAAACATTACATACACAGCAGTCACAGCTGTGGCAACAATTATACACAATATATAGGACTATATCATCAATTACAAGCAAAGCTAACTAGACTGTATTGATACATAACAACAGTACTATATTGACAATAACACAGTACAGTATCTCACTGCCTCAACAAATCGACTTTAACTCAACATACTAAACTGTATTTATATCCTGCTGAAAAAAAGAAAAATGAAAACGAACCTAAGATGTCTGGCTGGTCTTAGCTGGTGTCCTTTTGACTATTTAATAACTGTCAAGCAACTAGTAATCCATAAGGTGACCAGATTTCTGAGATGAAAACTGAGGACATTTCAGTTCAGTGTTCAAAACATCATTGAAATCTCACTTGAGATTATATATTTGTGACAATATAGTTGTTTGTTTGTTTTGTTTTAATTGTCGTGGTTTATTAATATCATTATTAATAATAACAATGTTTGAGGATCAAACTTACCCTAGTTTATTAACAGAAGTACAATTCACCAAAAACCGCACTATGAAATATAAATAGTAACTATTGCAAATAGTAAACAGATCGAAATAGGATTATAAAAAAATTACAAATTTACAAACACATTCAAAACTATACATATTTCACAAATGATACAATCTTTTCAAATTATTATTAATTTTTTTTATGGAAGTTTCAGGAATTTGTATTTATTTGTGCAAAACAATTCAACAACTTTCCCATGCCTTGTTATAAAGTGCACACAAACAGTGTTACTTTGTTTAACATGTATAGTTATGTCACTAACTTGAAACCAGTAATGATGTGTCTTTTATTAATTATTAATTTATTTATTTTTGAAACATTGTAAAATGTGTGGCCTAGGTCAATGTATTTCTTGGATTTAAATACATAGGGCAAAATATCTTTTTAAATGCTTTAAAAATATACAATTGTTTATATTTATAAAATATCTTTTAAAACAAAATTAAAAAACAAAATGTAAACGAATCTAGATTGATAGTAAATATATTTACTATATACAATACTATATATATATATATATATATATATATTTGAGCAAAAAATATTTGTATTCCTCACACATTAAAAAACTGTAATTTCAACATATCATATAACAACAATCATGCAATACAACTTAATGAAACACTATATACGACTATATCAATCATTTCACGTAATATCAATACCACTTTCAACTTTTATACTTAATGTTAATGCAACATAAATGTACAATTACAGCACCAACACAACTTGCATGATCATCTCAAGTTTTTCTAAAGCTATAGCGCCCCTAGGACGGTAAATGTGTGATCTGTGACACATTCTATGCATTTCAGATATGATATCGCCCTTCTGCGTCTGTCCTCCGATGCCTCTCTGAACTCATACGTGCAGCTGGGCAGTCTGCCTCCCTCTGGACAGGTCCTGCCCCACAACAACCCCTGTTACATCACCGGCTGGGGCCGCACACAGAGTCAGTTTAGCCTCAAGCACAACAAATCAGCCATGATGTCGCCTGAAATCAGTTCTGACTCACCTTTCTTTCATTTCTCTTCTCTGATCTCCGTCCAGCTGGTGGGTCGCTCTCGGCTCAGCTGAAACAGGCTTCTCTGCCCGTGGTCGACTACAGTACCTGCTCTCGTAGCGACTGGTGGGGAAGCACCGTGAAGAACACTATGGTTTGCGCTGGTGGCGGAAGCGACTCTGGATGCCAGGTGAAAAAGAACGACTCTCGAACAGATCATAAACTATGAGAAGTCGTTTGGTTCTGCGGAAGAAATGTCTCATTTTGGCTCCCGTTGTGTTGTTTTTAGGGTGACTCTGGCGGTCCTCTGAACTGTCAGGTCAGTGGTCAGTACGTTGTTCACGGTGTGACCAGCTTTGTGTCTTCATCGGGTTGTAACGCCTACAAGAAGCCCACAGTCTTCACTCGTGTGTCTGCATACATCAGCTGGATGAATGGCGTAAGTGCAATTCATAAGATCACACTGTCATTATAATAAACTTTAGATTAGGAGCTAACAGACTGTAAAAGATCATGACTATCTTATAATACTCTGTTTTTCTTGTGCCGTTTTGTTCACATCAGATCATTGGATAAGGAGGAAAACCTGAGAGGATGAAAGACAAATATCCTTCATTTACCAAGCTTTAACATCTGCGCCGGCCCAAAATACATACAATAAACTTTATATCTAATCTTGGGCTGCTTTTGAATCTTGTGCAATCAAAAACTCTCACCATAAGCATTTGAACCCTAAAAGTACAATCAGTTTCAAAATTAAACACAAGAAGAGTCCATACACAGCTGGAAATCAATGAAATCAGATATCAAACACTGAATGGTAAGATAACTAATATGTGTTTGATATGAACACTGAACTCATGTTTGCTAGACTCAAGAATAGATTTAGAGACAGAGATTCAAGTTTTACTGTAAGCTTTGAACATATAATCATATATTTGAAAATATAAACATATATAGCCTGTTCTTTTATGGTCAGTTTATTTATAATGAACAAAACAAATACGTGAAAAATGAAGTGAAAGTGAAAGTTGTCACATTTGCCAAGTATGGTAACCCATGTTCCGAATTTGTGCTCTGCATTTAACCCATCCAAGTGCACACACACAGCAGTGAGAAGTAAACACATACACACTCACACACCCGTAGCAGTGGGCAGCCATTTGCATCAGCGTCTGGGGAGCAGTTGGGGGTTCAGTGCCTTGCCCTAGGGTTTCACTATAGTCGTGGTATCACACATGCTACATTCACTCCCATCACCTACAATCCCCAAGACTTGATCCTGCGACCTTCGGGTTAAAAGTCAGATTCTCTAACCATCAGGCCACAATAGGACTTAAAGGTTTAGTTCACCCAAAAATGAAAATTACAGCATAAATGACTCACCCTCAAGTTATAATAGGTGTATATGACTTTCTTCTTTCAGATGAATGCAGTCGGAGTTATATTAAAACTTGTCTTTGATCTTTCAGTGCAGTGCATCAGTCCAAAAGAAGTTGAATAAAAAGTGCTCATCAATAAAAGAAGTGTCTCACACGGCTCCCGGGGCTTAACAAAGGCCACCTTTAGCGAATCCATGTGTTTTTCTGAGAAATATAACCTTATTTAAAATGTAATAATCAATTTAATCTAGCTTGCGCTAACTGTTAATTACGTATGAGGACAGTGTTGCGCATGCGTCGCAAGTGACGAACATGGAAGCACAGGAGATAGATCAAAACAAAACCAGAGTCACTAATTAGAAGTACAAAACGAGGATTAATAAAGAAGAATGTCGGAGGATTTCAATATATAAACCAAGAGGAGAATGGTTTTCCTTTGCCAAAGTAAGGAAACTTTGCTTCCTTTGCTCCTGTAAACAAACGTAGGTTTTCACGAGACTCACCGGCGCATGCACAGCACTGACCTCCATACATCATCCGCCTGGAACTGCTTCTGTGTACAACTACTGTATTGGCGCATGATATATTAAAGGGATGATTACGTTTTGAACATGGATATTTTCTTACAAAAACTTGGCAATTCACTACAGGAGGCCTTTGTTCAGCCCCCAGTGCCACATGAGACACTTCTTTTTATTGATGAGCGCTTTTTATTCAACTTCTTTTGGACTGGAGCACTGCAACACCCTCCATTGAGTGCCATTAAACAGCTTGAAAGATCAAAGACAATTTTTAATATAACTCCGACTGGATTCGTCTGAAAGAAGAAAGTCATATGCTGTACCCTAGGATTAATTGAGGGTGAGTAATTTATTGACCAATTTTCATTTTTGGGTGAACTAATCCTTTAAATATAACTTTTCACCCATGACCTGACTTGTAGCCTATATAATAAACATATATTCTTTTAAACTAGTACTAGCTCTACACATATTTTGATCAATATGTTGCTATGGGACTATTTGTTCATTTATAAGTTTGAAATGTTGACATTTTAAATCCAGAATTTCTGCTTTTGACATTAAATATATGTAAACCCATTTAAAAACTAAATATGTTTGGAAACAATAAGGGCTTTTGATTTTATGAGCAGTAACAATGGCAAGATGGTTAATACACAGACACAAATACAGGCTGTACAGTTGCTCTACACGACTTCACCACTAAACAAGGAACTGCACCTCTGTCATCTAGAAACAGGTTCAGAGTTCGGTTCAAATAAGTATTTGCTCTTTTAGACTTGTGGAGGGTTATTCGAGCAGTCTGTGACCTTTTAAACAAAATGTTTCAAACAATAGTTTTTTCCATTCTGTCTTTATTTTATCTAACTGGTAAGTTCTAAATGTTTTTTTAGCTACAGTTTTAGTAAAACAGCATCAGTTGTGACTGTGAAAGTGTTCCAATGTTTGTTCACAGGTGTGTTTGGTGTTGAGATCGCTCAAAAACAGACCATATCAGCGATGGAGGGAGATTCTGTCACTCTACTCACAGATGTTACTGAACTGCAGAGAGATAATGTGCTGTTGTGGACGTTTGGACCTCAAGACACTCACATTGCTAAAATCAACAGAGTCCACAATGAGACGTTTCACAATGGTGCTGACGGGAGATTCAGAGACAGACTCGAGCTGGACTCTCAGACTGGATCTCTGACCATCACAAATGTCAGCACAGAACTCAATGGACTTTATAAAGTAGAAATAGTCACTGAAAATAAGGTCTCATGCAAGGATTTCATTGTTAAAGTCTATGGTAAGCACAGAATTATTATTATGCATATACCTGTCTCTTTTCATATTCTTATTTTAAATACAATATTATAAAATTACCATGAATACATGTAATAACATAATATTAATTTAGGATATGAGGATATATGGGGGTAAGTTGGGCCACCGCTTAAGCCTATGAAACCAAGGATTTGGCATTAAGACATGATTTTCTGTAAAGCTGTTTTGAATAAAATGAAAATTAAAATGATGTGATATTTTATTTAAAGATGTGGTGAGTTACTTTGAACATTTCCTCGTCCTTGTGGTCCGTGGCAGTGTTTTCACTTGGTTTGTTACTGTGGTATAACTTACATTCCTAAATGTAATTTAAAATCAAAACCATCTGTGGTTGGTTGCTTTTCATGTTGGTCAGGCTCTTTGCTATATTTTAATTCTCAGCCAAGAATGAACACTTCAACTTAAATGCTTTTAGTAGATTTAAATCCATCAGGTAAGAGAAATAAAATCCTTTTTGATGAGGAAGTTGAGGATGCAAAAGTCATCACTTCTCTTTTCAGACAAATAGTGATTCAAATATGGGAACTACCCAATACTGTATCCTGTTTCTCCAAGAAAAAGAAAAATGACTTTTTTTTCAGCTTGGCACCTTCTGTATTTTCTATGTTCATTTGCAACTTTATTTCTCAAAATTGCCACTTCATACTGTATCTCAAAAGTAAAACTTATTTGCATTTGCAACTTTATTGATTTTTATTTTTATGTGGTAATAAAACACTGGCAAACAAAGAAGCTCTCACTTTTTTTCTTGTGTTCTTCAGCTCATCTCCCCATTCCTGTGATCACCAGATACTCTCCACAAAATCCTCCATCATCAGTCTCCAGATGTGAGCTGCTGTGTTCAGCATTGAATGTGGGTCATGTGACTCTCTCCTGGTACAAAGGAAACAGTTTATTGTCCAGCATCAGTGTGTCTGATCTCAGCATCAGTCTCTCTCTACCTCTGGAGGTGGAATATCAGGATAAAAACAGCTACAGCTGTGTGCTCAACAATCCCATCAGCAACCAGACTCAACATCTGGACATCACTCGTCTCTGTCAGATAGATGGTGAGATAAGAGATTTAATTCAAGGATTAACTATCCCTTCAAAGGGGTCATATGATGCAATTTCAAATTCGCCTTTCTCTTTGGAGTGTTATAAGCTGTTCGCGAATAGATAAGATCTTTAAAGTTGCAAAGACTAAAGTTTCAAACCCGAAGAGATAATCTTTATAAAAGTTAAAAGTCAACCACGCCCTCCTAAACGACTCGTTTAAACATGCCCCCACATGTCTACATCACTGTGTGGGAAGATTTGCATAACACCGCCCAAATGTTCACACAATGAAGGCATAACTTTGATTCTCACTATGTCGTGGAGACGCTGTGCATTTTATTGTGAAATCGAAACTACTTTGTTTGACCTTCCAAAAGAGAACACAACTAGAAATCAGTGGTTAAGCTGTATTTAAAACACTGTTCCAGAACAGTCCAACCCAAATATTCAGATGTGTGCAGCGCAATTTATGGATGACTGTTTCTTGATCCTGGGAAGGCTGTGCACAAATGCTGTTTCTATAAAGTGGGGCAGTTCCAACTTTGCAAGAACAGTCTGATGCTCCTGACTCACAGTCTGTAAGTAAGTTTTCATATTTAAAGAATTTGCCACTGATGATTTAAATGCGAGTTTTAAGCAGTGTAGAGTAGCGCTTGTTGTTTCTCTGATCACAAATTCAGACATGGTTTTATGTTTACGAGGTGCGATATTTAACGTGACCTGTAAAAAGACAGTATTAGTCATTATAATCCGTAATTATGTCCCCACTGGAATCAACAAATGCCTCGTTTGTAATGGGTTTTATTGGTTTTGTCTCATCACTGGGACACGTAATCACAGTATGTTAAGGGGCGTAACATTTCCGTCACACGCTTGAGGTATTCAGCCAATCATATAATGCACTGGATATCTGGCCAATCAGAGCACACCTCGCTTTTCAGAACGATGGGCTTTGTAAAAATCAACACGTTTTAGAAGGGGGGGGGGCATAGAGGAGCAACAATAATGTACAGTATGTGGAAAATAATCTGTTTTGTAACCTTAAACCGAATAAACACATTTCATTACATCAAATACACAAAATAATGTTCTTTTTAGCAACATCATATGACCCCTTTAAAGGCGATTGTCACTCCTTTTTTGAGCACTTTAATCCTGTTCTGTGCATGCATTCTTGAGTGACAACCAAATTCTACCACCAAATTAACTCCCAAAAATGTGGCAACTGTTAGGTATAAAATGCCCTGGTATTTACAGAACCCAACTGAATAAATAATGGTAATACCTACCAGCTGCCTCAGCCATCATAAAGCAGGTGGTTATGATACAAAAAAGTATCTAAAAAGTTACCAAGCTTAGTGTCAAATGTTTTGGTTTTGACAGATCATAGATTTCCGCAGTTGTGTTCTGAACTTCAATTTATGGGATTCACAGATTTTCCCGCCTTCCTTGCAGCTAACATCCAAACACAAAAAGTGTGGGAACGGGAAGAATCGCTCAGAAGAGAACTAACAGCCATACATTTACCATGTTAAAACTGAGTTTAGTACTGATTAAGTATCAAAAAATAAATTATTTGATTTTTCTCTCAATCCATAGACTACGTTCACCATTATGGCTTTATTGAAGCTGTGATCCGATTGGCTCTCTCTGCTCTGGTGGGCGTGGCTGCTGTTGCTGTACTGCTTTATGATGTCAGATCCAGATGAGTTTGACGGAATGAAATGTCACTTGCACTTTTTTATTATTTTGTTTTATTTAATTTTTTTGTCATTGGCAGAATTTCCTGTTTCTATTTTGTGACCAATCCTAATCTTTAAAGACATTTCTAATCATGTAAATAATCATCAGATCAAAAGGACTGCGTCCATTGGCCATGTATTGATTTCATTATGCAGACATTTAGCTGTTTAGGAAGGAAACTGCATATAGCTTTGAATATAGAAAAGTGAGGAGCTTGCAGCTTATTGGTTAATTTAAAATGACTGAATCTGCATAAAGAAATGAATCTTTTATAGCTAATGGATCTGATCACACAATAGTGAGATTAAGTTACTATTGTTCATCTATTGATGGATGTACAGTATCTGAAAGTTTTGAAATAGTTTTTCGTAAACTCTCAGAATGAAACTTACTGTCTCACTGCTCACAGGAACAGATCTTGTCGCTGAGTGTGATTCAGAATTATTAGCCGTATAAGAGAAGCGAAAGCTTGAAAAGGAGACGATCAGTCAGTTTTTATATGAGTCAGAAGGGCAAACCCTTCATTAGGCATATAGTTTTCTCTTATAAAGATGTTCTGATTGATTACTATGATGCAATTTCATAAAAAAGTGGAGTTAGCCTTCTAAAAAAAATCATCTAAAAAATCATCTAAAGAAAATTACAAAAAAAAAATAAAGATTTAATATAGAATGACCTTTTATGTATTTTATGTCAAATAAAAGCTACAAAGATTTGTGATTTATTTGTCTTATTTTTATGCTATGATATTCATTCAATTCAACTATGCAAGTGTTTGTTTGTTTGTTTGTTTGTTTGTTTGTTTGTTTCATGCAGTGAGAAGAATGAAGGTTAATCTTCTAAATGTGCTGTGAGTCAACATGAAACCTGCTGTGGTCGGAGTTACTGTAGATCTGGAAAGAAATATGGTTAATTCTTATTTATAGACAAACAGTTAGTGCTTCTGAGCGTGTCTGTTACTGAATGTATGTGCTAATTCTGTTTATTGTAAAAGGGCTTGTTTTCCATTCGCTGCTCATATGAAACTCAAACCTAAATTTGGAGATACAGAAGCAACTGTGTTCACTTTCTTGTGTAGAGAATATTTCAGCCAAAAGGTGCATTTGTTTTTTACTTTGAAATATAAACACAAAGATTTTATTTTGGTTTTTATTTATTTATTTTTTATTTTTAGCACATTAATTTAGCTTAAAAGATGAGCATGAAAGCACGCTGATGTTAAAGGTGTAAGATTTACCAGGAGATTACTGTATTAGTACGAAAACGTATTAGTTAAGTATAAAATACCTTCAACTAATAATAATTCAACTGCCTGGTTGCACTACAAATTAGCCTGTCATTTTGGCATTGTTTTCATGAATGAGTCGTTTGGCAGTTTTAAAAGTGTAATAATTTAGCCTAATCTGCAGGCCTACGACACACACAGTCCATGGTTATCATGTGTTAGTTTCTGTAATGTTCTGCATGGCCAATGTGAATTTTATGGAATTTGTTCGGCTCATTTTAGGACATATGATGAAAAAAAATGCACTAGGGATATTTTAATTGAGATGACCTCAAAATATTCTATTTATAATAGGCTCTCTCTTTTTCAAGATGCATATAACAATCCAATGTTCAGTAGTGGTATTATAGTATATTTACATTAATGTTTTTCATAGGCCATCATAAATGCCCTGGCTGTCCTCGGGAATGTCTCCTTACAGGAGGCTGAGCAGGTCTTCCTTTCTGGTCCAGTTTATCATTACAGGTCAGAGACGCCTTCAACAGAAGAGAGAGCAGAGGTTACCATCAAACAAAGACTAATCAGAATCTCAGGAAGGTAGAGATGTTTCTGGACCACTGGTTATATGTATAATAGTCATATATCATTAGTTATATTCTTTTGTGTTCTGTCATATAATTGTACGCTAAGTTGCAGGCTGAAACTCTCTCTTCTCACCTGTAGTCTATCTGAAAATAATAATAATAATAGTAATTTTAGGAAGATATATGTCTGCTCATAGAGTGTTGCGGGTTACAAGATGCAGCTGTTTCTGCACTTTTATTTATATTTTATTTATATATATATATATAATTTTAGAAACATGAATCATGTGTGTTAATCTGTGGCTAACAACACAGTGTTAAACAGTACTAGTAAGATGTTGACCACAGGAGTGAAGAAAAAATTATGCGGAGCACACTGCTGTAGCGCCACCTTGTGACTGAATGAGCAAACACAAGCTGCTTTTAATCATTGCTTTGATTTGTTGGCAATGTGGAAATATTAATAATCCCTCTGCTTCTTTGAATGTTATAGTAAATTCATTAATCAGACAGAGGCAGAGAAAAAGCAGGATGCAGGAAACGAAGTAATGGTCAAATGAGCAGAGTTTATTGAATAATCTTAACTACTCAATGCTTAATCTAACTTCATCTGAGCAGCACAAATCCAACAAGTGTTATTACACCAAGACACACACACACACACACAGGTTACCAATTCAAAAATGACCTCTAGATAATTACCCCCCCCCCCCCCCCCATACTGTATAGTAGTACATTTGATTACAGTACATTGATTAAAATGCAAGCAAACCTTCATTATCACAAACACGTGTTGCAAACAGTATTGATGGATTTGATAATACAGCTTGCCAAATTGTGAAGTTTTGTAATACTAGCACTATAGGTGATTTGAAAATGTCACAACACGTTCTGATGCTCTACACACAACAATGTTACGCATAGGCTTCAGTGTTAAGTAGCTGAGTAAATGTTATTAGTTACTGTACTTGAGTATATTTTTGGTTACTTAGTAGTTATACTGAGAATTAAAGATATTAGCAACATTTACTATCTACTTGACTACATTTTTGAATAAATATATGCAATGTACTGTTAACGCCAATACATTTGTGATGCATAATGCAAAACGTCACATGCTTTATTTGCAGCAGTTTATTTCTGCTACAAAATAAATAAATGATATTGCCATCTACAGGCCACTGAAGGTACTGTATCTTGAAGCCTGTATCCTAAACCGAATATAAATAAATAAATAAATGTTCATTGATACTTTTTATCTCAAATTTTGACTTTTTTTCTTGCAATTGTGAGTTTACATTCCAGAATCAGAATTGCAAGATATAAACTTGTAATTGTCAGAAAATAAAGTCAGACTTCTTACTTCTCTTCTCACAATTGCGACTTATAAAGCCCAGTTCTGAGGGGAAAAAATATATATTTTTTTACAATTAGATCATTTATATTTTGCAATTCTGACTTTATTTCTCAGAATTTTAAGCTTAAATCTCAAAGTAATTTTTTATCACAATAGTCACGCAATCACGCAATTCTGATTTTAAAACTAGAAATTGTGAGTTTATATCACACAATTCTGAAAAAAGTCTGAATTGCAAGAAACAAAGTGAACAATGGTGGAAATGGACTTTTATATGAATATGAGTGCATTAACGGATGCTTGTGAATCACATGTGTTTCATATATATAAGATGAGGATGTGATGCACCCAATGATGAGACCGAAACCAAGACATACAATGCAAGTTTCGCTTCGACGATTTCATTTTATTTAACGATATTTTGTCAATCTATTCTATTTAAGAGAACATTTTATTGAATATGGGTTTTCTTATGTCCATTTTGAGCACATGAGCTTGTTTCTTTGCACGTCTCTAAGGTGCTGATGTTTGAGCCTACATTCAGTATGAGAAAAAAAAATTTTAGTTGAGAAGTCTCTCTCTATTACAGTTTGCCATTTTCCCTTTCTATATATAATTTCTTGATGCACGTGCATGGTTAATCCAGGCATAATTTAGCATTTCTTAAGGTCAGAAGGTCACTCTGATCCATTCTTGCTTCGTGTTTGACAACAGAAGTATAAGCGCAGGCAGACGGGCTACTTGTAAATGTGACAACGAAGCTTAAAAATATTTTTTAAAAAAATACTTAATTTCAAAACAGAGATTGCTGTTTTTTTTTCTTTATGTTTTTCTTATATTAGTGTTTTTTCATCTTGACTGTGTAATTCTATATATGTCTGCACTATCATGTATGTTTGCACTATGTGTTTACTTTCTTTTACTCTGGAAGCTAATGCTGCCAAGTCCTTGTGTTCTTAAATAATCAGTAATGGAGTCAAATATTACTTATTTTAATTCTTCCACTCAACAACTGTTTTTTTTTTTTCTTTGAATAACTAAGGTTTCCCAGAATCTTGAGAAACACAGATATATAAAATAAAAGCAGAGATATGTTTTTGTGTTTAAATGTCAGTGAATGACTCTAGTGGGCATGTCTTATCTCATCAAACTGAACTCATTCCCTCCTGCTCATCCTCTCTACACACGCTCTTCCCTCATCAAAGGCGTTGATTCGTTCACAGACTTTTTAGTGGATTCTGAAACAAAAAGCAGAGACAATTAGAAAAATTTTAAAAAGAGAAAGGAACAATGATGCTACATATATACTATATATGTATATGCGGGTTTTTCTGCAACTATGGGCACTTTTGAACCATTAGAGTCTGTAATACATATAAAAAAAGGTCAACAAAATTGCATGGAGTCATTAAGATTGTAATCTGGAACATGTTTATTTATTATGTTTTATAACTTAACAAAGTGTACTTACCGCAATGTTACAATAATGTTCATTATATACATTTTTCTTTTTTCATTTGTATACATAATACAATTTTAACATATTTCAATAGATTTTTCACATTTTGTGCAGTTTTGTAAATATTGATTTAAAAAATAATAATATGCAAAATAGAGGATTTCACGGTTTTCTCTATGATGTAAAATTTTGCAATTGAAAAACTAACTTTATGAAAGTAAAGTGACTTTTTTATTGGAAAGGTTTAGTTTGAAGTCACCATTATGGTGAACAGTGTTTGCTTTAGTTGACCACTTGACCCTTGAATTATTTTTCAACAAATGCAAATTTTTTTTTTTTGCATTTACAAAGTAGATCAACTGAAATTGTCTGCATTGACAACATTCAAAAGCTACAGTTTAAATCATGTAATACTGCAATGGTGAGGTTGAGGCAAAGTTTAATTGTAAAAAATTAATTTTTAACTAATCAAAATAAGCTGTGATAGAAATATCACTAATTCATTAATGCTGACATGAACATTATATCTGAAACAACATCTTTTTTGTGCAACAATTTCAAATGAAAATATACTATTAAACTATGAAAATATACTACTACTATAATCAATGTTGTTCTACTCACCGGTGAGAGACACATTAAATCTCTTGATTATGGTCTGTTCGCTGTTGATGATCTGTAGTTTATACTGGCCACAGTCTGTGTTGTCCATGTTTTTGATGGTCACATATCCAGTCTTATCATCTGTTTTCAGTCTGTCTCTGAATTTCTCACTAATAAAACATGTTCCTGAATCAAATTTAACAATGAGATGCTTTTCAGCTCCAAATGTCCAAAGTATCAGATTGCCCTCTGTTTTAGCATCAGTCTCGAGAGGGACAGATTCTCCTTTCTCCACTGACTTTGACTTCACTTCATGTCGCAGCAGCACATAGAAACAGAGAAATTCAGAAGATAAAAAGAATGAATTTAGTTTGCAATGTCAATGACAGATACATTTACAATTTTTTTAAACTAGTTTGACATGTACCCAGATCTTCTAAATCTTGTGTCATTTTGTTAGCTGATGCAAAGCATAACCCATTGTATGTGACTTGAATGAAATATCTGTTATTGAATATTATGCTGTTATAAACAAATTTCAAATATTTCAGTTCAAACTGTTTGACAGTCACACATTGTTTAATTTAAAATAAACTTGTGTTAATTTCAGCTCACCTATATTTCACTCAGAACACTTTTATAAAATATCCTTTTTACAGTAAAAGATGTAAACTAAAAGTGAAGTAGAGCGGAGGATGATATTACCTGAACTCACACATTATAAGGTATAATGTGCTGTATTATTTACGTTTAAACCATGGTACAATACATTTATAGCAAAAAGAGTTCTGAATTTCAAACCACAAGCTATGATTATTGATCATGCTTTTTCTCATAATATTCTGATCCCCCCACCCCACCCCACCCCCCCCACACACACACACACACAATAATACTGCAACTCAATAATACTATGACTTTATTCTCATAACATTATAACTTTATTCATGAAATTTGAGATTTTATTTTTTAATTGTAGCATGGTACAAAAGTCATTAAAGTCATTCATGTAAATAATTAAGTTAAATTCTGATCATCTAAACTGTTCATACAATGCATGATAATTGACACACTGAAATACTTTATATACCCACCAGTCACAGGAACAAAAATGTTCTTGTTTTTTGTTCTTTTATGGCTGCTGATCTTGAGTTTATAGAGTCCAGAGTGAATGGTCTTGATGTCGCTGATGGTGAGATTTCCAGTATCATCCAGACTCAGTTTGCTTCTGAATCTCCCATCAGCAACATCATAAACATGTTTCTCATTCTTCACTGTATCTAATTCAGCAATGAGATTATCATCTTCATACCACCACTTTATCACATCATCTTTATGTATTTGAGTACTAGTGTGTAGAGTGAAAGAATTTCCCTCTTCCACTGGATCTTCCTTCTCTTCACCCGTCGAAGCATCACATAAATACAGAACAGAAATGTGTTCATGAGATCAAGTGACTGTGCAAGTGGACATCTCAGTCATATACATATACATATACTCAGCTACATAAAGATGCCTTGTGAGACACTGTGGGAAATCTGTAAAGATTTGTGGGGAAAATTAATCAATTCACTCAGAATTAGGACTAAATTTGAATTCATCAGAATTAGGACTAAATTAGCAGTTCATTTCAGAATTCCGGTGAAGGTTCAGAACTTCAGATTATCAGCAAATAGCAATTTCAGTTTATATATATATATATATATAATTCCGTTTACAGTTTGGTTACTGAAATAGTTTTTTCCCCAAATTCCAAAACTATTTGAAGAGTAATTTGGTGTAAAGTTCTGATTTTATATATTTTTTCATACTTAAGTATATATTGCAGAAAAACTAAATATCCTGTTTACTATAGCACATTTGGACGATACTAGTAAAGTTCTCTATTTTGATTTAATAGCTAGATAGCGGCATTGTTTTTTTTTTTGTTTTTTTTGCAGTACTCTTATTTTATAATTCATTTTATGTCATAAATCTATGCAGTTTCAGTGGGAATGATTGGTGGCAGAATTGGCGGTGATGCCTTACTAGGGAACCAAATATGTCAGTGTTGGCCCTGCTGTAATACGTACCTATTTGCAGTTTAGCAAGCTTTCGGTGATAGTAAATCACCACGGCAGCTAAAATTGCAGCCACCAGCAGAACAGCGGCAACTATTGCTGCTATTTCACCAAAAGACAGAGTCAAATCTGAAACAGCTAAAGAGAGACAGCCAGACAGTTAGTGTGAACACGTGTCCATCAGAATTTTTATCTGAAGCTGATTTGAAGCTGATTATTTTTATTTTTATAAATCATATTATTTGAGAAGACTTCATTTCCCACAAATAATAATGATTTTCTGACATATTGTCGATTATGTTTGCATTATCTGTAGTGAATTATTTCCTTTAAGTTTAAGAGTTGCGATCTGCATGATGTTTCGTAGTGCAGTATTTACTGTACAGCATGTAGCCTACGGTCGTAGCATAACTGCTTATTCACTGTTACAGTACTTCAGCATGGCAGTCACACCGCATGCTCTCACTCAGGTGCAGTGTTTATGTGCAAGAGAAAGTGCATGATAAAGTAAGTTACTTCAATGTATATTGTTAATTACCTAGATTATTACAGTGCACCACAATCATGTTAACTTTGACAGTGATATTTAGCAAACTTTCTGAGTGTGTTTTCATCCTGTTTAACGAGTGGCTTAACCCTCTAGCATCGCAGAATATATTGTTCATATTTACAACTTTATTACATAAGTGTAACATTTTCATGGTGATAATACCTTCCAGTGGATATTATTACTGTTACGGATTGCTGGCATGTGAATGAAGGCGCACGAGGAGGACGATATACAAAAAGGTACTTTTAATGATCGAGGGAGAATAAGGGAACATCCAACATAATACATTAAATTAACTTCAGATACAACAATAATCATGGACCAGGAGGAACTCAAAAGACAGGGTATTTAAACACGAGGGAGAAATCAGGTGAATGGAGACAGGTGGGGATTAATCAATTAACCCAACAAGAAAAGGAAGATGACCAAATAAGGGAACTGAAAGTCCATGTATGTAACAATTCACCCCCTCCCGGAACGATGTGTCCTCGCACAGAAAGAGGAATACCAGCTGAGGGAGGGTGGGGGTTCTGGAGGCGGACGTGGGGCAGGCAAGGGGCAGGCAATGGAGAGGACCCAGGATGGAGTAGGAGGGAGGAGCCAGGGAGGAGCCCGGAGCAGGAAGAGCCAGGTGGTGCTCCAGAGACCAGCCAGGATGAAGACCCACGGGGGAGTCGATGGCGGGAGGAGCCATGGTGGAGGAGGAGCTGACAAAACCAGGGGGCCAACAGACGGAGACTGCGCCGGTGGGTGAGGAGCCCATGATGGAGCAGAGCAGCCGCAGAGCCAGGGTGACGCCGAGGGTCCGGAGGTCCAAGGCAGTGCTGAAGGCACTGGCGACCAAGGTGGAGGCGGGGCTCCGGAAGCCCGCTGCGTAGTCGGAGCAACTGAGGATGGAGGTGGAGCCGGAGGGAAGGAGGAGCCTGACAGAGCCGGAGGGATGGAATGACAAGGAGAAGCCAAAGGAGTGGAGTCTCGAGGCGGTGGATGGTCGACGACTTACCAAGGTGGAGCCGGAGGGACGTGGGAGCCCGGTGGAGCAGGTGGGATGACGGGCCAGGGTGAAGACGAGGGAGCAGGGTGCCAAGGTGGAGCCGCAGGGTCGAAGGACCGAGGAGGAGTCCAGGGCCCCTGAGGCTGGAGGCGGAGACAGGGAATCCACATGCCAAGGCGGAGCTGTAGACTGGAGTCCCCGGCGAACCATCGCGCCCAGATGGCACTGACTGAGGGTTAGCTGCAGGACTGACTGGCGCCAGCGGTGATGAGGTCGAGGAACTGGCTGGTCTAGGAGAAGATGAGAGAGGGAGGCCGGGAGAAAACACAGGAGGAATGGCGCTGGCTAGATCCAGCAGAGAAACAGGAGATTCAGGGCTGGACTGAACCAGCGAAAGTGGAGCAGAGGAAGAGACTGGTCTAGGAGAAGGGGGTTAGCTGCAGGACTGACTGGCACCAGCGGTGATGAGGTTGAGGAACTGGCTGGTCTAGGAGAAGATGATAGAGGGAGGCTGGGAGGGAATACAGGAGGATCAGAGCTGGGCGGAACCAGCAGAGAAACAGAAAATTCAGGGCTGGACGGAACCAGTGGAGAAAAAGAAAATTCAGGGCTGGACGGAACCAGCAGAGAAACAGAAAATTCAGGGCTGGATGGAACCAGCGGAGAAACTGAAAATTCAGGGCTAGGCGGAACCAGCGGAGAAACAGAAAATTCAGGGCTGGGCGGAACCAGCCGAAATGGAGGAGAGGAACTGACTGGTCTAGGAGGAGGTGGGAGTGGGAGGCAATACAGGAGGATCAGGGCTGGGCAGAACCAGCGGAGAAACAGAAGATTCAGGGCAGGATGGAACCAGTGGAGAAACAGAAAATTCAAGGCTGGACGGAACCAGCGGAGAAACAGAAAATTCAAGGCTGTACGGAACCAGCGGAGAAACAGAAAATTCAGGGCTGGACGGAACCAGCGGAGAAACAGAAAATTCAGGGCTGTACGGAACCAGCGGAGAAACAGAAAATTCAGGGCTGGGTGGAACCAGCGGAGAAACAGAAAATTCAGGGCTGGGCAGAACCAGCGGAAATGGAGGAGAGGAACTGACTGGTCTAGGAGGAGGTGTGAGTGGGAGGCTGGGAGGGAATACAGGAGGATCGGGGCTGGGCAGAACCAGCGGAGAGACAGGAGGTTCAGGGTTTACCTCCATAAACCAGTCTATAAGGTCCTCCATATAATTCCCAGAAACTGAATGCAGCTCACCCTCAGTCGCAGAAGTGTGGGCAGGGCTTTCCTCCACGCCTCCGATCTCCACTAATACACCCACGACGCACAGTGTTGCCAGCTCACACACCTGGTCAGTCCCGCTCTCGAGTCCTTGCTCTCCGATAAAGGGCTCTGCGGCTGCAGTGGGCTCTAGCTCCATGCGGCGGAATGGTGGCTACCTGGTCTCTGGTTCGGGAGTGGGGCTGGAAATATCCTTTTCAGTGGTGCAGATGGTAAACAAAGATCCATTTTTCTCCAGCACCCACTCCACGAAGGCGGCAAAATCCTCTCTGGGACCGTTCGCTGGCAGGCGTGCCTTACACTGGTCACTCAGGCCGGTGTAATAGAAGTTAGAGAGCGAGTGGTCGGGGAAGTGGATAAGGCACGCCAGATCTAGAAAGTCCCTGGTATGGTCCTCCAGCGAACTATCCAGTTGCTCCAGGCATAAGAGTTGGGCTGTTGGGATTGTCATTCTGGGAGAGGGAGGAAAATAAAACGACGTTTGGTCCGTGATTCTGTTACGGATTGCTGGTATGTGAATGAAGGTGCACGAGGAAGACGATATACAAAAGGTACTTTTAATGATCGAGGGAGAATAAGGGTGCATCCAACATAATACATTAACTTAACTTAAGATACAACAATAATCATGGACCAGGAGGAACTCAAAAGACAGGGTATTTAAACACGAGGGAGACATCAGGTGAATGGAGACAGGTGGGGATTAATCAATTAACCAAACAAGAAAAGGAAGATGACCAAATAAGGGAACTGAAAGTCCATGTATGTAACAATTACTTACTTCTGTATTAATGATATAGTCTCATTTCTATATGTATCTTATATTTCATTGTTTTAGTAATCTTACTAAGCAGATTATTCTCACAGATATATTGCTAATACATTTCTCAGTGCACTTGCCAAAGTTGTTTATTATAGTTTAGAGTTTGTAATATGTTGAGTTATTAGTTATATTTGAACAATGAATATTTATATCTGTTGTTTTATCTATTTCAGAAACTACCTCAAATACACTAACATGTGTATAGGGTCAAATCTTGTGCAATAAACGGTTAAACTTAATATGATGACTCTGACTTCCTGACAAGAATTCTGCAGCGGTCAATAACTATTAACCAGCATTAAGTGGGGCAATCCCCATGTTACGTCCTGTGACGTAGACTTGCGGTTGTATTGTGCTGGTGAATGTGTTCACTTTTTCTTTTATCTCTCTCTCTTTCATGCAGCACTCCAAATCATCCGCAGCTGATCTTAATTAGCAGGAGCATGGCTTTTCTGCTGGCAGCCTTTATAAAGCAGCAAAGAGACTGTGATCGACAGGAATCCCTCTCCAGCTATCCCAGACAGAGTTGTGTGAACGGTCGTTGAAAAGAGAACTTATATTATGTGGTGAAACCTGTTGTCTGAGTACAACCATTTAGACTGTCTGAGTTTAAATGTTTAAACCGTGTAGGGAGATGGGCGCCAATTTATTTGGATTATCCATCCCTAAACTTTTCTCCTGTTTATGTCTTGTTAGTCAGGGAGAGAGGTAAGATGACTGTCTTTATTTTTCTTTTCTTTTGTTCGGTAATTTATCTGGGTTTAATCTTTAGAAAGCCCTTGTTTTGTTTGTTATTTTGGCCTAGCCCTCTCCTGACGATTTGGTTATTATTTTATAACTTGTTTTGTTTGTTTGTTGATCTTTTTTTTTGCTTTATAAATATATTTGGTTACTTTATTTGAATAAAAGAAACGTTTAGTAAGCGTACTTTTCTTCAGTTTTCTTTTGTTACAAGGTGAATCAAAAGGTGTTGTGTAGGTGTTGCGACCTAGAATTATTATTTTATCATTTCATAATTTCCTAGAATAGGGATATGTTTAGAATTATGTAAGGGGCATCACTATAATTTCATTGTAATTTAATTCGATAAATATTCTGGAAATTATTCTGATTTATGTTACTGAGAGGTGAAAGTTCAGTTATGATTATGTGATAGGCCAGCGCAGACGGGAAAAAAAAAAAAGGAACGTAGGCTATAGCGCGGCTGGTATGAGATGTTGTGTTGCTTCGTGTAAAAAAGATAGTTTCAACAGAACTGGCTAAATAAAGTTGCAAAAAGGAAGACGGAGTCTGTTTTAAGTGTGCAACATAAACTTGGTGTTCCCGCCCAGTTGGATTTCATCACGAAGCAAGCAAGATGAGTAACGAGGGACTAGCCACGATACATTGGTGAGAGCTATCTGCGAGCTACCTAGCTACCGAAGTCATCAATACTGTAGTGCTCCAGATGAAGCAGTGAAGGTAAACGTTTTCTATCATGTCAGAAGGGCAACAGATGTCGTCTGAGTGGGAAACGCTGGTAGCTGAGATAGAAGAAAAGTTACTGACACTGACAGCACCAGAGTTGAATCATATATGCTGGGCACTCAGTCTAACAGTGGAAAAAAGTGACAAAGATTTACCTCGTAAACTCAGGAGGCATATTCTCCAATATCTAGAAGGGGAAGATGTTATTTCACAAGAGGATGAAGGGATGTTTTTTTTGCTGCAAGTAAATGACAAAATTGAGGAAATCAAAGGGAAAATTGACGATAATGGTGTAGCTCAGTTCCAACAAATAGCGCAAGAGCGCCACCCGGTAGTTGAAAATGATATTGCACCCAGTAATCCAAATGAACAAGGAGAAAATGTTTCTGTCCCGAATGCAACAGGAACAGCTTCCCAAAATGTTTCATTTTTCCATCCACTGTACAGAAGAGAGTTAAAAATAATTGGACAAATTGGAGAACCAAACCAAAAGGATAAATTAGCGTACACCAGTTTGGAAAGACAAATCCAAAGAGCACTGAAAAAGGGATATGATGAGGGAGAAGTCGTAGAAGCTGTCATTCAAGCTATAGCTCCAGGAACAAAACTGAAGAGTTATCTTGAAAGTAGAGTTGATCTGTCATTGCAAGCTCTCAGACAGATATTACGGACTCATTACATTGAGAAGGATGCTACAGATTTGTACCACTCCCTCATGCGCGCTGTTCAAGATTCAAAAGAAACACCCATTCAGTTTTTAGTGCGAGCTATGGATCTGAGACAACAAATTGTTTTTGCTTCAGAAAGAGTTAAATCTGGTTTGAAGTACAGCGCAGAGCTTATCCAAAATCAATTCCTCCAAACAGTACTCACTGGCCTCCATGATGACGCGATTCGTGCAGACATAAAGCCATACTTACAGAATCCGACAGTTGAAGATGAAGTCCTTTTGGAGAAAGTGACAGCTGCATACACCCTGGAAATGGAAAGAAAGAATAAGTTGTCAAATACATCAAAAGCAAAGATGATCAAAATTGCAGCAGTTAGTGAGGAAAGTGAGGAATGTGGAAAGGAAAGCTACGTGCACAAACCAAACAAAAAGAATAAACACTGTGAGACAAACAAACGTGATACACTGATGGAAAAGGTTGATCAAGGTAATAAAGCTATATGTGAAGCTTTTCAGGATCTCACCACTCAAATTGCTAGTCTCCACCAGACCTCTAAGCCCCAACCAATGAGAGTGGGTGAACAGCCGAACCGAAAATATCGACCACAGCCAAAGACTGTAAATAGGAAACAGTGTCAGCAGTGCCAATTGTCCAATCCGGATGGAAGGTGTAGTCACTGTTATAAGTGTGGCAGCGCAGAACACTGGGCATCAGGTTGTAGAATGAGAAATACCTCAGCCAGTACAAACAAAATTGAAATTTTGAATCATCCTGCCGAAAACACAGACAACGTGGATCTGTTCAGCTTAAGAGCACCACTCACTGGTAAACAACGACAAACAGCCAAGCTAGTAGGGAGGAGATGCCTAGTTCGAGCCTCCCTAGAGGGAGTTGACACTTCAATACTGTGGGACACCGGTTCACAGGTATCAATAGTGGGAACGAACTGGAAAAGAAAATACCTGCCAGATGTTAAGGTGAGACCAGTGGGGGAGCTGCTTGAGGAGGGAGCACTGGAGCTCTCAGCCGCAAACGGAACAGACATTCCATATGATGGATGGATGGAAATCAAATTCACCTTGTCTAAGAATGCTGTGGCTGGAATGAGTGACAAACCTGTTGTGGTCCCAATCCTGGTTGCCAGCAGTGACATTGAACGCCCCATCATTGGCTTTAATGTGATTGAAGAGCTAGCGTTGACGAACGACAACTGTGGAGACTGTACTCCTTCTGGTCATATGGTGGAAAAGCTGTGCTCAGCACTGGAGGTAGGGCGCAAAACGGCGAGAGCTGTCTTGTCTGTTTTAAAGAAATGAAAATTTGAGGACCAACCCCACATAGCCAGAGTAGGCAGACAACCAGTGACCATCCCAAAAAACAAAGTGGTAGCAGTGCCATGCGGCCTACTAAATAAGAGAGTGTTGAATTCATCACATGTAGTGTTGGAGCCGAACCATGAGACAGCATGGCCAACAGGCTTAGTCATCAGAGAGCAGTTAATTCGGCTCCCTTCTGAAGATAACGGTAAAATAGAGGTTACTGTTGAAAACCTGACTGACAATGACATCATGCTATGTAGTCGCACGACACTTGGGTGGTTGCACAGTGTTGATGCCATCTACCCCTCGCAGACAAAGTCTACGTTTGATCAGAGACCTGAGGCGCGAGACAGCAGCAGTGTCACCTCACTTGCACAGCAATCCAGCTCTATGCCACAAGCTGAGCCCTGGGACCCACCTGTGGACCTGAGCCATCTGCCAGATGACCAACGGCAACAGGTACAACAAATGCTCAGGGAGGAATGTGATGTTTTTGCAAAGGATGAGTGGGACACAGGTTGTATCAAAAATTTGCAGATGGACATACAATTAAAAGACAATGTGCCTGTCCAAAGAACATACAATGCAATTCCTAGACACCTCTACCAAGAAGTGAAAACTCACATACAGGACTTACTCAGTCGAGGCTGGATCCAGAAGTCTTGTTCGTCATATTCTTCGCCTGTGGTATGCGTGAGGAAGAAAGATGGAGGTCTACGCTTGTGCATAGACTACAGACTGCTGAACAGGGAAAACACAGCCGGATCGTCATCCAATCCCGAGAATACAGGAGATCCTGGAAAACCTGGGGGGCAACTCTTGGTTCACGGTGTTGGACCAGGGCAAGGCTTACCACCAGGGCTTCATGAGTGAGAAAAGTAGACCCTGCACCGCATTCATAACACCATGGGGACTGTATGAATGGGTGAGGATCCCGTTTGGGCTTACTAATGCACCTGCAGCTTTTCAGCGCTACATGGAGGGATGTCTGGGAGATCTGAGAGATGAGGTGTGTGTCCCATATTTAGATGATGTGTTAGTGTTTAGCTCCAGCTTTGAACAACATATCCAAAACGTGAGACAGGTACTGCGACGGCAAAGAGAATGTGGTATAAAACTGAGGCCAAAAAAATGTGACTTTTTTAAAAGTGAGGTCTGTTATGTGGGTCGAGTAATCTCTGCAGAGGGATACAAGATGAACCCCAAAGAGGGGGAAGCAGTTCAAGCACTGAAGCATGAGACACCAACCACTGTGCGAGAGGTGAGGAAGCTGATGGGTTTCCTCAGTTACTATAGATCCTATATACCAGACTTCTCCAGGATAGCCAAACCTCTCTACGAACTGTTAGCAAGTCTGAACAGACGCAAAGCCAAAAGAGAAAGAATGTAAGCCGTAGGTCTGCTCAGTTGCCACCATCCCATCCTGTCCAGTGGACAATGATTCACCAGGAAATACTGAACAGGATGGTAGATCAGCTGACAAATCCACCAGTGATGGCATATCTGGACTTGGAGAAACCCTTTGTACTGCATGTGGATGCCTCAGAAGAGGGCTTAGGTGCAGTTTTGTACCAGCGTCAAGAGGGTGTTCTTAGGGTCATTGCCTATGGCTCACGGACATTGTCACCGGCAGAAAAGAATTACAAGCTACATTCTGGCAAATTAGAATTTTTGGCACTAAAATGGGCCATCACAGAACGTTTTCGTGACCACCTGTTCCATGCACCTGACTTTGTGGTATATAGTGACAATAATCCCTTGACCTATGTCACGAGGTCAGCAAAGCTCAATGCAGCGGGACACCGCTGGGTGGCAGAGCTGGCGGATTATAGATTCACATTGAAGTACAGACCCGGAACAGCAAACAGAGATGCGGATTTCCTGTCACGAAGACAAAAGCCCATTGAAGAGATCATGCGAGAGTGTACAGAAGAATGCCCCCAGGAAGCTATAGAATGCATCGAAAAAGCTCTGGAAAGAGATAAAACCCAAGATGTTGATTGGATCTCTGTTGTCACATGTAACATCGATGCACTGCCAGAGGAGTGTAACATCTCAGAGCCAATCCAGCGTCTTGCAGTGGAAGACATCAGAGTTGCCCAGAGTGCAGACTTAGCCATTAGTAGAGCTCTGGCTTTGAAAAAAGCACATTTATTCTTGAAACATAAAGACAAGCTGGCAGAAAGTGGAGCAGTGAGACAACTTCTCCGAGAGTGGCCCCGTCTAAAGATTGATGGAGATGGCATTCTCAGAAGAGAGACTGCAGCGAGAAAGCAGTTAGTTGTTCCTGAGTCCCTGAAGCCTATTGTGTACAAGCATCTCCACAGGGAAATGGGACACTTAGGTGCCGAACGAATGGTGGCTCTCGCAAGAGAACGGTTTTTCTGGCCAAAGATGAGACAGGAAATGGAACACTATGTTACCCAGATGTGTCGCTGCATAAAAAGGAAAAAACCTAACAGAATAATCAGGACACCTATCCAGACCATTGAGACCTCGGCACCGTTTGAGATTATATCCATTGACTACTTACACTTAGACAAGTGTAAAGGGGGTGAGGAGTATATACTTGTAGTGGTGGATCATTTTACCAAATACGCACAGGCCTACGCAACGAAAGACAAGTCTGGGAAGACCGCGGCCAGAAAACTCTTTGATGATTTTATTATGCGTTTTGGTTTTCCATCTAAGATACATCATGATCAGGGAAAAGAGTTTGAAAATACTCTCTTTCACAGGTTACAAGACTACTGTGGTATTCGCCATTCGCGCACCTCCCCATACCACCCTCAAGCTAATCCTGCAGAGCGCTTCAACAGAACGCTGCTGGGTATGTTGCGCACGCTTGAAGAGTCAAAGTCAAAGTCACCTTTATTTATATAGTGCTTTAAACAAAATACATTGCGTCAAAGCAACTGAACAAGGAACAAGGAGGAGAAAGGAACCAGTCACAGACTGACTATGCAGGGAAATGGAGAGAAGTCATGCAAGAAGCCTATGCTATTGCGATGCAAAACATGAAGAAAAGTGCAAGGAGAGGACAGAAAAACTACAATCAGCGCACGTGGAGTTCTGTTCTGGAACCAGGTGATCATGTCCTGGTGAGAAACCTCACGCCCAGAGGCGGTACTGGAAAGCTGCGTAGCCACTGGGAAGACATGATTCATGTTGTCAAGGAAAGAAAAGGCCCTGATAGTCCAGTGTACGTGATTGAACCATTGCAAGGAACAGGGAGAAGACGGGTGTTACATCGTAACCTACTTCTACCATACCTTCTACCTAGAACAGAGACACCCCGAGACAGGCCTGAGAGGGCGCTTGTACCGGAGTTACAGCCTGAAGAGTTCACTTAAAGTCAGGTCTTGTCAGTGGAGCTGTTAGGCTGGGTGTACATAGACAGTTACCGGTAGAAGGTATTGACTTAATCATTGGGAATGATTTAGCAGGTGGCTAAATCATTCCCAAGGAAGTTTTTCCCTCTCCAATTGTGTCATATACCCCAAGTGTCAAATCAGCCTAATCTTGTTACCTTGTATCCTTCAGCATTCCCTGCATGCGCAGTGACCCGTGCACAAGCACAAAAATTCAAAGAGGTGGTGGATCTTGCTGATTCCTTTCTTGTCCCTGTCATTACCCCATGTGAGTATACGCTGACTAAGTGTGTTAAAGCTACAGATCTTAGGCGAATGCCTAATTCTGGGGTAATGTATTTCTGGGATCATGGACTGCTGATGCGTAGATGGAAACCAGATGAAGATGATGAGAACTGTCAGTTGGTGCAGCAAATAGTTTTGGCTTCTGGCTATCGAACACATGTATTGAAGCTGGCTCATGAACATGTAATGTCCGGTCATCTAGGCGTAACGAAGACCTATTATAGAGTTTCCAGATACTTTTACTGGCCTGTTATAAAGTATGCTGTATCTACCTTTTGTAAAGCTTGCAAAGGTTGCCAACTTGCAGAAAAACCAAACCAACGAGTTCCTGTTGCTCCTCTTATGCCAATCCCTGTGATGTGTGAGCCATTTGAACGACTGATCATCGATTGTGTGGGCCCATTGCCCAAGTCCAAGGCAGGACAACAATACATGTTGACTATTATGTATGCTGCAACACGCTTTCCTAAAGCAGTTCTATTACGCAACCTGAAAGCCAAAGCAGTTGTGAAAGAGCTGATCAAGTTCTGTTCCACTTTCGGTCTGCCAAAAAGTAATCCAGACAGACCGTGGTACAAACATTACATCAAGAATGTTTGAACAGATTCTGAAGGAGCTTGACATAAATCATCAATTATCTAGTGCTTACCACCCAGAGTCACAAGGTGCGATTGAGAGGTTCCATCAAACTCTTAAAACAATGCTGCGCTGCTACTGTATTGGGACTGGAAAAGATTAGGATGAGGGTCTCCCCTTTCTTCTGTTCGCTGTGAGAGAGACGGTACAAGAGTCTCTAGGATATAGTCCAGCTGAACTTGTCTTCGGTCATGTGGTGCGTAGACCGTTAAAATTGTTGAGCGAGTAGCTGTTGAAAGAACATCCAACACCAGTAGCTAGCCCTGACTATGTCCAGTCGCTCCGCCAGAGACTTCAGAGTGTTCGTGAAGTGGCAGTAAAACACCTTGAAACAGCACAAGGCAAGATGAAAGCACGTTTTGACCAGAAGTCTGTTAAAAGATCTTTCCAGCCTGGTGATTCGGTTCTAGCTTTGCTACCCACTCCTGGTTCTGTGTTTCAGGCGAAGTTTAGTGGTCCCTACATTGTCAAGAAGAAAGTGAGTGACACAAATTATGTCATTGATACACCTGACCGTAGACGTCAAAGCCGTTTGTGCCACATCAACATGCTGAAAAGGTATGTGACTGCACAACATGAAAGTGAAATAAAATGTGATAAACCTACAGATGAAATGAATGTGTGAGACGGCAAAAGTGCCAACCGCCACTAGTGCTTTGGTTACCAACTATACCATGGAGGAAGACGGATTGTGTAGCAGAGAAGTGCACAATTATTCCACACGGTTACAGAACTCTGCCATTCTACATAACCTCAAGAGTTACCATGCTCATCTTGGTGAAAGTCAAGCTAAGGAACTGACTGATTTACTGCATAAATACCCTAGTCTGTTCTCAGATGTACCTGGTAAAACTGCAATGTGTTCCTATGATATTGATGTTGGAAATGCATCCCCGATCAAACAGCATCCTTATCGAATCAATCCCCAAAAGCGTAACATAATGAAGGCTGAAGTGGAGTATATGCTGCAGGATGGATTCGCTGTGCCCAGTCAAAGTCTCTGGAGTTCGCCCTGCCTCCTGGTGCCAAAACCGGACTCCACCTATCGCTTCTGCATTGACTTCCGTAAAGTCAATACCATAACTAAAGCTGATTCCTTCCCGCTTACTAGAATGGAAGATTGTGTAGACCAGGTGGGTAATGCAACGTTTGTAACGAAGCTAGACCTCCTGAAAGGATACTGGCAGGCACCTCTTTGAATTTTTGTGCTTGTGCACGGGTCACTGTGCATGCAGGGAATGCTGAAGGATGCTTTTAATGCAGTAAAAGGCTTACTCTGTAGTGCTCCGATACTCAAAGCCCCTAAATTTGATGCCCCGTTTAAACTAGAAGTTGATGCCTCTGCTACAGGAGCTGGTGCGGTCCTGTTGCAGGAAGACCGTTTCGGTATAGAGCATCCCGTTTCGTTCTTTTCTAAGAAGTTCTCAAAGTGTCAGCAGAACTATAGTGTTATTGAGAAAGAGGCGCTAGCAATGTTGATGGCACTACAGCACTTTGAAGCGTACCTAGGTGGTAGTGTTGAGCCAATAGTAGTGTACACTGAACATAACCCGTAAATTTTTCTTGAGCGCATGTCCAATGCAAGTCAACGGCTTATGCGATGGTCTCTCACAGTACAAGAGTTTAATCTTGACATCCATTATAAAAAAGGCTCCGAAAATGTTGTTGCGGAGGCGTTGTCTAGGTCATAAATGGTTTAATTTATGATTCCTACTTTTTTTTTTTTTTCTCCAGTAATGTGGGTGAATTGGTGTCTTTATTATAAATGACTATTGTTATTTATAATCTTAATGGTGGGGGTGTTACGTCCTGTGACGTAGACTTGCGGTTGTATTGTGCTGGTGAATGTGTTCACTTTTTCTTTTATCTCTCTCTCTTTCATGCAGCACTCCAAATCATTCGCAGCTGATCTTAATTAGCAGGAGCGTGGCTTTTCTGCTGGCAGCCTTTATAAAGCAGCAAAGAGACTGTGAATCCCAGCTGAATCCCTCTCCAGCTATCCCAGTTGTGTGAACGGTTGTTGAAAAGAGAACTTATATTATGTGGTGAAACCTGTTGTCTGAGTACAACCATTTAGACTGTGTGAGTTTAAATGTTTAAACCGTGTAGGAAGACGGGCGCCAATTTATTTGGATTATCCATCCCTAAACTTTTCTCCTGTTTATGTCTTGTTAGTCAGGGAGAGAGGTAAGATGACTGTCTTTATTTTTCTTTTCTTTTGTTAGGTAATTTATCTGGGTTTAAACTTTAGAAAGCCCTTGTTTTGTTTGTTATTTTGGCCTGGCCCTCTCCTGACGATTTGGTTATTATTTTAACTTGTTTTCTCACATTTATGTTACAACATTTGTTACTTGTTACATTGAAGGATTATAATAACTCACCACTGACAGAAAGAAGGAACCGCTGTGAGCTCTCACGGCCTCTAATCTCTACTTCATAAAGCCCGGTGTGTTCAGTTCTGGAGTTTAAGATGGTCAGAGATCCAGTCTGATCCAGCAGCAGTCGATCTTTGAATCTTTCATCAGCATCGTTTAATGAAGTCTCTTTAGTCTCTACATCAACTTTAGCCAGGAGGATGCCTTTATCTCCAAACCTCCAAAGGAGCAGATCATCTGTGTGTATTTCAGCATCATGTTGTAGAGTGACAGGATCTCCTTCCATCACTGACACTGACTTCACTCCATCCGTCTCAACAACTGCCCCTGGAAAATATTTGTTATGATTTACCTAAGTCTCTTAAAGACAAGTCATGTCATCTTTGAAACGAGATGGCGATGGCCCGCTCTGGAAACGCTCTTCAGGAGTCTACGGATGACATCACGGACACTACGGCCATGTTTTTAAACAGTCTATGCTCAAAACGCTGACTGTTTCTATAGCAACCGGGACTTCTAACGGCAGCTACAGTGACCCGCTGACTTTAGCGATTAGCGATTGGCTCTTTCATTCAGAAGGCAGGGCTTCCTGCGATTGAGCAGCCTTATTGAGCATTGCATTTTTCTCCATTCAGAACTCTTGGGTATTCAGTCTTTGGTTTTACTTATAATAAATGTACTGTAAGTTTCAATAATTTAACAGCATTTTTTTTTTTTTTCAAAAACATTGTGATATCTCTTATGGTGTCTGAGATGGTTTATAACAATAGAATTATATCATTATTAACACAGTGCTAATCCTTATCATTGTTACATAGAAAAACTTGATACTCACCAAAGACAGCAACATTAAATATCTTTATCGTAGTATTCTCTCTAGAGATTGTTAGTTTATATTGTCCAGAGTGTCTGATTCAGGTGTTTCTGATGGTCAGAGTTCCAGTCTTTTGGTCCACTTGCAATCTGCCTCTGAATTTAGCCTCATCAGTGACAAAAAAATTAGGTAAAATCATTCTTTCTCGTTATTTGAGATAAGACGAATCCTTTAGGTCCACACATCCACAGAATGGTATAATTCTGTATTTCAGTAAGACCTGTGTGTAGAGTGACGGAATCTCCCTCCATCACTGACATCACCTCGTCTGTTTCTGCGCCAGACACACCTAGAGCATGCAATCAGTTTTACAGATCAGACTCTACAGCAGTGCCGTCCAAATGAGACAATTAAAATAAAAAAAGCAATTTCAAGAAATAATAGGAATTTCAGCAAATACACTGTTAACTGATGTTTTACTTTACAGCGAGCGAATGGTTCACATGTGATAGCCTATACAACCGTTCGCCACACTATTTACAAATGTTGGTATAATTATTAGACGCGTCTACAGACTAGAACATCGAAACTGCAGTGTCTAAAATGAAACCGAAAGAACAGAAATCCATCACTTACCACCCAGGACCAATAACAGTAGAAAGATCAATGTCATATTCTGCACGTTGTTGTGAAACCGTGAGTCTGGATTAATGAAGACGATCTCTGGAGATTTAAAATATTCTGTTCCGCTGAATCTTCGTTATGTTTCTGAACAGTGCGTGCACCGCGTCCAGACAGACGCCGATCGGTCTGCGCAGACCCGCGTCACACACACACACACACACACACACACACACGCTCGTTGCTTTATGAACGCATAAGCATTTTCAAAAACTGGGTGCAATAAGTGATTATGTCACTATGGCTCAAGGATTGCACCGTGGTATCTCCAAAAAGGGGGAGGTCACATGCCAGTGTAATGTGTAGTGTCAGCTAAACGGTGCAGAGACAGTCTTATTGGCCAGGACTCAAGAGCACACGTTTTTCTCAGGTCGTTAATTATTTTAAGCGGTAAGGAAACTTATTCTATGTCAACAACTTGGCATGACATCTATAATGTCATTCGTTCTCAGAGAGTCGCTAGCTGTTCTTTAGACAGCTTTATTATTGAATGACAAATGAATATGATCAGCGCTCTTCTGTTCTGTGTGTGCTTGTGGCGTCTGGTTGGTAAGTTATATGCGTTTTTATTACTTCCTTTCATGTTTTACTGTTTTAATTGGATTATATGTCTAACATTACGGTGGATTTCATAATAAAAAGTTTTCGAGACAGTTTATTATGACTTTTTTATTTACAAACGTAATTTATATTACTAGTTTTGGGCTGCAGGTTGATCCACAGATTTGCTTGATTGATTTGATTTGCATGAAAGTGAGAGCTGAAGAAAAATCTCTCCCACTGAAATCCTGAAGTCATGGCTTACTTGCATTCATATTACAGATTTAGTTTGCTCATTAATAACCAACATAATGTTTTTGGGATGCATTCCGTCTGTTACAAAAACATGTTTCTGTTTGTTCTGTAGATGTGACGGATGAAGTGAAGTCGATATCAGTGATGGAGGGAGCTTCTGTCACTCTACACACTGATGTTACTGAAGTACACAAATATTTGTTCATACAGTGGATGTATGGAAACACGCGAATAGCTGAAGTCGGCAGGCTCACACAAACACACTCGACATATGATGGTCCTGATGGGAGATTCAGAGACAGACTGAAACTGGATCATCAGACTGGATCTCTGACCATCACAAACACCAGAACCACAGACTCTGGACTTTATAAAGTAACAGCTATCAGCAGTGAGACCAGCTATATGATTTTCAATGTCACAGTCTATGGTGAGTAAAGAATAGCAGTGTACATTCCCAGGACTGTTTTTTTTTTTTATTTGAATTCTAAAATAAAATAAATTACAGTAATTATATTTTACAGTAACTTTCTGCCATCCAGCTCCTAGTAAATTACTGTAATATTTACAGCAACCCTTTTACAGTGTATCATGGTAATATTTAAAAAAAAATATTTTCTGTTCTTTTCAATGTTCCTTATATGCACATTTTATGGTATTAACTTTATTAAAGGGATAGTTTGCCCAAAAATCAAAATATTTCATCATAACTTACCCACAAGTTGTTCCAAAGCTATATGAGTTTCTTTCTTTGTCTTGGAACAGCTTGAGAGTGAGAAAATGAGGAAATAATTTTCATTTTGGGATGAACTATCCCCTTAACAAACTAACATCTGTCCTCTTCAGAGATTCCACAAAGTTCTATAACGACAGGAAGTTCAACAAGCTCAAATTTTGTGACGTCCAATTTAACCATCAACCAGACTGAAGATGTCAATATTACTGAACTCCATCAGCCAAGTTCAGGTACACCACTCGTGATCTTAGAACTCTGTTAAATGTGTTCAGTTAATGTGACATCCGTTTTTATAAACTTTTACAATTTTTTTATTCTGAAATCCAGTGTTAGCTCATAGTGGCTTAATGTCAGATTTGAGGCCACGTTTCTGCAATTGTGACCACAATGCTAATGCAGCACATATTCATAGGTGTTGCTTCATGTTACTGCAGATGGGCGTGAAATAATCATTCACATCATTGCAAACAATCATTGCAACATTTTCATTTACATTTTATTTATGCATTCAACAGATGCTTTTATCCTTACATTGCATTCAAGGTGTACATTTGGTGAACTTATGCACTCCAAGACAAAGAATGACTTGTTTGTGCTCGTCAGGGTGAAGTGCATTGTGTTTTTTTTTCTTTTGTTTTCTTTTCTTTTCTTTTCGCTGGAACAAAGGCAAACCACAGATGAGCGTCACAGGCGTAAAGCGGGTGTCCAAGAGCAGTGTGTGGGTTTGGTGCCCCATGTTGCTCAAAAAGACATTAATGCTAAAAGAAAAACAAGATCTTAAAGAAGAAATGACATAATCACATAGGTTTCTAAAAGAGCTGATATTTAAGATGTCACCAAAGCATTTAAAAGAGTCTAGATTGCTTACAGTGAACAATCCTATCTAATGTCATTTGGCTAATAAAATCTGGATGCAAACACAATCAAACACAGAGTAAATCTTGTGGATGTACTGCTTTCACAATGAATGCTTGAGGTCCTAATAATAATAACTCTTAAAACAGGCACCTATAAGTCTATTTCAAAGACAGCTAAATGCATTTTTCTAACTCAGCGTTTTTCTTTTTCCAGGGCACGTCCACTGCTGTGGTTTTACTGAAACTGTGATACGATTGGTTGTTTCTGCTTTGGTAAGCGTGGCTGCTGTTGGTTTTCTGGTTTACGACATCAGATCTACAAGAAGTCAGCTGAACAGGATGCAAGAGACTAGACATTACCATCAGAGCCATAGAGTAAAATCAGACCAACATCAGTTGAGCAAAAGAATGAGTTCCAGATATGTTTGCTGAAGGTTGCTGGTATAATCCCAAAAATATACTGATACATCCAGTTATGTTATCGTTAACTGATCTTTAAAATTAAAGAAAATTCCACCAAATGGATCCTCTGGAGTGAAAGGGCGACGTCAGATTGAGAGTCCAAACAGCAAGAAACACATCCATCATTAATATGTTTTGACTTATAACTAATGCTAGTCCTCTATAATATCATTTTCACCAGTGAAATGTCTTCTCTTCTGAATCAGGAGAGAAATATCCTCAGATCAAGCTCCATTTACATGTCAAAATAGTCTGAAACAATTCTAAAGAATGGGTGGATTTTGATCTAAGAGGACAACAAGATATGTTTTTCACTGGAGGAAGCATTTGTGGATTATGCAATTGTGAATTATGGCCAGCATCACCAGCATCAATGATGGGTTCGTTTCTGAAAATCACAGTTTTTCCACATCAAAAGATGTTAATTGATGGACTGGAGTCGTGTTGTTTGGACTATCATTCTGACGGCACCCATACACTGCAGAGGATCCATTGGTGAGCAAGTGATGTGATGCTAAATCTTTCCAAAACTGTTCTGTTGAAGAAACAAACCCCCATCTCAGATTGGTAAGTTTTAAGCAAATTTTCATTTTTGAGTGAACTATTCATTTAAATATAGGCTGTAAACATAATTTCCTCAGAGGACCTCAGAACCCTGAAACAACATACAGAACTGCCAAATTTTGCTATAAGTATGATTGCAACATATAATAATTGCTGTTAATAGTGTTCGTCTATTTGATTACGTCTTTAATTGATTTTTCCGTACATTTCTGCCATATGTACTTATATAAACTAACAGTCAACACTGATAAGCTACTAATAAATATATTGTAGAAACTTTAAGTAAATTAATTGTAAAGCTGCTTTGCAATGATTTGTATTTTGAAAATCGCTATACAAATAAACATGAATGAATGAATGAATAATTACCCTAAACAAAATATTTAGCAACACAAATGATAGATCTCATAGTCCGTTGTTTCTGTTGCACCCATGTAATGACCCTCACAGAGGAAATCGCAGTGTATTTTTGCAAATTTAGTTTTTAAATAAAGATTTGGTGAAGAGGTTGTGTTTAATTCTTAATGTTTAATGGAACTTCATCTTCGACTCCTGGACTTCATTGAGCATATTGAACATACTTTATAAACATATTGTAATTTCACCTCTTTAGAGACACTAATGTAAAAAAAAGTATGCTATGGAAATTAAATCCCTTTTACAACAATGATTATATACTTCCAAAGTGGGAAGTAGTGTAAATGAGACTAAGCCAAATTCCATATCTCAAGCACTAGCTTCTTCCACATCAAAAGTAGCCAAAATCGTCAGACAAAATATACAAAACGAGGCAGAAAAGAACACATATACCATTTATAAATTTGATTGCCCAAATTCTGTCACACTCATTATGGTCTAAGGATGGAGGAACATGTAACAGAATAAAATAGCGTGATGTGTGGAAGCAGCAAGGTTCAGTTCCCAACCTTTCACAATGACCATAATCAACTCACTATCAAAAACAAGTTTATTTTATAAATGTGGGAGAATTCCAAGGCTTCAAGATGGGAAAAGGGTCAAAACAACAAACATAACCCCTCTAACCAGTAGAGAGAAAAACGAACTAAACTATTATAAGAAAAGAAAAATAAAATACACTAACTGCCCAACTAGCTTAAACAGGAGAAAACAAGAAAATGGCATCGACCTCTCTATTTATTTAACCCATTCCCAAAGAATTCACAATACAAATTAATAAAGAACAACAAACATACAAATAGTAGCTTGCAAACCAGAAAGTATTTCTTGTCATAAACACTTATTACAATAATAGTGTTAACACAATAGCAGCGAAGAGAAACCCAAACAACAAGTCTTATATTCCTCCAATCACAGCAGACAACCAATCACTGAAGTCAGCTGGCAGACACTACTTCCTGCTCATGGGAACTAAAGACAGAAACAAATACAGGTGTATCTCAATAAATAAGAATTTAGTGGAAACATAGTATGATGAATCGTTAGGGAAATTAATGGTGTAGAGACAACTGTTTCCCAAAACTGTAGTTCCATTTTGAAATGGTCTCTCACGTTCAGGGGGGGGGGGGGGGGGGGGGATAAAGACCATAATTTTCTTCTTAAGAGAAAATATTTGAAAGCTTGAAAACTGTAGTGTGAAGGTGCCTGATTCATCGTTGCTTAGTGTTTCTCTCATAGATATAACGAGAAGGAGAGCAAGACAGTCTTACTCACCATGTTGAACTGATGTGCTATATTTAAATTATATAGTTGTATCTTCCTGTTCAAATAGTGGAGTGTTTGTATTTTAATTTTGTTGTTCTTGTCTTGTCAAAGTGAGCGTATGAGAGCGTTCCAGGTTCATTTCTCACTTCGGACAGATGGATTAAGACACAGTGTTGATGTCACAGTGATTGCCATTAGTGGTAGTGTATCAGACTGAACTCTTCTTCTGCTGTTCATTCACTAATAAAAGGTGTTTCTTCATTCCCTCCTTTTCCTGTTGATTCTGAAAGCAAGCACAGAGGCAATGACAGAAACTGAAAATCTGGATCTGGAGATCAAGTCAAGTCGTTCCTAAGATCTAATCATAAGGATTGTCAGTTATTTACCATCAAGTTACCATTAGAAATAATATGCACAAAATCATTTCAATAACTTTGTCTTCTGACTCATTTTATATTAAAGTTAAATCATTTTTGAGCACTTGCTCTTTTCTCTCAAAAATACACATTATATTTGTGAACTCAGTCACCTTTCAACACGCAAACTTAAATGTAAAGTTCACATTGATCTTTTGACACATTCAAAGATTTACAATTTGCCCATGTTTCTCAGGACAAACACATTTTCATTCACTTACATTCATTTCTGGTTATCTGGCAGATTGTATTCAGATGATTTTGTTGGATATATGCACCGATCAAAGTTTAAAATGGTGTTTGAGCAAGACAGTGCTAAATAAAAAAATTGCATTATTTTTAAATGTGTTAAAATGATCAGTTTACACACTGGAGGACAAGATTTTGGAATGACATTTGTTTAAATGAATGACAAAATACAGAAAATTAAAATGAGACTTTTATCTGATTAATTGAAGAAATAATCAACAGCTTGTATCTAACCAAATGAACATCAATTTGGACATCAAATCTGTTCCATTAATCATAAAAGCACCATAAACTGTAGCACAGAGTACATAGACTACAGTCGAACACTGTGCTGTTGCCTCTGAAACCCCACTGGGGGGCGTCAGCAAACAGTTGAGTGGGTCGTACTTTTTTCCGTTTTAATTTTTATGGATTTTCATTTTCTGGACTTCTTTTTTAATGGTTACATTAAATGTATTAATCAAAAGCATGTATAATTGTACATGCATGTATAAAGCATGTACAATTCAGCATCAATTTATTGAAAGTTGAACCAATATTACATGTTTAGGGCCCTATTAAATGTTCTACTTTGTTTCTCAGCTTGTTTTATTGTTACCAATTTCTGTTCTATATATATTTTTGTTATATATATATACACAACAGTATACAACAGTACAGACCAAAAGTTTGGACACACCTTCTCATTCAAAGAGTTTTCTTTATTTTCATGACTATGAAAATTGTAGAGTCACACTGAAGGCATCAAGGGCTATTTGACCAAGAAGGAGAGTGATGGGGTGCTGCGCCAGATGACCTGGCCTCCACAGTCACCGGACCTGAACCCAATCCAGATGGTTTAGGGGTGAGCTGGACCGCAGACAGAAGGCAAAAGGGCCAACAAGTGCTAAGCATCTCTCGGGGAACTCCTTCAAGACTGTTGGAAGACCATTTCAGGTGACTACCTCTTGAAGCTCATCAAGAGAATGCCAAGAGTGTGCAAAGCAGTAATCAAAGCAAAAGGTGGCTACTTTGAAGAACCTACAATATGACATATTTTCAATTGTTTCACACTTTTTTGTTATGTATATAATTCCATATATAATTCCACATGTGCTAATTCATAGTTTTTATGCCTTCAGTGTGAATCTACAATTTTCATAGTCATGAAAATAAAGAAAACTCTTTGAATGAGAAGGTGTGTCCAAACTTTTCGTCTGTACTGTATATATATATATATATATTTTTTTTTTTTTTTTTGGTTATCAAATGAAGGATTTATTTTTTACAAACAAAGGGGATTCACTATTAAAATTAAAACAAGGATAAATAGTGTGATTATTACTTAAAAAATAAAGTTGTAATAATTTTAGCAGTAGTAGTAGTATTACATTCCACTGAGCACAGTGTTTCCCACAGACTTGCATTCTATTTGTGACAGCACTTCCCCCAGGGGAAATATATATGTATATAATGTAAATCTAAAACAGCAGACGGGCTGATTGAAAATGCAAATTCACTCTCTGCCAGCAGGAGGTGCTTTAGGAGCAGCAGAAATAGGTAAAGACTGTTATCAAAGCAGCGCTGCGCTCATGATCGCTACTTTATAAGGCATTGTAGGAGAGATTAAATAATGACATCAAAACTTTTCTGAAGACAATTGGTTCCCTTCAAAGGTACATAAATACATTAAAGATACAAAAATACATAAATTAATTCAACAAAGTCAAAGCCTTTTGGAAAATATATTTGTGGCAGTCAGTGTTGATACTGTGGTGAGCTACCACAAATAAATCAATGTATGGGAAACACGGGATAGTAATAATATATTTCTGGCACAATGTCTTCAGGTCGAACCGAACTTTTATTTTTACAGGTAGCCATAAATACCTTTAAATTTCTGTGTACATGTGATACTAACTGTTAGTTTTATTCAGATTAAACGGTAGAATGCTCATTAAGTACTCTCAGAGCAGTTCTGGAGATGTTTATATATTTATGTCCTCATTTAGTGAAGCTGCAGATGCTGAAATCACTGTGAGCATCAGGCACGCTTTAGAAGTCTATGTGTGTAATAAACGAAACTGCGGGTCTGCGCCTTTCATTCACATGGAGGCACGAAGATCATGCAGGATCCATATTTAAATAGTCTTTTTGCAACTTAATATTTACAGATACTAGTCCATATTATCATCTGATTTACGTGTAATGACCTACTTTTAAATAATTCATCCAAACTTTGACAATTTCCGTGACATTCCACGTTAAACAGTATATTTTCTGTCTGCTTTTTCCACATCGCGGAAATCATAAAGCACAATGTATGTGTATCTGATTATTGTAAACGTTGCAAAAGCGCAGTGACTTGGCTCTGCACTAATCAGTTTTTCCACATGGTGGCAACACTGGCCCGGGTCATTGTTTTACAATAGAAAATGAGATGGAACAACAACAAAATAGTGGAGACTGCAACAACAACAGATGGCTGCATTGACAAGTGCTTGTGTGAGGGGGTTATGAGAGAGCAGCAACTTTAGTTTCAAAGAGTACAAAGACATTTTTATCAGTCATAACTAGTGGAGAAAAATAGAGCAGATGCTGGATAAAGATGAAGCTCTCTAAGAGTGCATGTGTCGACCACCTGCATTCATGCATGCTATCAAATGGAGTATACTTTGAAAGTCTATGCATTTGACTGTATGCTAGCATATGCATAAAAACTGTATGCAAGCATACGCATAAAAACGCACACACCACTGCTCCGGGTGTGTGTTCATGGTGTGTGTGTTCACTGCTGTGTGTGCACTTTGGATGGGTTAAATGCAGAGCACAAATTTTGAGTATGGGTCATCATACTTGGCTGTATGTCACGTCAAAAGCTGAAGCATACTTAAGGGGTTAAGAGGATGGTAGGACTTAAAACCCAGTTTCCACTCAATGGCATGAAAGATTTAATTTCAGTTTGATCAGATTTATTTGGACAAATAGGCTGTTTTGACCTGGTAGTATCTTTCATAACCTTCATCTCTTATTTAATCGCATTATATCACTTTTGCAGGAGCACCAAGTGATATGCATGAATACTATTGAATGAACAAACCCTTGTTACATTAAAATATTAAGTTAAAAGACAACTACTTACCATGAACTCCAGTATGTTCAGCAGTAGTGTTACAGACTACAAGGCTCTTGCCATGCATGTCTAGGACTTTCCTATCAGCACCACGTGGCCCACCAATCGCTTGACTTATGGCAGTGTCTTTAAAAACAATGCACCGTTCCCTTTCACCTTTCTCCATCTCTTCTGTGGTGGCATCGGCACCTGGAAACACAACACGATGCAACAAAGCACAAATTACAGTTAACACACTGTGACGTTCTATATATGTGCTTCTGTTATGTGTATACATTTCAGAGTGCCAGAAAAATCACTTAAACTTCTGTAAAGATGCAGAACTACAACATGAAGCCAAAGAAACTGCAATAAAATTGATAATCACAACTGTACACTAGCTGTCAAAATGTTCATGTTAACCCTATCGCCCACACCTACATAAAAGTCTTTAAAGAAATTGAATAATCAAGTGTGTAACTAAGACAGTCTTCAATGTATGAATCAAATATGATATAATTCTTATTAATGATCCAAAAAATTATTCAGTCAAGACCAGTGGCAAATTTTCTCTTTGCCTTTTGTTTTGTTAACATTAATGATACAGACAGCAGGAGATTTATTAGAATGCTGTCCCTTTAAAGGAAAACACCACCATTTTTTTCAGGATATAGTGGAATATGGAAAAACAGTGGTCCTTTCCTTTAAGACAGTGATGCCTAGTGCGATTCATTTATGCAAACCGGCTTTTTCAGCCAGATGGATCTAATGAACTGGTTTAAAAAAAAATTAAAAAAAACAATTCATCACGCAAATGAGAGGTAGCAGAAACACACTTTCATGAACAATCAAAGAAATATCAAACAAACATACTATAAATTCAAGACGGTTAACATAAGTTGAAGTATAAATCAACTTACTTTATTCACACTACATAGGCACACAACACCACAACTTGATGATTGAAGTTTGATACTCCCGCTCCATTTACCACAGACACTAACCAATGTGCCTGCTGGATATACAGTATTCTCTCAGAGAATTTACTATAGCCTTTTTAACATGAACCAGGGCCATGCACAGTGGGGTGGGCCGGTGGCTAGAGCCACTTCCCCTCTGCCCTCATGGGCTGAGGTGCCCCTATTAAACCTCCCAGCAAAATGGTCTTAAATGGTCACTCAGTCTAATTCTGTAGGCTACACAATCTTGGGGAAGACTGCTGACTTGACAGTTGTCCAAAGACGATCATTGACACCTTGCACAAGGAGGGCAAGACACAAAAGGTCATTGCAAAAGAAGCTGGCTGTTCACAGAGCTCTGTGTCCAAGCACATTAATAGAGAGGTGAAGGTAAGGAAAAGATGTGGTAGAAAAAAAGTGTACAAGCAACAAAACCCATTCAAAAATGTGGGGGAGATTCACAAAGAGTGGACTGCAGCTGGAGTCAGTACTTCAAGAACCACTACACACAGAGGTATGCAAGACATGGGTTTCAGCTGTTGCATTCCTTGTGTCAAGCCACTCTTGAACAACAGACAGCGTCAGAAGCATCTCACTTCAAAAAGGACTGGACTGCTGCTGAGTGGTCCAAAGTTCTCTGATGAAAGTAAATTTTGCATTTCCTTTGGAAATCAGAGTCCCATAGTCTGGAGGAAGAGAGGAGAGGCACACAATCCACGTTGCTTGAGGTCCAGTGTTGCTTGGGGTGCCATGTCATCTGCTGATGTTGGTCCACTGTGTTTTCTGAGGTCCAAGGTCAACGCACCCATATACCAGGAAATTTTAGAGCACTTCATGCTTCCTGCAGCTGACCAACTTTATGGCAATGCAGATTTCATTTTCCAACAGGACCTGCACACAGTGCCAAAGCTACCATTACCTGGTTGAAGGACCATCGTATCTCTGTTCTTAATTGGCCAGCAAACTCGCCGGACCTTAACCCCATAGAAAATCTATGGGGTATTGTGAAGAGGAAGATGCGATATGCCAGATCCAAGAATGCAGAAGACCTGAAAGCCACTATCAGAGCAGCCTGGGCTCTCATATCACCTGAGCAGTGCCACAGACTGATCGACTCCATGCCAAGCCGCATTGCTGCAGTAATTCAGGCAAAAGGAGCCCCAACTAAGTATTGAGTGCTGTACATGCTCATACTTTTAATTTTCCTACTTTTCAGTTGCCCAAGATTTCTAAAAATCCTTTCTTTGTATTGGTCTTAAAGTAAAATTATAATTTTCTGAGATACTGAATTTGGGATTTTTCTTAGTTGTCAGTTATAATCATCAAAATAAATAAACATTTGAAATATATCAGTCTGTGTGTAATGAATAAATATAATATACAAGTTTTACTTTTTGAATGGAATTAGTGAAATAAATCAACTTTTTGATGATATTCTAATTATATGACCAGTACCTATAAGTTACCTTTTATTTTTACAGGGAAGTCATTAAGAACAGGTTTTTATTTACAGTGACTACGTTTACAAGCTGTTAAAATTCGGATTATGGTCGGGTTAAGGTCACTATTCGGGTTTCTGAAACATTCGGGATAACCCGTTTACATGCGTGAGCAGAGAGAGTTACTCCTGTATACATGGAATGTGTAATCAGTCACCAATATCCCGATGTAAACGGCGACGCACGGTTAGCGTCTGGACGTACGGACAACAAGACGCAATATGCGTCATTTCCGATTCTTCTTCCTGTATCCAAAGACAACAACAACAACAGCAGCAGCAGGCGGATAATGAATAGTTTGGGGCAGATAAAAGACAATAAAATACATTATATTCATGGTTTTCACCACACTAATAAAGAAATTAGTCTCCTCCTCGCTCCAAAAGTGTGGTGCTGTGCTGCGTCTCGCCATGTTAACCTCGACTTGTTTACCTCCGCTATACTGCACGCGGGTTTTTTTTATGCGCCGTTTCTACTCAAAAGACCAAGATTCCTTGCGAATAGAACATGCGCAGAACACACATTTTGATGGGGATATGCCGAAACGAGCAAATATTTGGGTTAGAAAAGGGGTACCCCAGGTATAATATCCTGGTTTTTAAAAACCGAGCATATCCGGGTTTTTGCCGGTGTTTACATGGCCGTGCGCGACCGGGTTATTGCTAATATTCCGGTTTTGAGCGGGTTATTGGCTGCATGTAAACGTAGTCACTGATGGCCTGAAAAGTGGAATAACCACTTAGGCTAAAATAAATACAGAACATTAGAAATACATACAGGTTAGCATTTAACACATCAAACATCATCATCAATCTATCTACTGTTAAAATAAATAAAGAAATAATTATGTAGCGAAGCAACTGCATTTGTCCGTGAACAAGTATGATATACTAGTTTTAAAGGATGAAATTGGAATTAGTTAATCTATTTTGAGAATGTGAGCATTACAATCGCGAGCGGCAGCAGATTGAAAAGATGTAAGACCAAATGCAGAATTAGTTTTGGGAATGCTTAATTGAAGATGAAGTGAGGACCGAGTGATATATTTGACGGGCTTTGGCTGCAGCAGGTGACCTAAGTAAGGAGGTGAGTGGCCGAGAAGTGTCTTGTAAATGAAGGTGAACCAGTGAATTTTACGGCGATTGTGAAGGGAGGGCCAGTTAACAGATGAATATAGAGCACAGTGGTGTATATTCAAGGGTGCATTTGTGGCAAACCTGATAGCAGAATGATAAAGAGCATCAAGTTTTGAAAGAGTGGACTTGCAAGCAACCCTGTATATAGTGTCTCCATAGTTGAATGAGAGTAAGTCTGGCAAAGGTGGTGAATGAAGAGCAGTTTCTGTAAAGGAAACCAGTCTCAGCTTTGACCTTTGATTGCAGCTTTGATATGTGAATGGTGAAAGAAAGTGAAGTTTCCAACCAGATGCCCAAGTAGTTATATGCAGTGACTTGTTCTAGAATAGTCCCCTTGCAGGTGGTGATGTTAAGGGGCAAAAGGAGGTGTAGTACCCTTATGGTAAAACCACATTATTTTTGTTTTGGAGGTATTGAGAGTTAGTTTGAGATGTGTAAAAGACTGCTGTAGTTGGTAAAAGCTATCTTGCAGGGTAGCTTGAACAGCCTCAGGGGAGGAACCTGAGGCATAAAGGATTGTATCATCAGCATATAAGTGAATCAGTGAGTTACCAACTGCCTGGGGAATGTTATTAATATAAATTAAGAAAAGTGTAGGGCCAAGGATGGAGTCTTGGAGGACACCCCTGGTAACCGGGAGAGAATGGGAGAAGCGGTTTTCAAATCTTACACGTTGAACCCAATGAGACAGATAATTTGAGAACCAAACCAGTGAGTGATCAGTGACACCAATGCTGCTGAGTCTGTGGATGAGTGTATTGTGGTCCACAGAGTCAAAAGCTTTTGCAAGGTCAATGAAAATAGAAGCGCAGTGTTGTTTGTTATCTAACGCAGTTGTAATATCATTGAGCACTTTAGTGGTTGCTGTAACACAACCATACCCTGATCGGAAGCCAGACTGTGCCCCGGAGATGATACTGTTCACATTAAGAAGTATCAAAATGTGTTCCCATTGGTCCAGATTTGACTGCAATAATAATGTAAAAACTGACACTTCAAATCAACCTTTAAATGTCAACTTTAAAAAAAGCAGTCTTTAATAGTCTAAATAATGTATTTATCTAAATATATAATCTAATTCAAGTAAGCAGTTATGTTTGAAAACAATGTTCCCAGCAACTAGGGAATACACAGCCCTGTTAATCCTCTGTGATACACACATGCATGCATGACAGCAACTCAATCATCAGAATCCTCAGTAATCCTCTGCAAACTTCATAAGTTAGTTGAACTTGGTCCTAGGTCTGTGGTTGATTTTGAGTCAGATATGATAGAAAAGCTGACTTTCAACTTTGCCCTTCAACTGATAACTTTAGCCTAAATATTCATAAAATACATGTTAAAATAAAAGAAAAGGTTGATATGCAAATTTGCTGTTTGTGCGCACACTTTGGGTGTATGTCAGCGCATCTTAGCTTACTTTAAACTTAGTTTTTTGACAATTACTAACCGTTGCCAATTTTAAGATATTTATACACCTCTTAAATGTCCATGTCAGTCAGCCGAGCACTGCATTGAGTTCTTCAGTGCATATTGCTCTATTTAACATCGAGCACGTCCCACTGTTTATTTTCTCATTCATGCATGTTTCTTTTTCTTAGGTGTATTTAACCTTTAAGCAGTACTTACATATTTCCTGTTCAGAGATTTCCTTTTTATTTGTCAAAGCTGCACATAGAAACAAAGAAATGGGGAGACTGTAAGTAATTGATGTTAGAAACACTGAGAAGATACTGTGTGATTCTTCATGACATTCTTAACAATAGACATCCACAGCACTTATTGGTTAATTTTCATTTATATACATTTTAATATCAGTTAAGTTATGTGTCACATTTTTATATTAGGGTAAAGTTAAACATTTTTTTTCTCTCTGTAATACTTACACATTTGCTTCAGTCGTTCAGAGATCTTGCCTTCATGCCACAGCAGCACATAGAAACAGAATTGAGATGATTATAAGTAAAAGAAACAGATTACGTTCTCTGACATATATATATATATATATATATATATATATATATATATATATACACACACACACACAAATATATATGTATACACCGATATGAAAAACTATAATTTAAATTTGAATTAAAAAAAAAATTATCTTTCTGCATCAGTTTTACTACTTACGCATTTCTTTTTCACATTCCTTCGCTTCATGTTACAGCAGCACATAGAAACAGAGAAATGAGGAGATTATAAATGAATGAACAGGTTAACATGACAGAAACCCTGAGAAGATGCTGTGTGATTCTTCATGTGCTTCTAATAATCACTTCATCATGTAAATGATTTTATATGATTTATCAGTAACAGTTATGGTAATTTGATATGAGTGAACATTAGTTAAAGCATCATCAATGTGATTTATATGGGTCATGACATAAGTAATAAAATTATCATAGATGTTTTGACATAAGAGGTCTTTATAGGCTACCATTAAAGCAATAGTTCACCCCAAACTGAACATTTTCTGAAGATTTACTTGGCAAGCTGTAGATGAGTTAGTTTCTCAATCAGAAAATATTTGGAGAAATGTAACATTATATCACAATGCAGTAAATTCTCCAGTCCATCAATGGATGGCTTGTGAAGCGAAAAGCTGGGTGTAGGAAACATATCCATCATTAAGGACTTTTAACTTTAAACCAGATATCATATATAATGCTTCCTCCGATGAAAAAGTCCATCCCCTGTTGTAATCTCCCATCAGAACTGTTTTGCTTGTAAACGTTTCTTGAGTTGTGCATATTTCTCTCCTGATTAAAGATGGCCTTTGCATCAGAAAAGGCAATATTATGGATAGAGGACTCATATTTTAGCTGGAAGCAACAGTTTGAAGTTAAAACATCTTGATGGATTTTTAACTTACAAACAGGCAGCTTTCTGGGGGATTTTTGATATAGTGAACACTGTTGCCATGATAACACGTCAAACTTTTTATATTCTTCTCAGGTTAAAGTTTCATGAACCTTGACACAAAACAGTTGTCAACTGTTAGACATTGGAAAAAGCTCATAAAAAAGTGTGTGGAGGAGGGTCTCTATAGCGCCACCTTTTGACTGGTTACATTTTTACATTATGGTTACCAAACTTGGTACACATATTGCCCTCAGCCAAGACTACTTTCTTTCTATTTTACAGTCATTAGTTATGACCAACAGGCTCCTTCTCAAGACCACTGTCTCATCAATTAAAATGCAGTTAAACTCATTCTAGCATCCACTCAGTCAAAAGAAACAAAGATGTGGCTGAAGCTGCTGCATTTTGGGAAGTTTTAGCAGTGCCGTAGAAACAAGAAAGGGAAGCAGTAGTGCCAAAAAGGAAATAGAAATAATTATAATCACTGACTCGGTCTACACTGGGCACAGAGTACAGCACTTTCAATTTCTGACATACTCCACGCACTTGAGTCTGCTGCCAACTGGACAAATGAAAAGTAGAAGAATGCTCACAACAGTTTGTTTGGGCCTCTGTGCAGACTTCGGAAAGATCTCAGTGTCAGGAACATGGGATGGTTTATTTAAATGGCATCCTGGATTGCATCGAAGAATTATATGTTTGTTCTGAACATTTTGTTTTGTAAATGAGACAGTGTAATAGAGCTTGCAAGAAACTTTTGTTGAAAGATGAAGCAGCAGCTGCATCACAAACCAAGAGTTAACAATTTCATACATTTTATCAATAATTGATGGTTTTATATGGAGGTTTCAAAACACTGACTGCTTACTGACACAGTCAAACACATGTTTATGTACTGTAAGTGTTGTAAATTCAACACTCTGAACAGACAAGAGATTCAATCATCAGTATATTAATGTCATGCAGCTTAACACTGGACAGTCACACTTTATTATTTATGACACTAAATCAAACAAAAATATTTATATGTATAACATGTATAAAAATGTATAAATAGACAATATTATAAAAACGATATTGTACTTTTATACTCTATAGTAGCACACTAAAGCTCATTTCCTTCAGTTGCTTCCGCTGTAATACTTACCCATCTGCTTCAGTTGTTCAGAGTTCTCCACTTCATGTCACAGCAGCACATAGAAAAAATAAATGTAAAATTCTTTATGTGAGAATTCTTTATTATAAACACTTCATCATCTGCATTACTTTGTATTAATGATCATTAACAATTACAGTAATGCTGTATATCAAATGTTGTATGGGTATCAGTATATTAATATCATGCAGTTCAATACCGCACAATCACACTTCATTGATAGCTGCATTAAATCAAAGAAGCAAAATAAATGGTAAAAAAAAAAAAATACTGACAATGAAAAATCTCATCAATAAAGCTCACTTTTCTCTCTCTCCGTATCAGCTGTTATACTTACACATTTGCTTTAGTCGTTCAGAGATCTTCACTTCATGTCACAGCAGCACACAGAAACAAAAATGAGGAGATTTTAGGTAAATGAACAGATGAACATAGCAGAAACACTGAGAAGATTCTTCATCATCTGCACTAATTTTTATTAATAATCAGTAACAATTACAGCAGGTTTTCTCAACTCTGGTCCTCTTTTCAACCCTTTTCCTGCAGAGTTTAGCTCCAACCCTGATCAAACATACATGCCTGTAGCTTTCTAGTAGTCCTGAAGACTTTGATTCACTTGTTCAGGTGTGTTTAATTAGAGCTGGAGCAAACCTCTACAGGAAATTGAGGGACAGAGTTGAGAACCACTGAATTACAGTAATGTTGTATGTGTGAACATTAGTTCAATCGTTAATGTGAATTAATGTGAACAATAATTTCTACAGCATTTGCAGTGTCATGTAATTTTATATTTAAAATGTTTATATTAAAGTAATACTGACGATGAAAATCATATTATACATTTAAACTACATTAGCACAAAGCTTATTTTTCTCTAGCTGTACAAGCTGCAATACTTACATGTTTGATGATGTTCAGATATCTCAGCTTCATGTGTTACAGCAGCACATAGAAACAGAGAAATGAGACAAATGATTTTGCAGATGAACACGAAGATACTGTGATTCTTTGAGTGCTTTAAAAATGACTTTTTATTAACGATATGTTACAGCTTACAGTAATGTTGTAGGTTAAATTTACCAGCTTTGGCATCCATCTGGCAAATCTATGCTCCCTAACCCACAAAAAGGATGAACTGGTTCTCCTCTGCCAAACAAATAAGGACTTTTTAAACTTTGCTACTCATCATACATCATTTTCTGTGAGGATATGTGCATTTATACCAGGACTCGTTTAATCCACAACAATGACAAACCATGGTTCACAGCTAAATGTACAGGTTCATCAGGCCAAAGTCGATGCCCACATGAATAGGGATATTATCTTATATAATTAGGCTAAAAATAAACTGATAAAGGAGATAAGAGTTGCTAAGAGGAGCTTCTCCAAAAAGTTAGAGAACCAGTTTTCAGAGTAGAAAGGCATGAGATATGACAAAAACTACAAGACGCCATTCCCCAAACTCTGTAGGTTATCTACAACTAGAGATCGACCGATATATCAATTTACCGATATTTTCCCGGATATTTAAGCATTTTACCATAATCAGATATCGGTTTTGTAATATCGGATTCACCGATAAACACTGAAATGTAATTCTCTCTGTTGTAAATTTGCTCCATCATTAGTCTTGTGAAGCTGCTTTCATATTGCTGTTCACTCAGAGGGTTGATGTGGTTGATGCTCAGGAAATGCTCAAGCACGGCCACCGCATGTAACTTTTAGCAAGATTCACTTATTTAAAACCCCCTCAATTGCATTAATATTTACTATATAACCATTGATTTGCTAATAAACATCTAAATAAATACAACTATATGGAAATTAATAATAATCGTCGTGAGCGATCACAGTTTGAGTATAGTTCTGTATAACTGCACAGATAATTGTGGGGAAGTCGTGGCCTAATGGTTAGAGAGTCGGACTCCCAATCGAAAGGTTGTGAGTTCGAGTCCCGGGCCGGCAGGAATTGTGGGTGGGGGGAGTGCATGTACAGTTCTCTCTCCACCTTCAATACCACGACTTAGGTGCCCTTGAGCAAGACATCGAACCCCCAACTGCTCCCCGGGCGCCGCAGCATAAATGGCTGCCCACTGCTCCGGGTGTGTGCTCACAGTGTGTGTGTGTGTTCACTGCTCTGTGTGTGTGCACTTCGGATGGGTTAAATGCAGAGCACAAATTCTGAGTATGGGTCACCATACTTGGCTGAATGTCACTTCACTTCACTTCACTTCATAAACCGTGCTGTCAACCGGCATTTCATAATCTAGGACAAAACATTAATCATTTTGATATAACATTCCAGTTGAGAAATGCAATAAAATACGATGTTTTGTTTGTTATATTCCAATATTCCAGAGAACATTATTCAGTGAATTATTATTTACTCCGTAGCTATTAAAAAAAAAAAAACTATTATAAACCTACTAAAACGGTAGTTTAAAATTAAGTTGATATGACTCCTGTCCTTTATTTATTTTCTCCATTAGAAAACATTAAACATTCTACATATATTTTATTTTTAATATTAGTGTTGTTTCTGTTGAAGCGTTTTATAAATGAAATGTTTTTTATTGTTATAATATAAAGATTAACTTTAACATGAAAGACAAATTTTCAAAAAAAAAAAAAAAGATGACTGAAAAGAGGAAAAACCAAATTGAAATATATTCTTTATTCACTCAATCATTTATTTACTTTTTAACAGTTAATAAATATTGGTTCTGCATATCGGTTATCTGGCACAAAATGCAAATAACTGGTATCGGTAATAAAAAAATCAATATCGGTCGATCCCTATCAACAGCTGACTAACTATTGTGAGTAATGTAATGTAACTAAGTAACTGTTTTTGCACAACTGAACTCTTGCTGCATCCGTTTTAATACTTACGCAATTCTTTTTCACAGTCCTCCGCTTCGTGTCACAGTGGCACAGAGAAACAGAGAAATGAACAGATGTGAATGAATGAATGAACAGATGAATAAGACACTGAGAAGATGCTGTGTGATTCTTCATGTGCATCTAACAATCACTTCATCATCTGAATGACTTTATATTAATGATCAATAACAATTACAGTAATGTTGTTTGTGTGAACATTAGTTAAATCATCAATGTGTATTAGCAACAAGCAATGCAGAAACTGTTTATAATATGGATTCAATTGTTAACATTATTTCACTTCTTTGGTTAATATAAACAATGAAAAATATGTCATGTTAACTTCAACATTCACTAACATATAGTTAAAATCAAAAGTTTTACCTGTAAATATTATTTAATGGATCTGTTCGAACATGAAGTAATAATGAACAGTTTATTATTAACTAACATTAAGGACATTAGGTATTAACCAACTAAAACAAATGTTTTGCTTATTGTTAGTTAATGTTAGTCAATGCATTACCAAACATTAACTAAAAGGACTTAAATGATAAGTGTCACAGTGTTTACTAGTAAAAAATCATTTATTTATTTTAAAACTCAGTTAAGTGATGCGTCACACCATTGATGTTTTTATATTAAATTCAACTTACTCATTTCTTTAAGTTGTTCAGAGATCTCGGCTTCATGTCACAGCAGCACATAGAAACAAATGAAGAGATCATAAGTGAATGAACAGATGAATCGCATTGACTTTTTATTAATAATCAGTAATGCTGCCTCTGAGCTGCAATAATAGGTCCTGCAAATGTATCTAAATACTGTTTGATACTTTTCTCAATTAACACAATAATGACTTTGAAATTGTCTCTTGGGGATCATTTCTCAGCCAAATTTCCTGTTTTTAATTTGTGATATATATAGCCAGAGCCTGGGCTCGAACCCAATCAAACATTTCTGGAGAAACCTGAAAATGTCTGTAGGCTTCCATCCAACCTGACAGAGCTTTAAAAGATGAAGAGTAGAACGGCAGATAATTGCCAAATGTAGATGTGCAACGCTTGTGCCATCACACCCAAAAACACTCATGGCTGTAAAGGTAAAAGTACTGAGTTAAGGGTATGAATACTTATGCAATGTTTTAATTTCGGTGGCTGGATTGGAAATATGGATTTCCTGATTTTATTTATTAACAAACAGTTCTATATATTTTTTTATATATAACGCTGCATGTTATGATGTTTTTCTTTTCTTTTTCTGTCCTTGTTCTTGGTTTTACTGTTTTTATTTTTCATTGTGCTATTGATGTTTTTAGCTATTCTGTTGTAAAGCACATTGGTCAACTCTGGTTGTAGTATATAGTGCTATATAAATAAATGACATTGACATATTAATTATCAAATCTCAAGATCAGTATTTTAGTCCACATGGTTTTCAACTGATGCTTGAATAAACTGGACTATAGCAAGCCTCCTGTCCAATCCTTTCCAATTTTGTCAATTTTATCACAAAATTCTAACTATGAATGTCATTCTGATGCTCTTTAATGTAGCATGAGAGATCTCCTCAGTTCAAGCTGCAGTGAGAGGCACATTTAAACCTATCATCTCTTTTTCTTTATTACTAGTTATAACACAAAACAAACATGGATTTCCATTTTAGGAAGGCGTGGTTGACTTTTAACTTTTATAAAGAATATCTATTTGCGACTTTAGTGTTGCTACTTTACAGATCATCTTTATGCACCAAGAGCTTGTAACACTCCAAAGAGAAAGGAAAAATTTGACCCCTTTAAATCAGGAGAGCAGACCACAAATGTGCAGTATAAAAAAAAAGAATGAAGCGGAGTGATTTATTCTTTAAATTGTAAAAGGCTTGCTTGGAAAAATGTGGCTGAAATGCAGAAATGAAAGCTGAAATAAAATAGATATTCATCGTTCTCTGCAGAGCCAAACCTTCTCCATTCAGTGGATATTGCTGCTTCTGGTTTGTGAATTGTGATGCTCAGAATGTCTACAAAATATAATGTCATCCAAAAACATCACATCCGTAACGCATGTCTTTCAGCTTTAATACTTACACATTCGCTTTAGTTTGTCAGAGATCTCCACTTCATGTAACCGCAGCAAATAGAAACAGAAAAACAAGGAGATTAGAAGTATAATTACTGATGATGAAAACTTATGTTATACATTTAAACTACTGTAGCACAATAAAGTTCGTTTTTCTCTGGTTGTGTCAGCTATAATACTTACATGTTTCATTTTGGCGTTCAGAGATCTTTGCTTCATGTCACAGCAGCACATAGAAGAGAAAATGAGAAGATTAGAAGTGAATAAACAGATGAAAATGACATTTAAATCTTCATATGACTTGTGAATTTAGTCTTAGTTTGAAAGCTTTATGTGCATTTACTGCCATTCAACAAAATTAATTTTTCTCTTTCTTGCTGTATCATCTGTAATACTTACACTTTAGATGTTTTAGTTCAGAGGTCCTGCGCCAATAAAATAAAACACCAGCAGCTGCAGCTATTACCAGCAGAACAACAACAACAATCCCTGCTACAACAGCCGAAGACAGACCTGGAACAAACACTATTTTAAGTTTTGAGTTCTGAAAGTTACAGAAAGAAGTATTTATACACTGAAGCTTTCTGTTTTTTAAAGGAAGTTTGATTTGAGCCCAGTAAACACATCATTATTCACAGACAGCTGATAAACCATCATAACTTCTTTAAAAGACTTGAGTTACTCACCTCTGACAGTAACAAAGTAGTTCTGGTATAAGGTCTGTTTGTTGCTGCTGATTTTCACTTGATAGAGTCCAGAGTCTGTGGTTCTGGTGTTTGTGATGATCAGAGATCCAGTCTGATTGTCCAGCTTCAGTCTGTTTCTGAATCTCTCATCAGTTCCATCATATAATTGTGAGCTCTTGGCCTCTATATCATGTTTAGCTATGAGTTTTCCTTTATCTCCAAACCTCCACACTATCAGTTCATCTCCGTAAAGTTGAGGAACATGAAGAGCCACAGGATCTCCCTCCGTCAGCTTCATATCAGCCTCACCAGCATCAATAACAGATGGAGACTCTACAAGACAGATGATAAACATACTGAACACTGGAACTAGAATATTGATTATTTCATCTTATGGTAACTACATAAAGCATGTACAGACTATTAAAGTAAGATCGACAGTTACAGCTGGTTGACTGATTTGGCTAGTCATTATTTCATATAACAACACAACAACATTTCATTGTTTGTAGAACTGCACTTATCTGTGTTCAAATAACTATTCATTTTTCTAAACAGCAAGCAATCATGCTTTTGAGTTGTTTTAGTACTGTTGCTGAAGGAATGAAACTAAAAATACATATCTATGTTCTGTATCAAATGTAAGTCACTCAGTATGACCGCAGACTAAAAATACACTCGCACCCTGCATCATGCTGCGGTTCTGGATATCAGTCATGTGTTCACCTGTGACTCATTCACAGCTGTAATATTCAGAACAACAGCATGACTGTGATACTGCGAAACCAAATCTCTGTAAGATTGTTTAACACATTATGAGTAATATTTCCTGGCTGCAATTTGAATCTGTTTATATATATATATATATATATATATATATATATATATATATATATATATATATATATATATATATATATATATTCTCACCATAGACAGTAACACGGAACTTAATATATATGGTTCCAGTGTTGTGGCTGATTTCTGCTTCATAGAGTCCAGTGTGTTTGGTTCTAGTGTTCTTGATGGTGAGAGACCCCGACTGATCCAGCTGCAATCTGTCTTTGAAAATCTCAGCATCTTCATATAAGATTTCATCTCCGTCAATTTGAGCAACGGTGGAACCTTTATCACCAAACCTCCACAATAGCAGGACGATTCCCTTTATTTGAGTGAGATCGGGGTTTAGAGTCACAGAATCTCCCTCCATCACTGACTTCACTTCATCTGTTTCAGCACAAAACACTCCTGCAGAACAAACAGAAGAGATTAAACTCAGAACACAACTGGTAATGATGCTGAAAAGTTATTCATGATCATTTAGTCTTGTCTCATTAACACTGCGGTCTTTGTTCCCCTCCATTCTGCAAAGAGACAACAATTAGCAACATGAGTCTCTTATGATAATAAGTTTTGAGGTACTTTGTTCATACACATCTTCGGGGCTGGTGTTTTCCGTATAGCAAAGAATAGCAGTCGCCACAGCCGGGTTGTTCCCTTTTTATTTGTTATTTTATTTTTTTGGCCGTTACCATAACCACAGTTTTACTACAATACCAATATGGTTAGTATAGGCCTATAAAAACCACGGCTAATTTGTGATCACTATGCTTTATCTATAACCAATTTTGTTGTTGTTGTTGTGTTATTTGTGGTAAAAGGTCCGTTGCCACATCGCCAAATGCGGTTTCCGGTGAAACTGAAACTTTGACGAAAAAAAGAGAATTGCGCACTTACCACACATGATTAGCAAAAACCGGATGATTTTGAGAGTACTCTTCATGATCTTGAAGATTCCAGAAAAATATCGATGGATAATTTCGATGGATAGTGTTATTATCATTAATACTCATTTGTTTCTGAACTACATCCACTCAAGTGACAGCGACGATTGTTATCAAAGGACAACAGAGTAATTCATGTACAATAATATTTACATACTGATAAAAAGTACGTTTTTAGTAAATAGTATGTAACAGCATGTTGAACAGTCTGCTTCTTTAGTTCTTCTTCGTTGTTTTATTGGTGGTCGGAAAACCAACTTATAGGTTCATTACCGCCATCGACTGGACTGGAGCAGGAAACCAATGAATTGTGTAGAAATACCCTTAAATTTCATTTCATACATCCTGCAGAATATTTCATTAATAATATCCATCCTAACTGAAGACTTGCCAGATGTTATACTTTCAAGTGCTGAAAAACTATCAGATGCAATGACAGTGTTATTTACTTCCTCTTTATCCCCTTGGATCCATCTGTAAATAAAACCATTTGGCTTTTTTTTTTAAATACCTCTGGACTATATACCATATCCGGAAGTTGGTTAGAATTGTCTGTCAGTTCCTGCTGTATACTAAGGTCAACATTTGGCAAGGGGAATAACCAGGGAGGGACTGATGAAATTGATACTGTATTACTGTACTCTAATTGATTTAATCCTATATTTCTTGCTTTAGCGTCACCTATACACCCAAAACTTGTAAAATTTGTTTCAATGTGTTCCCAGCATTCTTTTAATATGCTTTTGACAGGATGTTTTTCATTTTGTCCTTGGAGATTTACCCAGTATGCCATCATTAATTTTACTTTTCTAATCCTTTATGGCATTTCTACCATTTCCACCTGCGTTGATGATACCGGAGATGATTTGAATGCCCCACTATAGATTTTCAGGGCCTGAGCTTGCAGTACATCTAATTCCTTGAGGTTTGATTCTGCTTATACATCCATAGTCAAGAACAGATCTCATGAGTGCCCAGTATATGTTTTGTAGAGATGCTCTATTTGCTCCCCATTCCTGTCCAGATAAACACCGAAGTATGTTGATGACCTTTTTACATTTGTCCTTAATTTTATTCAGATAAACTTTCCATATTAATTTTCAAACCAAACCCTAAGAGACCTAACAGCTTTTACTTGCTCCAGTTGTTGCCCATATAGATTTAAAACCAGGGGTAAGATTTTGTGCCGCCTTGAAAAATTATATGTTATATGTTCTACCGTTATTTCCTAATGCTTTTAATTTGATCAGTAATCCTTCTTTCTAGAGCATATCATATGCCTTCTCCACATCAAAAAATATTGCTATTACTACTTCTTTGTTGGTCTGTGCTTTCCTTATGTCTGACTCTAGGCATGATATAGAGTCCATTGTATTCCGACCCCTTCGAAACCCACTTAGATATGGAGATGAAAGAGTTTTATTTTCCAGGACGTATGTTATTTCTTTCTGTAATCATGCATTCCATGATTTTGCATAAATGTGAAGTAAAGGCAATTGGTCTGTAGCAAGAGGGATCTGATGGGTCTTTCCCTGGTTTAAGAACGGGCACTTTTATTGCTTGCTTCCATACTGAAGGAAGTTGTAGAGTATCCCAAATTTTAAACAGATTTAATATATCTAACGAGTAGGGGTGTAATAATTCACTCGTTTTCTCGATGCATCGATTACAAACCCTGACGATACAAATGCAGCGATCTTGAAACATGATTTTTGAATCGTGAATCGTCGATCTTGGACAGCAATTGATTCAAAACGCTAACAATCGCGATTTCTATAGCAAACTCTTTTAGTCCATATCTTACTTCTTATTGATTCATAATTTGAATGTATTTGTGCTACCTTATATTTCATACCATTTTGAATAAATGTTGCTACTCCTCCTCCTCTGCCAGGTTCTCTGTCTCTTCTAACTACATTATATCCCTTTATAATAAAATTTAATTGTGGTTTTAACCATGTCTCCTTTACACATATTACACTAAATTTAGTTTTTCTACTAAATCATCAATATACTTCTTAAACTCTTGACCGTTCACAATTAGGCTCCTTGCATTCCACTGTAAAATGATCAACACCCTTAAGAAGACCCAAAAAGACAGTTAAAGGCAGTTCATCATTGAATTCAGTGATGTCATCTCTGTTCAGTTAAATAGTGTCTGTGCATTTATTTGCAATCAAGTCAACGATATCGCTGCAGATGAAGTGACCCCAACTAAGCAAGCCAGAGGCGACAGCGGCAAGGAACCGAAACTCCATCGGTGACAGAATGGAGAAAAAAACCTTGGGAGAAACCAGGCTCAGTTGGGGGGCCAGTTCTCCTCTGACCAGACAAAACCAGTAGTTCAATTCCAGGCTGCAGCAAAGTCAGATTGTGCAGAAGAATCATCTGTTTCCTGTGGTCTTGTCCTGGTGCTCCTCTGAGACAAGGTCTTTACAGGGGATCTGTATTTGGGTATTAAAAATAATTCCCTTTCGAGATACCATTTTCAGCTTCAAAAGTGGAAGATTGACCTAATCCAACTTGAACTACAAAGGTTTTTTCAAATAAAAACTGTAACAGCCAATTATACATATAGCCAACTTATATACACATATGCTTTAATTAACAGTCCTTCTCTCCATATTGTGACCTACTGTATGACTTTTCTATGTCAAAGTAGCCTACACTACTGCCATAATCGCTTTCATTTTAGGTGTCTTCTCTATTTCATTACTAATCTTAGTTTATGCATCTACTGTTGATCTTTTAGTTCTAGATCCACACTGATATTTACATAATTTGCCTTTTCTTTCTAGTTCAAATGATAATCTTTGGACAATAACTTTCTCCATTAATTTACATAAGTTTGACTTTAATGCAGTTGGTCAATAACTTCCTGGATTTGTTGAGTTTTTTCCTGGTTTAACTATTGGTATAACTAGTTCTCTTCCATATTTTTGGAAGTATTCATTCTGACCATATTTTATAATACAATTTCAGTAATACTAATAAAACAGAGTCTGGCAAATTCTTTAGCATTATATAACTCATATCCAGGAGCAGTATTTGCACATTTTTGTAATGCTGTTTTTAGTTCTGTAATTGTAAACTCTACATCCATACAACTGTTAGTATTCCCTCTCTTCCTCATATCTGGGTTATTTATATCTCTTCTTCTCTTCTCTTCTCTTCTCTCAAACTCTATTCTGTGAGCACTTTACCTAACATGTTTGCTTTATTTATGTCTGTTACTGCCACTGTTTCTCCTTCATTTAATACTGGAATTTGATTAGATTTTTTTCTCTTTTCCATCCATGTTTCTTAAAATATTCCAAATCTTGTCCAAAGGAGTATCTTTTCAGAACAAAATTCCCTCCATCCTTCCCTTTTAGTATTTTAAATTCTTCTTCTTGCATTAGCTCTTGCACTTATGTAAGTTATCATATTACTCATACTCATGTTTTTCCTTAGTTGATTGAAAGCCTTCTTTCTTTCTTTTATTGCTATACTACACTCTTCTTTCCACCAGGGAATACCCGCAGCTCTTTGAGAAATATATAAAGTTGCTGCTTCCATTATTAAATCTGAAAAAGATTTACAAAACATTTCTACCGTTTCATCTACCACCCTGTCTTTATATACTTCACAATGTTTATTAAATGAATTCCAGTCTGCTTTTTCATACCTCCATTTCCAATGTAATGGGAACTCCCTATTACTACCTTTACTAGTAATTCTTCTTCTTCTTCTTCACAGTTATTTGCCTCCACCATATGTTCCTCATCACATCACATCTGTTCTAATTAACAAAGTACAAATATTTCTTCTGCCTTGTCCACTCACACCACTTCACAATACATTTTTATAAATACAACTTTTCTTAGTTCTTGCATCATTTTACCCCTTGTTCTTCATGCAACTTGCAACTTCTTGCGACTCTGCAACTCATTGTGGTTTCTAAAAACCTGACAATACTCACACAGAAAAATCTGATTTCGATGGATAGTGTAATTATCATTAATGCTCATTTGTTTCTGATCTACATCCACTTGAGTGACAGCGATGATTGTTATCAAACCTCACTAAAGGGCAACGGAGTGACTAATGTACAAGAATATTTATATACTGATAAAAAAAGAAGCAGGAAGTATTTCCTATAGAGCAGCAGACTGACCACACAACTAAAAATAAAATGGTTTTACTTATTCTTCTTCTTCTTCTTTGCAGTTTAAAGGCATTGCAATACTGCATTCTTCCAGTTTATTTTTCTCCATCATATGTTCCTCATCAGATTACATCCATTAGTTCTTCCATCATTTTACCCTTTTTTTCTTCATACTTCTTGCAATTCATAAGTAGTAGACTACAGCTCTATGGTTTCTAAAACCTGACAATGCTCACGCACACATACACACACATACACACACACACACACACACACACACACACACACACACACACACACACACAACAGCTGGAGCTTCTCTATAATGTGCAATGTACTATTCAAATGTCTGTTTCCAACTCTTAACCTAGTCATCATTATTTCTTCCTTCCTAGTCACTCAGTTCCTCACAGCACCAGCCTTATTTTGAGGGTCATGCGAATGTTTTCCTTGTGTTTTAATGTCCCATTGATGTTGCCATTCTCTAATGTCTTCTTTCTGTATTTTTCCTTCAGATTTTGATATCCTAATATTGACTTCAATGTTAATTGAACTTTGAAGTCAATGTTAAGTGACTTTTTTCACTTTCACTTTTTTACTTTCACTTTCACTTTGTTTCAGTGTTGTTTTTTGTAATCACTTGTTTAGCTAATTTGTCCACACCTCTCATTAAGGTGTCCGGAGTCTAAATCAGTCGAATCTCACTACATTTCCTTTACTTTTGTATATGTTGTCAATACTGCATTTAACAGGTCCTGACGGCTATTGGACACACCTGTCCTGAGACTGTACACTGCTGACAATGAATCACTTCCAATTAAAGCTTTATTTATTTTTCCTCTTAACTCCATTCTAATACCATCATCATATAACTCAGCTAGACCTCTGATCATTTCTGAGCCATTTGCTTTCCTCACCTCCTTGATTAACAATGCAAATCGCTGAACCATGCAGACCTTCTCTACTGTTTGCTGGATAAGTCTGAAAAATGTGTTGCTCTAATACCCATACTATACAACTTAATCCTTAACTGTTCTCTCCATAATATATCGTATGCTTTTTCCACATTAAAATATATTGCTACGAGGCTACTGTCTTTATTTATTTGCGCTTCCTTATTTCATTTACACTGTATCCATACCACTTCCTCTCCTAAATCCTCTTTGGTTTCGGCCACCACACCTCGTTTTTCAATAATACACATAGCTTCTCTTTTACCTTTCTTTACATTAATGTTGCTTTCTATCTTTCCAAGGTTTTCTTAATGGGACAATAGGAGGTATTTTGCACGTACTTCTTCCCACACTTTATAGCATAAATATGTTTTTAACTATGACCCCACTGGCAGGATATTTAGGAATATTCACACATACTTTATAGACATAAAATAAGGTATCAGAGGTTTTACAAATGAAAGTAACACACGTTTAAACCAATGAGCATTAAGCTGTGTCATCAGCGAGTCATTTCCCAGCATGCCTTAACTTCAGACCAGCAGCACTCTCATCTTCAGCTCTTTTGATGAGATTACAAGACGTTCATCGTTTATTATGACTAGTGATGGGAACCCGAGGCTATCTGAAGCTTTTCCGAACGGTTCATTTATGGGCATTACGACATCTAGTGTTCAGACTTGTTTCTCCACCAAAAAATCATCGCGGAGCAGAAGAGGGTTTGAAAAAACACGTGACCAAACAAAGCTTCCGGGACAGTAAAAAAGTGGAATCAGTCTGAGATCAATGTCTAATCAGATTCAATATAATCTAAATTAGGCTAATTTGTTCCAGTGAGACCATAACTTGTGTCATTTACATAGGTTATTGATTATTAATATAAAATATAGCCTACAAGTATTAATCATGTGTTTTAAAAAATATTTTGGGTGAGCTGTTCTGGGTCTCTGAGACCATAGAAAATGATTAAATGCAATAGAAGTGTGACGTGCATTCAGTTTGTCTGCTGTTGACTCAAAACTATTCTACTGAATCGCAAATAACACACACACAGTGGCCGAGTTTGTCCGTGTTCACTCCGTCTCGAATCGCCCTCACGGAATGCTCGTGAGAAACTCTTTCCCGTTGCTCGGTACGCTTTCAACTGAGACACTGTATGACAGTCATGTTACTTGATTTGGCAGATTTTTACATAGAAAGGGCGACAGCACACTGCGTTAAAATAAATGACATAAGCGGTTTTCATATCCACTGGCCGAATTCGAAAACGAAACTAAAATTTAACAATCTTTGACAGCAAGGGGGCCCCCTGGTGTTTCGGAGACCATACTTTGCGTAATGGGAGGATCGGCTCTGAGTCTGCACATACACACACACACCAAGTCAAACACAATTATAGGAAGCGCCAGATTTTTCAAACCAGCTGTCCCTTCCGATACTGCATGACGTTCAAGCTTCAATCATTAATGACGTGGTGATAGAGCTCCGGTATCAACTGTCCTATTGTAACGAAATTATTGTCCTATTATTGTCCTAAATTACTTTTCATCTTTTGTAAGAATTTTAATGTCTTAATTCATATGTTGGCTATATTATAATTTGTCCACATAGAATAATTATTTTATTATTTCCATCATTCACTTTTAAAGTTTACTAATATAGGCTACTCAAATGTAGTGTTCATGATATTATGTATTTTTTTCTTTTTTTATTCCAATACCATTAAACGGTTTAATTGACTTTTTTATGTTAATTTACTTACAATGACTTAAACTCTAAATCTGGTGAATCTGTAAATTCTCTTTAAATAGTTTATTTGTCCATCAGGTGTGTTTGGTGCTGATGGAGGGAAGTCAGTGTCGGTGATGGAGGGAGATTCTGTTATGGATCTGTACATGACAGAATCTGATGATTTTTACAGCAACCTGACTCAACATCTCAACAGCACTGAACTCTGTCACACATGTTCAGGTGTGGCTCTATATTTCCCTTTAGTTATAGACTGGTGTTCTGCCGTAATCTGACCATTATCAACTGATAAATATATTTTTTTACTTTTCATAATTACATAAAACATTGTTTAATGACAAAATAAAACCTTGATGCTTAAACTCTTGCAAGTGAATAAATTAAAACACAAGTATTGTAATTTTACTAATACACTTACTGTGAAATATAATAATATTAACAACAATTAAAGTCCAAGTACAAGCCAATGCAAAGTCATTTACTCTGTTCAGTTTAGTCTCTGAAAATGGTTTTGTAATGTAGGATGGTGTTACAACGGACGTTGAGGATCCAAATGCAAGCTTTACTCTTAAACATGGTCAGACAGGCAGGGTCCAGTACCAGCAAACAATAATATCCCAGGCAAGGACAAAGAGTAATCCGCAAACAGGCAGTAGTCAGGGCAAGCGGCAGAACCATCCAAAAAAACACAAAGGCAAGGCAAGGTAAACGCATCTCTTTCGCCAAGCATTCAAATAATGTATCTCTTAAATTGTGAGTGTAGTTGCATCTGCATTTTTATTCTTTAGCTTGGGTTAAACTAATTTTACTTTGTTGGATCAGCAGCTATGCTAATGATGTCTCTATTTTGTTTCTATGTTTTGCCACGGGATTTACATCCCGTGGTAACTAGGATTTACACAAGCTCCAGTCTGGATCCAGAACACCTGAGAAGAGATGATGCTGACCCTCAGAGGACCCCAGATGATGCTAACCTTGAATCAACAAACAGAACTAACAATTATTGCTACATGTGTGACTGCATCATATAATTACTATTAATTAATAATATTGATAGTTCATCATCTAGCTGACTACGTCTTCTATTATTATTATTATTATTTTTATTTTTCTAAAAGCCTGTCAAACGTGCACAAACTACTAGCTACTACTAAATATTGTAGAAACATAATTTTCTGTAAAGTTGCTTTGTAACGATTTGTATTGTAAAAAGCGCTATACAAATAAACTTGAAAGTGAAAGTGAAAGGTAAAACAAGGAAACACAGGCAGGAACACAGAAACTAGGAAACATTACAGGCTAAACAATACTGAACCATGAATGAATGGATAACCAGGCTATAAATAGGGTGAGACTGCTGGAGGTAACAAGACACAGGTGTAAGCAATAAGTGGTGATGAGTCCAGCAAAGGATTATGGGAAATGTAGTCTGTGAGAGTGGCAAGAGTCAGATTGGAGTGCCCTCTGGGGGACTTCATGGGTATTCCAGCTGGAGATCATGACAGGTTTGCCCTCAAACCAGTGCATTTAACTCTAAAATTTATTTTGGTGTACATTTTATTAATTTCATTTGATTCATTTATTCATTCATTTTATTCTCTCAGAATTCTGTATCCTCTGCTGTGGTTTTCCTGAAGCTGTGATCCGATTGGCTCTTTCTACTCCGGTGGGCGTGGCTGCTTTTGCTGTGCTGATTTATGATATAACCATGTTTTATGACATCACATCCAGAAGTCTTCAACAGAAGAAGAGAGACCAAATGTCAACATTACACACTAATTATTCAGACACTCAGGAAAGTGGAGATGTTTTTTAACAAGTGGGGACATTACATATTAAAAACTAATTTACATAATTATTGATTCTTTTTCTTTTCAGAATCTAAATTTTTAGTTTTTCATTTCAATTGTATTTGTAGCATTTTTCAAAATACAAATCTTTCTAAAGCAGCTTTACAAGAAGTAGTCCCTTAGAAACACACTTTGGTCAATCAGTCAATAATTATATTTGTATGATAGTATTTTTTGTATTCTGTTGTATTTTTATAAGATAAGTTGCAAGACCAAAGACTCCCACACAAATAGAAAAGTATTTCTACTCCTGTATATATTTTTACATCTGAATAAAAGCTTAATTATGTCCACTGAGTGTTGAGTTAAATAAGAAAAGCTATTTTGACCTATTTAATGTTTTATTAGTTTATTTTTGTGTTCTAGTGATATTGCTTTCCACATTTTATCACTCAGAATAATGTGATCCTATTAATTAAACATATACTGTAAGCCTTGGTTAAGATGTAGGTCACTTCAATTGATTTGTGTGATAATATTTGTTAGATCATTTAGTTATAGGTTAGTGGAGTTCTTATTGCTTTTTTGAGGCAAGCTCTTATGAAAGAAAATTAAAAAACAAAATTACTCTGAGCATATTAGTAGACAACATTGATACGAGAGTTGCCATGTGACCTAATTAAATTTAGTAATAACTTGACATGAAGGTGGGGTGCAAATCTTTGGAAGAGTTGATGCCAATTCTGATAGTTTTTTTCTGCTGATTTTTATTTTTTATTTATATTATTTTAAGCAAGAGACAAGAAAGAATGAAACAGTACATGAGAAAGATATTTATTTGCTTAGCTGCAGTCTGAACTGGTCTTAAAAAATCTGTAGCTGTCTGAATTGAGCGATTAAACTGCATTTTAATCACAGTCCAAATATAGATTATACATTCATGTAACATGAACAGTTTTTTTCTTCTTTTGTATTTTAATTAGATTGTACAACTACAAGATTTATAGTGGTCTGGCTTCAGCTTTGGTAAATTATACTAAAATGTAAATTCACTCTCTGACAGAAGGTGGCTTATGGAACAGCAGCAATTCCTTGGTTTTCGCTGTAAACAAAGCAGCGCTGTGCTTATAAACATTGCTTTGATATGTATAATGTATGGAGGTAAGATGAAAAGAAAATGCCATTGAAACTTTTTTGAAGACAGACAGTTACTTAAGTGAAATACATTCATATAAACCCCAACCCCCAATTCAATATTTAGGTTTTCTTCTAATATTTCCAGCATCAGAAACAGTGAGCTTGCTCTGTCTGTACACTATTTTCTCAGCTAGCGTGTTCTCTCCTCTTTTTCCTCCATCTTTATTGTGTCCCATCTCTGGCCTCTGTTAATGTCCTTCATAATATTACTACATATTTCCAGGTGGGAAGCAATATTTCTATAGTCAGAGCAAAATACTTCATTGCTCCATCTAATGGCGTATTGTGATTTGGTTTACGCTTTCAATACAAAAGACAAACCAATGTACCGCTGTCCAGAACATATCGTATCTCAACCCCGGTATTGTGATATGTATTGTATCGCCAGATTCTTGGCAATACACAGCCCTACATGATGGGCCAAAGAATTGGCCCCAAAGTGCATCGGTCCAATGGGAAAATGCCCTACATGCCTTATGGCCAGTCTGCCCCTGGTGTGGCCAACCAACTGAACTAAATCTCTTAGAAAATGCCTGTTAATTCTTAAAAATAAAATGTTGTCAGATGTACACAAAGAATTAGCTGAAAAACTAAGTACTAGAGACTCACTTAAACAGAGGAGATGTTTAAAATGTGCAGTGCTGGGGACGTCCATGACCTTGGCTTACTGACCTTGGCTTACCTAACCAACTGGCTTAGAGCTCGATTTTGTTTAAATAATATAAAACGTGAAAGTTTAAACCACGTCTTTAGAAAGAGTTTGCTTTCTGTTTTTTTTTTCTTTGTCTGTAGGTTAAACATCCATGAGAACATGCAAACTCTACACAACCAAAACAGCATCTTCTGTCCTTCTTGTTGTGAGGTGACAATGCAGCTCAGTGTTACTGTTAGCAAGCACCGCTAAATCAGCTCTGAACTCAATGTCAGTAACGTCAATGATTCAATATGAGATGTTCAGAAACCTTTACAAGCAACCTCTTAAAATGCTGAACTGGGAGAAATGGGAACATGAGCCAGTAGCAGTTGTTCTTAAACTTAAGTTCTAGAGTCTATTGTCTATGAAAACCATGTGAGTAGACATACAGACTGTGTGGGAGGTGTAACTGGAGCAGTTTATTCACACTTTCTGCAGAGCTTCACAAAACCACTTCACTCCAGACCAACAGCACGCTGCTCTCCAGCTCGTCTGTGGCTACAGCTCTCAAAAACTTGTTACAACATTTCTGTCGGGTTTTGTTTTAAATGTCGCCTTTTCAGAATTCAGATCTGTTGTTGTTTGAAGAAAATGTTTGAGACATTTATTTTCATCTGTTTGTGCTCATGGAGTCTGGCTGGTAAGCATTTTCATGATTTCAGTTCTATGTATATTATCATTTATCCATACCAAAAAAAAAAAAAAACATTCTGATTTGTATTATTTCCAACATATATTTTCATGTTTTATCAGACTAATAGACCAAAACATCTTTGTGTTCATGATGTTCATTTTGACAATTTTTTCTCTTCCACTCACATCAAAGGGTTTATTATTGTACATTATTGATTTACTCATTAAAATTATACAGTCAGTAAATGTTTTGCAATTATAAATTTTTAGATGGGTTCAAAGTGTACATATTTGTTTTTTAGGTGTATTTGGTGAAGAAGTGAAGTCAGTGTCGGTGATGGAGGGAGATTCTGTCACTTTAAACACTAATGATACTGATATACAGAAAGATGATAAGATACTCTGGAGATTTGAAAATGACATTCTCATCGCTCAAATCAACAGAAAGAACAATGAGAGCAAGTTTTATAATGATGGTCCTGCTGGTAGATTCAGAGACAGACTGAAGCTGGATCATCAGACTGGATCTCTGACCATCACAAACCTCACAAACACAGACTCTGGACTTTATAAAGTAACCATCACCAGCAAACAGACGCCGCTCAACACATTCAATCTTACTGTCTATGGTGAGTGGAGAATAACTTACCCTTTAGACCCTATAGATGTGTGAGTGTTTCTTCAATGATCAATTTGTCTGTGACCTTTAAGAAGAAGAATAATCTTAATAATTTTAAACTTGAAATAATATTGCTGACTACATAATACATAAAAAGCTAAATAGGATTTTCACACTATGTGCCACACTATTTGACAATTGCAGCTCAATCAATAATGAAGCCTAATGAAAACTTTGTGTTATATTTACATTAAAACTTACACATAAATGTTATAATTATTTGAAATTGTTTTATGATAATGTAGTAAAAAAATCTAAAATCTAAATTAAATATACATATGTGGCACTGATTTTTTTTTCACACAATAGGTTTTTAAAATTAATTTTAAAACTAAATTTTAATTTCGTTTTAAACACCTTTGTTAATATTTTTTATGATGGATTTTCATATTTGAAGATTGAAAGTCTCAGTCTGGGACAAGAGTAAAACTAAAAATCAGTACATAAAACTAAATTTATCTCCAGCAAATTGCACATAAACACGTAAATATGTTTCTTTGTTTTAATTTTAGAGGGACGTTTTATTAAAATTAAGTAATACATTATATGATTATGTATTATAACTAATCAACTAAATCGTTACTTTGATACTGATATTTTAATTTCATTTTAAATATGAATTTGTTTGAAACGGGGGTTGTCAGGGTCATCACTGATTTATGTGTGATGTACACATCTGTGCCTGACACAATGAACTTCAACTCAACACATCAAATGCTGACAAATAAAATGGCACTCATACTCTTAAATAGATGTATTCTCTAATATCTCTTCTCAGCTCGTCTGCCTGTTCCTGTCATCAGCATTAACTCATCACAATGTTCTTCATCCTCCTCCTCATCCTCAGAGCAGAATTGTTCATTGGTGTGTTCAGTGGTGAATGTGGGTCATGTGACTCTCTCCTGGTACAAAGGAAACAGTTTATTGTCCAGCATCAGTGTGTCTGATCTCACCATCAGTCTCTCTCTACCTCTGGAGGTGGAATATCAGGATAAAAACAGCTACAGCTGTGTGCTCAACAATCCCATCAGCAACCAGACTCAACATCTGGACATCACTCAACTCTGTCACACATGTTCAGGTAGGACAGTTCTGATGTTAGCATTTACTTACTGAGCTGATCTCCTAGTGCTCATATATCAGGTAGTGTTTGTTGTAAATCAGACTGACAGATTAATTCACACCATTTTGGCTCATTTTGTCTGTTACAGAACACGACCTAATCATATCGTACATAGTGCTGATCTCTGCTGCTGCTGCTGGGTCTCTGTTGCTGCTGATTGTTGCTGCACTCATGATCTTCTGCATCTGCAGGAAACATAAAAAAGTAAACCAAGAAGGCAAGTATGACCTAAAGCTTTTACATCTGTAAAATAAATATTATTATTATTATTAACATTAGAATGATGTGAAAGAGTGTTCTAGAGAAAACAAAACAATAATTTTCGTTATTTTAACATGTCTATCATTATCGTTGCAACAGATACAACATGTGCAGAAGAGATCACTTACTCTGAAATAACATTCAAGAAAAGAAAAGCACAGAAATTGGTAAGAGCATTTATTTTGGTGCAAAGCTTTTTCTTATTTATGCAGAGTGCAATAAAGTTAAGGCGTTCATTAAGTCATTAAAAACAGAAATGATGGTGACGCTGCACATAAATAAGTAGTGCAGCAGTACTTCAGCCACATTTAAAACACCATGGATTTGTCAGTAACAAGCAATGTTTGTCAGTTATTAGTGCAAACGACAGATAACAGTTTTATTTTTCACACCCGCTGAGCCTGCTTTTGGTTCATTGCATCCTGTGTTAGAATATTGCCTGTTGTGTAGTCATTATTTATTTCAGATCATTTCCTTTCTTTTGTTCCTCTCTTGCTTACTCTCTTTTGACGTCTTTGTGTCATATGTTGTAAAAATTAGGGCATCTTCCAATTCTGGTTATATTTAGTTTAAGTAATTGTCTGTTCAGTTTTATTAAAGAGTACCTTGGCTGCTTGACAAGCTAGTTTCACAGTAGTTTCACCAATACTGTCATGGTGCATGCTGGGAACTAACTGTAGACCTGCCTTCAGCACTGCAGGCATCACTAATAGGTTACAAATCGAGAACCTTCCTGAAACTCTTTACAATGATAGTAATAATAATTACTTATATTTTTTTCAACATTAAGAGTAGATATTTAAAGTTATTTGCTGACTGTATGATCGGTACATTATACTTTTCTCTTTTGTCATTCATCATCTTTATTTCGCCTTCATCTGAACATCCAAAAGTGCAACTGAGATTAAGGAGTGAAAATGTATCCCATAATGCAGTGTTTGACAAATTTATGTCATAATATCAATAACATAAAATTGATTTTACCCTCGAAAATGTGGAGATACTATTGTAAGTAATTTAATGTTATAAAATGTATTAACATTATTCCAGTATACGTATTTTCATGGCAGAATTTGGATGAAGGTAACGATAAATAAATAAAATGATAAATACATCAGTGAAGTGAACGTGTGCTTCTGTTTTGTTACAGAGAGATAAAGAGGAGACTGAGGTGGTGTATGCAGGAATCGCTGGGATATGCTGATCAGAGTATGATTCTGGAGGTGAAATACTGTGAAATAGTGTTAGTGTGAAAAATGTTTTTATTTGAACATAAATGTATGCTCATTTTACATGTCACAAGAACCACACACAGATCTGTGAAGATCAGTGAGTTTCTGGAAATGTACTGAAATATTGCCATTCCCTACTGACAGAATGCATCTTTGACTGACAGAAAAAACCTTGCCGTGAAATCAGTCACACAAGATTAGTTCTTAGGATATGTGTATGTAGAATAGTTTTTACTATGGCCACTATTGGTAACATTTATGGTCTTTTCGTGAAGGCCAAATGTGAAATCATTTAGAAACAGTAGGTGTGTCTTCTGCACAATGCCAACACAGGTTACTTATCCAACACAAAAATATTTCTTTATTTGCATAAATATTAAACATGAACATCCTCGATCCAAAGAAGGATTGTGGGCTAAGGCACATCCTTGATCTCAGGCTCCCTGAATTTTGTTTTAATGAGGATGCTGACTTTAAAACAGGTCCTCATTCAGGTTTGCCCATGGTACCGTTTTTATTTATTTATTTATTTATTTTTCTCTCAGTTGATCTGGAATATGCTTACTTTCATATCCAAGTAGCTTCCCATCACAGACCATTACTGAAGGGGAGGTTTACCTATATACAGTCACCATTCACACTGTCCCTGGCCCCATGCACTTTTACCAAGTGTCCTTTTAAAATCAGGTGGAACTCTTTATCTCATTAATCAATCATGCTGAATGAATGCATTTCTATCCAGGGCTTTGGAGCAGTTTCCATTCATGTTTTCATATTTAAAAACAGATTCAACAGTTTTGTCAGTGCTTTGGTAATGGTTTATGAACATATCTCTGTTAATACAGATGAATCTGCTAAAGCTCCTCCTGCTGGATGAACATGTCATTTCACTTACAGCTCTCTCTTACAATGACATTTTCAAGAATACAGTTCTTTAAAAGTTATATGCAAGATATTTAATTTGTTATTACGTTATGCTTCCTTTTGTACAGTTTTAAATAAAGACTTTTTATATATTCCTTAAAATTTCCTGCCTCATTTTGACCTTTTAAAAGAAAGACTGTCATCATGGGTTGTTTGCAGGGAGGAAAATCTTGAAGGCGGGGATCCGATGTCAAAACAAATGTCAATCTAATGGGAAGATTTGAAGACAAGTGGCTCATTCATAAATTAGTACAAATTTACCTTCATGCTGTGTAAATAATAAAAAAAAGATACTCACTGCATCTGGTGTAGACAGCAACACAGATTATAATGGGCTCTATTGTCTTGTGTCATATCACGTTTCATGATATGGTGTAAATGGAAATTTTAACAAATCAGCTGTCAAAACAAATGTCAATCTAATGGGAAGATTTGAAGACAAGTGGCTCATTCATAAATTAGTACAAATTTACCTTCATGCTGTGTAAATAATAAAAAAAAGATACTCACTGCATCTGGTGTAGACAGCAACACAGATTATAATGGGCTCTATTGTCTTGTGTCATATCACGTTTCATGATATGGTGTAAATGGAAATTTTAACAAATCAGATAACAATCCAATCAGTTAAAACACATGAAGTGGCCTGGTGTAAACACGCCCACAGATGAGACGGAAAACACTGAAGTGTGAAGGCTTCATTAAGTCTTAATCATTAATCTGATCATAGCTGTGGGTGTTTCCATCGAAAACAATCAGTTAAACAGTTAGTAAGATGTTGACCACGAGAGGAAAAAAACACTTAGTGTGAATTCAGAAGCTATAGTGAAAAGAGCTGACAACAACCAAATAATGTGTGAACTTTAGTCTATATTCTACACTGCTCTTAATTCCACTTTTATCTCTCATCATGACTATTTTAACACGTTGTTGCATTCATGGATGCTAAACCCCATCAGTTTTCTAAAATATATTGATCCACAGATGTTTGATCTGATAAAGTATCTTCATTGTGTCCAGCTGTTAAAATCAGTGTTTGGTTTAGTCAGTGTATTTATAATCAAACTCCAGAACTAAATCAGTGGTTCCCAACCATCCCCCAACTTTGCGTACGTAGACAAGCAAATTATGCAGTGTTGGGGGCTCCAGAAACATAGTTGGTAACCACTGAACTAAACCACTAACATCAGCTGCATTTGATTCATTTACCACATGAAAAGCTTTTCAGCCAGACAAATGAGTTCAAAACATGGTAACATAGTACCAAATGATCAATTGAGAGCAGATGAGGAAGAACAATGTAACTGTAGACACACTTTAATCATTTAACATGATGTAGTTTAATGCAGTTCTGCTAAAATAAATGGTGCTAAGAAGTTCTGTAAGAAACTTAAGCTTTCAGGAGCCACAAGTGACAAAAAAAGGTCCAGTTATTTCTGCTTGTTTGTATGTGAACGTGTGTGAGAGATAATCTTACCAGTGCATTAGAAAGTTTGTTTTTAATACTGAAAAAGGGGCATTTAAATCACTGCGTGTATCTTCATATTTGAACATTTTAGAGTGCTTGTGTAGAAGCGGTTGTATTTGTGTTTTTTGCAGGACTCTCTCCAGCTTATTACCAGTTTAGCAGCTGCTGTAGTAAATTTTGCCCTGTGAGGTTTAGATGCTGGTACTGCTGGTGAAGGTCTGCACATGAGTCCTCACTCTCCGCTGTAAACAAACAGCGTCATCAGCTTACAGTACGTGTGAGTGTGCGACAGAGGACGTTTGCACTCAGGACAGTCGTTAACACATTGAGAACACGCTGTGGATTAAAGGTAATAATGTTGTAAATAATATATAATTTCTTGCACAGGCTGATCGTTTCACTTCATAAGAACTATTAATTTGGTATTAATTTGGTCTTTTCTGGGTATGCTTTTTTAACTCTTAAATAAAAGGACAGTGGTTTCACCTAAAAAAACATTTCTTTACTGCTCTACTGAGGAACAAGAGACTCCTACATCTTGGACGGCCTAAAGGGGGAGTACATTTTCCGTTTTTGGGTGAGCTATCTCTTAAAGGCACTATAATTTGTAAAGCAGAAAGATTTTTATTGTAAAAAGTGATATACAAACACAATATAAGTGAATACTTTAGCTAAAATCAATTTTTAATGGGCATTTACATTTGATAAAATTAATTTATAATCACTTAAATTACATTTATTCAGAAATATATTGATAAATATACTCAAAGTAGTTTAAGAGCATCTCCACTGTCCCAACTATCTGATTAATCAGAGTTTGATGATCTTGTCTTCTCTCTTCTCCTCTGTTGAAGGTTTCTGGATCTGAATTCATAAGCCAGCACAGCAACAGCAGCCACGCCCACCATAGCAGAGAGAGCCAATCGGATCGCAGCTTCAGTAAAACCACAGCAGCAGATATAGACTTCTGAGAAAAGAAATAAACAATGTTGAAACATCATTATGATTAATTTAGTTTTGTGGAAAATCATAATAAAACTGCTGTAAGGCTGGAAGAACCTCAGACACTGATCTTTTGAGATACTGGCAATTCAAACACAACACATTTACGTACAAATATGTTTTTTCACACCTCACTGAGAGAAGACATGGGAATCTTCTTTCTCACCTATAAATTTTTTATTCTTCACCCACTTCCTTCTGTTTACCTTCCTTCCCTTCACTCAGCTCACTCAGAATGGTCAACAGCATAATGATCTACATGAATGCAAGTGATATTCACAGTCACATCTGGTATCAATCGAAACATCTCAATATAACTGGTACAACTGTCTCAATCTTACAAGAAGAAGACTAAAAGGTAATACAGATCCTAAGAGTTTAGAGATAGTTTGCTTACTGTATAATATAAACTATATTGATCAATGTAAATTCCACGTGTTAGTTCTTTCTCCATTTGGAGGAGCTTTGTCTTCGTCTGATTACTTAAAGAAAAGTTGCATGAGGATCATGTGTGCTTCTGTAGTCAGATGAGCCCATAGTGTGGAGTACGTGTGTCCATATACTCAATACTATCTTTATGAATTCAGATATGCATCTTAGTATAGATCTCAGGTCAGATGGAGCATAGGACACATCAGCTGAGATTCTAGATTCCTGACTAACTGCATGACTTTAATTAAGTTGTTATATAGCTGCATTAACTGTGGGGGGGCTAGACAAAATACTATTGAAGTTTTAGCCAGCATGGGGCGGCATACTTTATACCTATAGCCATAACCTCTGATTATTGTTTGAGCTCTCAGTAAATTGTTATGTAGGTGACTGTAGGAGGCTTGTAGAGAGAGACTGATGCTGAGATCAGACACACTGATGCTGGACAATAAACTGTTTCCTTTGTACCAGGAGAGAGTCACATGACCCACATTCACCACTGAACACACCAATGAACAATTCTGCTCTGAGGATGAGGAGGATGAAGAGCATTGTGAAGAGTTACTGCTGATGACAGGAATTGCCAGACGATCTGGAAAAAAGAGAATCAATGTAATAGTAAGTGACGTTTTATTTGTTTGTGTGTGTGTTTTATTTGATATCTTGAGTGAAGGTTCATCACACAGAGGTGCTGGCCGACACTGACAGTCTCTGACTTCCTCAACAGTTATAAAGGCCTTGTGTTTACATTTTTAAAATGAAATTAAACTATCAGTATCAGGCCAAAATGATTGCAAGAAAAACATTTTAATCACAGGATTATCACACAATAATTGTATATGTGCTGGAAATGTTTCTGACTTTCAGAGAGAAGAAAAATTTGACTGAATTTCACAGTTGTACATGTACTGTTGGACTTAATATATATATAGTATATAGTATAATATATATATAAGTATTAATATGGGGGAGTCGTGGCCTAATGGTTAGAGAGTCGGACTCCCAATCGAAAGGTTGTGAGTTCGAGTCCCGGGCCGGCAGGAATTGTGGGTGGGGGGAGTGCATGTACAGTTCTCTCACCACCCTCAATACCACGACTTAGGTGACCTTGAGCAAGGCATTGAACCCCCAACTGCTCCCCGGGCGCTGCAGCATAAATGGCTGCCCACTGCTCCGGGTGTGTGCTCACAGTGTGTGTGTGTGTTCACTGCTCTGTGTGTGTGTGTGTGCACTTCGGATGGGTTAAATGCAGAGCACAAATTCTGAGTATGGGTCACCATACTTGGCTGAATGTCACTTCACTTTCACTATATATATATATATATATATATATATATATATATATATATATGCAAAAATAAATGCAGCTATTTGTGAAAAGGCAATACTTTTTACATTTTTATTTTACAATTTTATTGAAAATAAGTGAGACTGTGAAAAGTGTTTTAACTCACCATAGACCGTAAGATTGAATGTGTTGAGCGGCGTCTGTTTGGTGGTGATGGTTACTTTATAAAGTCCAGAGTCTGTGTTTGTGATGTTCCCGATGGTCAGAGATCCAGTCTGATGATCCAGCTTCAGTCTGTCTCTGAATCTACCAGCAGGACCATCATTATAAAACTTGCTCTCATTGTTCTTTCTGTTGATTTGAGCGATGAGAATGTCATTTCCAAATCTCCAGAGTATCTTATCATCTTTCTGTATATCAGTATCATCAGTGTTTAGAGTGACAGAATCTCCCTCCATCACCAACACTGACTTCACTTCTTCACCAAACACACCTGACAAATATACATATTTACTGGATTAGTGAAAGTGAAGTGACATTCAGCCAAGTATGGTGACCCATACTCAGAATTTGTGCTCTGCATTTAACCCATCCGAAGTGCACACACACAGAGCAGTGAACACACACACACACTGTGAGCACACACCCGGAGCAGTGGGCAGCCATTTATGCTGCGGCGCCTGGGGAGCAGTTGGGGGTTCGATGCCTTGCTCAAGGGCACCTAAGTCGTGGTATTGAAGGTGGAGAGAGAACTGTACATGCACTCCCCCCACCCACAATTCCTGCCGGCCCGAGACTCGAACTCACAACCTTTCGATTGCCAGTCTGACTCTCTAACCATTAGGCCACGACTTTCTGACATTTTCTGAATTTTTTTCTGAATAAAAAATTAGATGACTACTCATTTTAGCACCATGAGCACAAAAAATGTAAGTATATTTAGTTCTGATATAAAAATAGTGGCAAAATAAGTGATGGAAATAATAGCCATAAAAATCCTCACCAGCCAGACTCCATGAGCACAAACAGACGAGAGGAAACATTTTCTTCAGCACTTTGTAAAACAGTTTCATGACAGAGCTGTGATAATAATCAGGTCCTGATACTCTTGAAAATGCAGATTGTTTTGTAACAAAGCAGAAGAAGCAGAAGTGCTGTCTGTCTGTGGTGAAGTGGTTTAGTGAAGCTCTGCAGAGAGTGTGAATAAACTCCTCTCTCACAGACTCTATATGACTTCTCAGAATGACTTTAGACCTAAACAGAGAAGAAAGAAGAATCTTTACTCTTTATAAAAAAAAATATATATATATTTATTTTAGTAAAACAAATATAAACCTCAAAATGTGAAGGCCTTTGCTCAACCAATGGTCCAACTCAACCATGCAGTGGGTCCTCTGTAAATAACATATATTATATTATATTATATTATATTATATTATATTATATTATATTATATTATATTATATTATATTATATTATATTATATTATATTATATTATATTATATTATATTATATTAATAGCAACCGAAAACAGAGGAGGGAATATATAATTTTTGGCTTCTATATTTACAGTGTGGTTCATAATAATAACAACAATAAAATTACAATATTAATATTTTAATCTGTCTATATATATATATATATATATATATATATATATATATACACACACACACACACACACACACACACACAAACACTTATACATACACAAAATCTTTGTAATCTTAAAAACGTTAAGTGTAAATTAGACAACTGTTAACTTGTTTACTGAACTAATAAAAAACTCAATTTAAATCAGTGTTATAACAATAATATCACGTTTACAATCATGCTGATAATTTTAACTAATTTACATTTGTTCATTTCAGACACTGGAGTGCATCAGTCAAGAGCCAGAAGAAATGATATAATAGACTAATCTGAGATTTGAGAAAGAAAACAATGTAAAATTATTAAAATGTTGTCAGAACAGTCAGTATAAACTGTTCTAAAGCATAAATAATTATGGGGTCTGTCTGAGTGGGAGTGGGAGGAGCTAGTGGAGGGGTTTATTCACACTCACTGACCCACTGTGACTGGAACACATTCAGCATTTTAAAAGGTGTCAGGACCTGATCATTGTAACAGTTCTGTTGCCAAAAAAACTGAAAGATAAATGTTTCAGGCTTTTATTTTCATCCTTTTGGGCTCCTGGAGTCTGACCGGTACGTATTTTTAGGACTTAATTCATATTATTCATATACTGCACATTATTCTGTTATTTAATTGCAACATTTCAGATAACTTTTAAAAATTGTTAAAAACAAGTAAATCTGAGTAAATATATGTTTGTCCATTAGGTGTGTTTGATGAAGAAGTGAAGTCAGTGTTGGTGATGGAGGGAGATTCTGTCACTCTAAACACTGATGATACTGATATACAGAAAGATGATAAGATACTCTGGAGATTTGGAAATGACATTCTCATCGCTCAAATCAACAGAAAGAACAATGAGAGCAAGTTTTATAATGATGGTCCTGCTGGTAGATTCAGAGACAGACTGAAGCTGGATCATCAGACTGGATCTCTGACCATCGGGAACATCACAAACACAGACGCTGGACTTTATAAAGTAACCATCACCAGCAAACAGACGCCGCTCAACACATTCAATCTTACTGTCTATGGTGAGTGGAGAATTATACCCTAGTGAAAAATTATAGAAAAATCTGTAATTGTAAAAATTCATTTGTGCATATCAAGTAGTGTTATAATGAATTATTTTATTAATAAACATTTTATAACCATTGCTTCTTTCATACTTTACATCAGTTTTAAATACCAATGATCTGACAAATATCACAGGTTTCTTAATTTAAATTTGATTTATTTTGCAACATTTTGCAGCTCATCTGCCTGTTCCTAACATTGTCAGAGACTGTTCTTCATCATCATCATCATCATCCTCAGAGCAGAATTGTTCATTGCTGTGTTCAGTGGTGAATGTGGGTCATGTGACTCTCTCCTGGTACAAAGGATACAGTTTATTGTCCAGCATCAGTGTGTCTGATCTCAGCATCAGTCTCTCTCTACCTCTGGAGGTGGAATATCAGGATAAAAACAGCTACAGCTGTGTGCTCAACAATCCCATCAGCAACCAGACTCAACATCTGGACATCACTCAACTCTGTCACACATCTTCAGGTATGTCAGTGATAATAATTTGTGCTAATTTACACATTCACTCACACCAATGACTGTCTCCTTCACATCCTCCAGATGTTTCTGTATATCTGATAGTGCTGATCTTTGCAGCTGGATCTCTGTTGATCATTCCTGCTGTCGTGATCTTCTGCATTTGCTGGAAACACAGGAAAACTGACCAAAAAGGCAAGCATTACCTACCTCTTATATATTTGTAAAATATATACATTATAAGTGTTTTTTTTCTGTTATTATTGTTGAAACAGTTGAGACTCGTGCAGAGGAGATTACTTTCGCGGATCCGACATTCTGCAAAAAAGACACACAAGACTTGGTAAGATCTGTTATTTCTGTGTAATGTGTGTATTCTCTGTATTAATTCAGCAGTGAGCAAGGTTTAGGTGTGTGTTTAATGATTTACACACATGCCTGCACTACAACAGATATTTCGATGTATTTCAGTGACCCTTTGTCCTCTGCTCTGATGCGTTTATAATGTAGGGTCACTGAAGACCATCATGTAGAGGCAGACAAATAAATGTAGGCCATTCACACACTGCATTAAAATGTTTGTGTATGTAAGGAACAGAACTCACTCTCAAAATTAAGATGAAACGTTTTCGGCATTTAACACTATTTTTGACTAAAAGTAGGCCTAATATGACAGAGCCCAGAGACACATTATGTTCGGTGATTTTAACGTAAACCACCATCGACAGAGCCGTCGTGTTTTGTTTATGTTTTGAAGGCTATTTCGCAAAGCACGCTCTTGAAATGTTGCCATGTCCACGTATTATAAGCAACATTTAAACAAGCATCTTTGGGCTGGTTTTTGCACTCGGCTCATAAAACAACCTAGTTTATGGAGTTAATAATGTGATTTTTTTCTAGCAAGATCTGGCAATACTAATGTATAAGTCATTAACTAGATGTTCAGTTCGGATCTGTACACATTGAGAGGATTCGCTTTGGTTTGGTTTTTTCACAATTCGCTTGGTTTGTATGCAATTAGCTGCAGTATGTACTGTAGGCCTCTCTTAGTTTCTCACATATGGAATTACTATATTTAACAAAAAAACATGACATCCATCTACTCTCCGAACCACTTAGAACCACTTGTGAGGAGATTTCAGATACAGTATGTCTGCTGATTTGAGTGTGTATTTCCATATGTGCGAGAATGGGATCCATGTATAGACATACATTCCATTTAATGTTTTAAGTGACAGAAGGAGGAAGATGACGGACGAGTAAATAATGATCATGATACATACGCTGATGAATGTTCATTTTTGTTTTCTTTCAGACGGATAAAGAGCAGGATGATGTGGTGTATGCAAGAGTCTCGAAAAGGTGACTGACTCTTGATCAAACTGTGATTCTGGTTTGGGTTACTAAAGTAGTTTTACACCCCAAATATGGGAAAGGTATTTCATGTCAATATAAAAATATATGCACATTAACAATTTCATAAAAGTGGAGCATTTCTCATCATTTCCTAACAAGTTCAGGATTTCATTGAGGGATATAATGCAGGGGTGTCACTAGGTCTTTTTTAGGGGGGCTTCAGCACAGGCGTCAGAAGCAGAAAACAAGGTGTGTGCATTTATCTATAAATTATGATTTTTTTTATTCCCATAAATGCAGTTTACACAATGTGATGCGGGAGCAATTACAAGACCCATCCTCTGTAAAGTTTTCACTGCATTCACACTTTGTCACACTGCAGCTGATGGAAAACAGCTACAGTGTGATAAAGATGCACCAGAAAAACTGCCACAAAGACGTGATTCTCAGCCAGTTTTCACACGTGTATTTCAGATATATTGTGAAAAACTGTTTATTTATTATTAAAATTATGTTCATGTGAAGTTCTTTGACATTAAATGTAGTGATTTTTCCACTTCTTTGCAGACTGTAAGTTTGATATTCAGTAAGTTTACATTCTGAACAGTTCTAAAACGTTTGGCTTTTGTTATTTCTGTATTAAGTCTGATATATATTTGAAACATATATGATCTCGTCTCCAGCTCATATCAACTTCGGAAGATCGCCAGAAATAACGTATACTTACCTTTTGAGAAACTAACCTGTGTGTCTTTGTTCTCCTGTCTCCAGAACGCCTGTGACAATATCTGTGATCTGAAATTCCCTGCGAGCCCCGATATCTCCTGAGTTCTCGTGCGACTCTCTGGGCATTGACCTTCCTCTGCAAGGAAAAAGAGACAAGTATTAATATCCTGGAATTGTGTGGCTTTGACGTCTCGACAATTGATGAACTCACCTGTATTTCACTGAAGTTAACTCCACAGAACCAGCACCTGAAATTAACCTCATCTCACCTCTCACGAACTCTTGTTTCAATAAAGACTTTGTGTTGAATTCTATCACCTCTGTCTCTAGTGTAATATCCTGACAGAAGGCTTGAACAACACAGACATGAATTCAGCACAACCCGAGGATGGCACTTCCGCAAACATCTCTCCAACACTGGTGTACCTCGGGAACACAATCTCTCGACCAGCGCCCTTCTTCGGCCGGGAAGAGGACTGCAATGGATTTCTGTTAAAATGTTCTCTCGCACTGGAGCAACACGCACATCAGTACCCCACTGAAAGATCAAAGATATCATTCATTATTCAGCAGTTATCCGGGGTTACGCTGAGATGGGCGGAAGCACTGTGGTTCCACGAGACAGCGGTCACTTCATCGTTTCAGAGATTTATCAGCCATTTCAAAGAAGTGTTTGGCTATCCTGTGGGTGATTCTTCGGTCAGTGAGCAATTGTTGCCTCTACGTCAAGGGAAGAAATCAGTGTCTGAATATTGTCTAGAATTCTGAGCTCTGGCCGCAGCGAGCGGATGAAACGAGAAAGCCTTGCTGATGGTGTACCGGGAAGGGTTAAATCCCGCACTACGATTACAACTCACCATCTATGACGATAATCTGGGGTTAGAAAAATTCATGCAGCAAGCCCACCGAGTTCACCTGAGATCCCAGTCATGTTATCGAGAAACACATGCCCCAGCTCCTGTTAACCATCAGCCCCTACCCGAAATAATTCCTGAGTCACAACCAGAACGGATGCAGGTGGAAACCAAGAGACTGACACCTGCAGAACGAAACCGCCGACGAGAAATCAAATTATGCCTTTACTGTGGAAATGAAAACCACTTCATATGAACCTGTCCTTCTCATCCCCCATGGGTAACGGTGAGTTCAGTTCTTCCGAAACCCTCCGTATCAACTCCATTAACTATCTGTGTGACTCTGAGATTTCGAGATCTCGCCATTTCAGCCACGGCCATTGTTGACTCCGGATTGGCCGGCAACTTCATCTCGGGGAAACTCACAGAGGCACACGACCTCCGAAGAACCCGAACCTCGAAACAGTATTCAATCTACGCAGTGATGGGCAAGATGATCAATTCCAAGCTACCCCCACACCGACCTTGGGATTGTGCAATAGACTTCATTCCTGGAGACCCCATTCCTAAGGGCAGAATTTACTCCTTGTACATCCCTGAACAGGAAGCCATGCATGAGTATGTTGAAGAGACCTTAAAACAAGGGTACATTAGACCTTCTACCTCACCAGCTGCCGCCAGCTTCTTCTTTGTCCCTATAAAAGATGGTGGGTTATGACCTTGCATAGATTACAGAGCCCTAAACAAAATAACTGTGAAATTTAGTTACCCACTTCCTTTGATTCCGTCCTCCCTAGAACAACTCCGTGACGCCCGTATCTTCACCAAGCTAGATCTCAGGAGTGCTTAGAACCTAGTGCTTGAATCAGAATTCAAAAGGGGGACAAATGGAAAACGGCTTTCATCACCCCAGCTGGGCACTACGAATATCTGGTAATGCCATACGGTCTAGTAAACGCCCCCTCCATGTTTCAAAGTTTCATGGACGATGTCCTCCGAGAGTTCCTTAAACCGGTTTGCCCTTGTTTACATCAACGACATACTCATTTACTCTCGCAATGAAAGTGAACATCAACATCACGTCACCCAAGTGCTCCATCGACTCCGAGAGTTCTCGTTGTTTGTAAAAGCAGAGAAATGCATCTTTCACCAGACCTCCGTTGAATTCCTAGGCTACCACATCAGTGCAAGATGGGGTAAAGATGGATGACCGTAAGACAGAAGCAATCACTTCCTGGCCTATTCCCAAGTCAGTTAAAGAACTCCAGAGGTTCCTGGGCTTCGCAAACTTTTATCGTCGGTTTATTGATCAGTACAGTATGATTACCACCCCATTGACATCTCTACTCAAGGGTAAATCAAAAACACTCCAATGGACTCCAGAAGCAGAACAGGCCTTCCAGGCACTGAAGACCGCATTCACAAAGGTCCCTTTGCTACAGCTCCCAGATCCTGAGAATAAGTTTATTGTGGAAGTGGACGCCTCTACAACGGGAGTGGGAGCCATCTTATCCCAGTACTCAGAACATGCCTTTTTCTCGAAGAAACTATCACCAGCCGAGAGAAACTATGACATTGGCAATTGAGAACTACATCCGGTAAAACTTGCCCTTGAAGAATGGAGCCACTGGTTGGAGGGAGCCCGGCAGCCTTTTCTTGTACTCACGGATAACAAGAAACTCCAGTACCTAAAAGAAGTGAAAAGACTCAACCCTTGCCAGGCTAGGTGGGCCCTATTATTTACACGGTTCCACTTTCAAATATCCTACCGCCCCGGTTCCAAGCCGAATATGCCCAAAATTCCTTCTGACAAACATCTAGCAACATAACTGTGTTACAATGCATTCTTGGTTATCAACCTCCCCTGTTTCCATGGTCTGGAGAGCTGTCTGATGTTCTCGCAGTGAACACCTGGTTCCGTAAAAGCAAGAGAGTCTGGAACCAGGCACACCACCACCTTCAACAGGCTGTAAACGCTTCGCGGATGCTCATCGTAAGCAAACCCCTACCTACCAGCCTGGCCAACTGGTATGGCTATCCACACGGGACATCCAGTTACAACAACCCTGTAGGAAGTTAAGCCCGAAGTACATAGGACCATTCCCAATAGAACGACAGATTAACCCCATCACCTACGGTCTCCAACTTCCTGCTCAGTACCGGATAAACCCTACCTTTCAGGTCTCCTTGTTGAAACCCCATCACTTACCTGTTTCTGTTCCCTCTGCAGTCCCGGTCCCTGACAACGACCCCCCATTGCCGCCCATCGATGCTGAACCCATCTACACAGTGAAGGAGATCCTGGAATCCCGGCGTCGTGGGGGGCGGTTAGAGTACTTGCTAGACTAGGAGGATTATGGCCCAGAAGAGAGGTGTTGGGTGCCTCGCCAAGATATTCTCGACTCAAGTCTGTTCACAGGGTTTCACGCCCAGCCTCCAGAGAAACCCGCTCCACGACCCCGAGGCAGACCCCCACGACGCCGGAGAGTAAGGTCCACTGGCGCGGACCCTGGAGGGGGGGGGGGGGGGTAGTGTCAGGGACCAGGCAGACCCGGGCCCAACCAATTCACAACGCTCACACTTCCCAGAGTACTAATAGCCCGCATCTGGTCACCTTCATCGTGACACTATAAAGCACTCACCTATGAACCACTTCACCGTCAAGCCTCGACCTGGAATCGACCTCACGATCTTGTCTCCAGCTCACCTCGACTTCGGAAGATCGCCAGAAGTAAAGTATACTTACCTTTTGAGGAGCTAACCTGTGTGTCTTTGTTCTCCTGTCTCCAGAATGCCTGTGACAATATCTGTGATCTGAAATTCCCTACGAGCCCCGATATCTCCTGAGTTCTGCGACTCTCTGGGCACTCATCTACAGTATGTCTCTAGTGTACAATCCTGACATTAGTGGAGCTGTATATATTGTGATGTCTGCAAAGGTCAAGCATGTGGCCAAAGAATTTAAAGATTATACTAAAGCATTTGGAACAAATGAATCCATGTTTAGTTTTGCACTGTCAAGTTTGCTGTGTGAATAATGAAATTAAATAAAAAATATTTTAGAATATGTGTCACATGACAATTAAACAAGACTAATACAACAAATCAAAACAGCAGATCTATACACAATATCCCACTGGCAAAAACATCCACTGCTTTTTTATAATAGAAATCAAAATTGCTTGTGGATTTTGTATTATCTTTGATGTATTCAATTATCAAAAAATTTTATCTGGAAAATATATAATAGAGACACTACCAGGCCTTTATAAATATATGAATTTATATTTACATCTTTAAAATGCCTTAAAAGGTGTCAATAATAGTCAAAGTCAAAGTCAAAGTCTGCTTTATTGTCAATTCTTACACATGTACAGCACATATAAAGTACATACAGAGAATTGAAATTCTGTTAGTCTCAGACCCTTGGTGCATACAGATAACACTAACAGTAGAGCATAACAATGCAGATTAAATATAAAATATAACTATACAAATAAGGTAATAAAAAAACAAAACAAAGATAAATAAAGCAGGACAGATGCAAACCAGTGACATAAACAAATAGTGCAGATATAATGATTGTAGTGCAAAAAAACTTAACATCATAACATAACAACTTAACATTAACCTCATCTTGGCTGCAGGTGTTACTGCTGAAAACACCCTGTTAAACGGTTCAAGTCAGCAACGCTGAGTGTGAAATGAAAAGCTGAGAAGAAAAAAAACTGATGACAGCCACATGATCACAAAACTAAATGTGTGAACTTTTGTCCCACCAGTTTACATTCCATTCTGCTCTTAATTTGGTCTTTATCCCTAATCATGACTATTTTTACCCATAGTTGCATTCATTGCAGATGAAGCCCATGATTAACAGATGTTTGGCCTGATCAAGTATCAGCTGTTAAAATCAGACTCAGTGTTGTTGATTGAGGTCACACAAACCACACTCAGCAGTACTACCGGCGTCAGCTGAATCAGTAAATTGTGAAACTTGTGAAACAACCACAGATGAGTTTAATACAACAATCTGATCTGAATTACAAAATCAAAATATGCTAAACAAAACATGCATTTTTGTGAAAATATAGTAGAAGCGATCAACTGAGAGCAGCTGAGAGAAGAACTCCAAGCACTGAGACACCTTCGCCTTAAACACGCTGTGGTTTACTGTGCTTCTGCAAGAACAAACATTGGTTAACTTGTTAACATTGTCAGACTAAACTGAAGCTCTCAGCTGCCACAGGTGGCTAAGCTTGCATGTGAACATGAGAGAGAGATGAAGTGTGAAACCCAGAGCAGAAACGGACCACCGCTTTGCAAAGTTTGTTTTTCAGACCTGCTTTATATAATCATATTACGTATTATTAACATAAAATATCGAACAGCTGTGTTTATTGTGAAGTTAAATGTCACAAGGCCTGATATGTGCAAACACATTTTGGAGATGTACATTAACTATTCAGTATATCCATAATCTGTATATAAATAAAGGAATCCTACATTATTTTATGATTAATGTGATCACTGATCACTGCCTTTCGATTTCAATTTAGATTTGCCGAGGTCATCATCACTAGAAGCTCCTGTGAAAATCTCAGTATATTATTCAGCAGTCTATATCTGATCAGGAAATACTGACGGATCTATTATAGCAGCTCACTGAACTCTGATTAAATGAATTTAAATGTCTATCATGATGGTGATTGAAATCCTTTATTTCCAGAGACTGATTCATGGATTCCTCCCAATAACAATGTGCTTTTAAAATACAGTGTGCATTGTTTTCTCTCTTCTCTTCTCTTCTGTGGTGCATTTCCTAAAAACATTGTGAATCAACTATGTCCACAAGTTAAGAGTCTGTGTTGCCTGAAACCACAGATCCAACGAACATTAGCAAGCTGCGTTGAAAACATGTGTGGTTGAACTGCGCCTCACCACCTGTGGTTAGAAGCAGAGCTCGTCACCGCTGGAGTTATGCCCTATGCCTTTTGACGACTTCACCATCCACTTTGACAGATTTGGAAAGCTTAAAGTTCTTCTTACGTAATATACAGTTATTTTTGAATAGTTCAATTTTAACGAGGATGATTTAAGCGTGATTATCAAAACTGCGCTCCCTTTGTAGTGCACTCCGAAAACATTTAGGCCATTTTGAACACAGCCGTGGTTTGTAAAGAAAGGTGGGTTTTATTATTTAAGCTACAAGCAAAAATCATTTCCAAAGAAAGATTTCTCAAATAACTGTACTTCTAAAACATATATGTTAATGGTTTTCACTTGTTTGATAAAGTTATCTGAAGCCTACTGTAGCCTACATAGCATAAATACAACATATCTGTAGTGATTGGAATGAGCTGTAAGAGACTTGCATTGTATACACCATATTGTCTGTCATTTCAATGACCCATCTACATGTTCTCTTTCAATCTATGTGTCAGAGTCTTTGTTAAACTTCAGGGTCATTCTTTTTAGAGTCTCTTCTAAAGACTCTGCTGGAGCGCCAACTAGTGAGTGAACATGGAAAAACCACAACATATTTTACAATGTCATCAGTCAATAAAAGAATCAGTGTTTGTCCACTAGAAGACAGTATTTAATACGTAGACAAATCATGTAGACACTTACAGATCAGTTATCTTTATGTGAACATTTATTTAAATTACTAACAAACAAGAATAATGCAAACAGAAATGAAAAACCATTGGCACAACACAATGTGGTGTCCTAAAAATGGGCTTTTTGGTATAAGTCCAATAAGGCAAGTTCATCAGTCAAGTACTTCAGTATGGATATAAATCACTTTAAAAGATCTATCCATTCATTTTCCAAATGGCTTATCCTCAATCCCAGCGTGCACATGTGAGAGAAACGTCCTGGATGGATAGCTAGTACTTCACAAGGCTAACACACACACACACACTCACAAGCACATTCACATTTACACCTATGCACATTTAGTGTCTCTGACTGACCTTTCCTTCATATGATTAGACTGAACACTCAAACTCCACACAGAAAGGCCCTGTCACTAGCCGGGACTGTGACCAGGAAACTTCTTATTTTTAAGTATAATTATTTAATATAGCAGAAAAAAGTAGAAAGTTTTCCATTTAAATGAAATGAAAAGTCAAAATACTGAACGGATATTAAGAAGTCGGTTAATTTCTACAATAAGAGTCACATAGACTGAAGTGAACTCAAAAGAAGACAAGTTATACAACGAACAAAGAGTCATGCAGGTTTGGGGCAACGGGATTGTGAATAAATGATGACAGAACAGCGGAACTGTGTTCTGAGATGAGTTCAAATGTTGATGATGTCAGAGTGATTCACCCTGGTGGGCGTGTCTTATCTCATCAAACTGCACTCATCATGAGCTGCTCATTCACTCCATCCACATCCTCTTTACTCAGCAAAGGTATCTCTGCAGTCTCTGATTCATTCACTCTGTTTCCTGTGGAATCCACCAGAAACACAGACAACTGCATATTAAACAGAAAGAAGATCTAAAGGTCAAGTACGTATTATGATATTGAAAGGCTTGATTTTATTACCAAGGACTGTAAGAGTGTATTCACTATTTATGTTTCTTTTCTTGATGCTGCTGATCTGTAGTTGATAGACTCCAGTGTCACTAGTTCTAGCGTTTCTGAAGATGAGATCTCCTGTTAGATGGTCCAGCTCCAGTCTGTCTCTGAATCTCTCATCATCACCGTATGAAGTCTTTTTAAAGTCTCCATTCATCCCAGTTGCAAGAGTTTTACCTTCACAGCTCCACTGCACCTGCTCACCTCTTTGTATGTGAGTTTCAGAGTAAAGACCTAAATATTCACCCTCCATCACTGACACAGTCTTGGGACCAAACATACCCGGAGAACAAAATACTCAAGCTACTCCGATATAAAACTTGACACACTGGCAGTGACAATAGACACGATATACTGCAGTGCTGTCATCATTGAAGTGTATACTCCGCACACGTTTTAAGCCAGTTTAAGTGAGTATTAAACCATTCAGGCACAATGATGTCTACTTCAACTGCTCAGATCCTCACTGGCCTAAATCAGCATCTCAAGTCTACTATTGTACGTTTTCAACTGTAGCATAAATTATACCATATATTATCATTTTAACTAATTGGTTCATCTTCGAATCACAAATTCAGATATTTTTAATGAAACCTGTAAGCAGAGTTAAGGAAGTTAAATCAAGATAAATTTAGTTAAACATATTGACATAAGAAATCTTTGTATAAGAAACTGATCAATGAAGTGAGTTTATGATTAAAACAAGAAATCTTAATCCATAGAAAACGTGTCATAACCCATTGACGGATATTTGTTCTTGTTAAGCATAAACTCTTTTGTTACATTTTTCAGAAAACACTTTATATGGTATTTTTTATTAATTAAAATGAATTGCATAAACATTCTTTAAATTCACAGATACAAACTGATTCTAAAAGCATCACATGATCACTCTTCACAAAGACCTTCAAATGATAAACTGAGAGACAGTTACTCACCATTTGTAACAACTTTGAATGTCTTGTAATAGGTTCCTTTGCTGCTGCAGCTGATCTGTAGTTTATAATGTCCAGTATGTTCACATTTCATGCGCCTGATGGTCAAATCTCCAGTCCTTCTGTCCAGCTTCGGCCTGCTTCTGAATCTCCCATCAGGACCATCAAAGGTCTTTCTGGATCCTCCCATCATTTGAGCAATGAGAGCCTCTTGATCTCCAAACAGCCACACAATAAGCTCATTTTTCTGTATTTCTTTATTAAAACATCTGAGAGTAATATACCTTCCATCCATCACAAATTGAGTCTCCTCTTCAACTGTGACAGCAGCACAGAGAATGAGAAAGGTGTTAAAATTTAAGCTACATAGAAAATATGTAAAGCGATTCTTTACACTGCTTCAAGTGTCTCTCCTTTGTCCTGACTCATGTAAACACACATTTATGTTGCAATGTATTTCAAAGGGAGATTTTGAATCTTTAATCTTACATTTCCAAAGACTGGAATTACAGTATCCACAAAGAGTCTCTAGTTAAGACGTTTAAACTGAATTAACTGTAGAAGAAAGACTATGGATGAAGACTAGAACTGACCATAACCGCAGACATTAAGACAGAATATCTCTACTGAAACCCCGCCGCTGCATTTCATCTGTAGTTCATAAACTCCAGAGTCTGTGGTTCTGGTGTTTGTGATGGTCAGAGATCCAGCGTCAGTCTGTCTTTGAACATCCCATCAGCAAACTCAGATATCTCTTTGGCCTCTTCTCTGATTTCAGCGATAGAAACCCTTTGAGGTCCAAACTTCCACAGGATCTCATCATCTCTCTTGACTTTGATATCAGGCTTTAGAATGACAGTTTCTCCTTCCATAACTGGAAGTGTATTTACTTCATATGTCACAGCAGCACATAGAGAAATAAGTATCATACACGAGTTTGCAGATGAACATGTAAGTAACACTGACAATCATACATAGAATGGTGATGACCACAGTATTTCATCATTATACACTTAAACTAAATGTTCTCCTGTTGTATCAGCTACTCACACTTCTTCAGATCAGAGAAAAGGCAGCGATAACACATCATATCAATAGCTGCAGCTGCAAACACCAGCAGAACAACAACTACTATCCCTGCTTTAGCACCTGGAGACAGACCTGCAGCTGTAATGATAATGAAAGACAGTTATTAGTGTGACTGCGAGTGAATAAACCGGTAACACACTAGTAGGCCTATATGCCAACTAATAATTATTTAGACCCTGGAGTAAGTTGCCAATTGCATCTACTTGGTTATATATATTAAAGTGATCACATGTGGCCCAATCCCAACAACAGCATGACTTTGAGATTGTGGAAATACGTTGCACATAACATCATAAAATACTAGCTTGTTGCACTTTAAATCTCAGTTTAAGAACAACAACCTAAAATATCTAAATTACTCAAGTAATAAATGTCATCACCATAGACAGTAACACTGAATGTCATATATGAGGCTCCACTGTTGCAGTGGACCTCTAGTTTATAAAGTCCAGAGTCTGTGGTTCTCGTGTTCTTGATGGAAAGAGATCCAGTCTGGTTCAGCTGCAGTGTCTGTCTCTGAATCTCTCATCATTGGGATATGACGTCGCATTTGCATAGATTTCAGCAATGACTGGGCTGATATCTCCAAAACACCACTGTATCATTGTAAATCCCTGTGTTTGATTAAGATCAGGGTTTAGAGTGACAGAATCTCCCTCCATCACCAATACTGACTTTACTTCATCAGCAACATACACACCGGAGGAACAAACAGAAACAGACCTATAGTAACTAGGAATAGTCTTATTCAGAACAGCATTGACAAAATAATGAGAAATTATGTAAGTTGATTTAGAATCTAACAACAATCTACATTTTATGTTTATTTAGCAGACACATTTATGCAAAAAAGGGAAATATTAAAATGTGAAAATGTATGATTTTTTGGAATTGATTGTTTTTTCTTGATTTCACCACTGATTTTGGATTTCAACCAAGGGCCTACCCACCAGTTATCATAGTCGAACAGTTTCCGAAAAAACTGTATTCATTAAAATGTTTCAGAATTTTGGCCTTTAAGAAAACTGCATTAGCATTGTGAACTATTATGAACTAATCCATAAAAATAAAATAAATTAATAATAAAATAAAAAACTGGCACCAACAAAGCCAAAGGCGTGGGTTCGAATCCGGGGGAATGCATGAAATTATCTAATGCATAAATATTCTTAAAATGTTTAAAAGTCTTCAGTCAATAATTTACCACCCAAGCTCAGTGTTAAGGCATTGTAATAGTCCTATCAAGCAATCGAAGTCCGATGTCGCAGATTCATTTTAACTGGTTTTACGTCAGGACGCAGATTTTAAACTGCTAGTTTAAATTAAACGAGTTCTTGGGAAAGGTAATTTACGTTTTAAAAAGCACCCAACAGTCTTGAAACAAGGAGAAAAATGAGCTATTACAAAAGTGGAGAAGGACAGGAGAAATTGTAGGCTAACTGGATTTTAAGGAATAAGAGAACATCAATATTAAGTGCTCAAAGTGAAATTGAAAGTGTTAAAGAATAAACATATATCACACTTACCGCACATTAGAAATAAAAACAGAAATACATGTAAAGTGCTCGTCATATTGGAGATTCCAACGAAATATGATTTCGATGGATAGTAATACTGAACCACACTCACCCGATTGACAGCGTCGTTTGTGAACAACAGCTACCCACTAAAGGCCAGCAAAGAGGGGTTATTAAGCTATTAATGCTTACTTAATACTACGAAAAGGGAAGCTCTAAGTTTAATTTTTCCAACATCTGAAAGACTGTATGAAGTTCCTATGGCGACAGGCAGCAACCACACACACAGACACACACGATCGCTATCTATAATAGTGCATTAGCGCCATCTGCTGCTTAGCCTACATTGACCAAATGCAACTTTATTGGTATGAGACAAAAATAGAAATACAGAAAACGACAACAAACACAAAAATTAACAATTATAAAAGAGAAAATTAAGTTGAAGAATGTAAATTGAAACCCCTTAACAAAAAACATGGAGGTAGGCTATAACAGTGCAAGCTGCGGAGGTGTTGATTTTTTGATGCAAAAAGCCTTTTGAAGACTGTGATGTCTCAGATTTGGCTTTGAAAAGTTGTTTTGTTTGTTTGGAATTTGCCAACATTTCAGGGGTTGATTAAAAAAGAAAAGGGGATAAATGTTTTGTTGTTATTGTTTGAAAACAGTGCCTTTGTTCTTTCTTTTGATATATTCAAATATTCTTGGGGGTCATGCTAGCTGTGGATAGCAACTTAAATAAAACTGCTGAGGAAAGAGTGAATTATAAAAGAGTTTCATAAACATTGTTTATGACCACAACTAAAACCGTTTTAACAGCTCAACAGCACATGGGTCAGTTTCTTAAAAGTACATTCTATGCTGTAGAGCTCAACTGTTGATGATGTCACAGTGATTGACACTGGTGGGTGTGTCTTATTAAACTGAAGTTGTCACTTGCTGCTCTTTCACTTCATTCACATCCTCATTTAATGGTTTCACTGCAGTTGATCCATTTCATTTACTCTGTTACCTCTGGAATAATAAGAAAACATTTATTTTACTAAAAACATCTACATCTACATATGGATGATGCTCAAACTTCACTAAAGATAATGCACAAGTGCATAGGGATGAGCCCTTCTGAATAGAACACGAATAGTTACACATCTAGGAACCCTATAATGAGAAAAAGAGCTTCGAGGCACTTAAAATAATTTTTTTAGTTCATAGAGTACTCAAAAAGATATCTGAAGCATCTTTAGTTTTTACAGTGTATGGGGTTATTCATGGTTTGTTAAAAGTACCTTGTTTTGCTCTTACACTATTAAATTTCAGTGTTCAGTGGTTGAATTAAGTAGAATCATTTCATCATATTGTACCCAGTTACAAATAAATAAATAAACATGTATTGCATTAATAGAGCAAGCCTTTCACTGATTGTTTACATCTAATTCACACAAAGCATCATGGTGTAAATAAGGTGGATAGTCTGAACATGCAATACATATTAAATTAAATACTTTATTTGTCTACATTGCAAAAGAGTATTCTGTTATCAGAAGTGAATGTGTCCAATAATGTTCATTTCACAAATAGCAGTTCAAGAATATAGAATCATACCGTTAACAAACATGAATTAATTTTAGGCAGAACTTCATTATTCATAATTTCTTCAAGTGTTATGGATGGGGTTAGTATCATTTTCAAAAGCTTGCATTTTGAGAGCCATTTTCAGAAGTTTGCATTTTCAGGGCTCCAGAATGTTTTTGTCATGTAAATGAAAAGGACAAAACACATGAATTGTTTTAGTTGAAGATGGTGTTGTGTAAACAGCCCCGCAGATTTGAGTAGTAAAAGTTTCAATTCCAGATATCTATTCTGCTATTTTGACTCATGGTAACTGACAATTAAAAAAAAAAAAAAAAAAAAAGAGAAAGAAATAAGAAGTGTCAACAACCTGACATGACATCCTCTTCTGTCACTCATAAACGTTACTAGGCAACCTGCAGCGGGAACGCCTACTAGCGTGCCCTCATGCATGACGTCATGCAGAGACAAAACTCGGGTCATTTTCTGATATTTACAGCGTTAGTGCTTGACAAACGGCCAGGGAATATGGTTAACTCTTTTGTTTTGTTCTGTTTGTGCCTGTGTCGTCTGGTTGGTAAGTTATGATTAAATTTTTATGTCTTATTCTATTTTTGTAAGCTCGTTATTTACTGCATACAAAAATTAAGCATGTTTGTATTATAATAAACCCTTTTTTTTTTGCATATTGATTATATGTAATCACAGAATAACAACATTACAACAATCAACATGATTTTGTTATTATAATTATTGGTAGTAAATCCATGGTTCATTTTCGTAAGGGAATTTTCTCAGACATTTCTTTACAGAAGTAGGGTAATTATATTTATTAGTTTTAGAGTGTGGTGAGTAATTTTTTCTAGGAATTAATCTAGAAATATACAATAGTTATAAACCATCTTAAATAAGTTAAATGCCTCTGATAACATTTTGATATTGAGGTCAATTTATTTCGAAACTAACTTATTCAGCTGAATAGGCTACGATTAAATCAGCAGATCCTCAGAGTGCTATCACGTGACACTCAAAAAGAAAGTCTGTGTCCATTTATGAGAAACTACAATCTTGTAAATCTTCAACAGCACAGAGCTTGTATAAATGATATTTATTGTACATAGGGATGTAGTCTAGATTGGGGCTAAATCCCTGGTGGTTCCATGATGTTGTCCATGGATTGATTTAATTTGCTATGTTTGCCTCAAAGCCTCAATTTGTCTGTATTTTACAAAAAAAATGTATTATTAAAGGTTCTGTTTTAATTATACTGATCAGCCTTCATTTTATCATTGTATGTTATATAGTTATTTTTATGGTTATCTTCATAGTTATTGTTCTTGGTGTGAACAGACCTTTAGTCTGTGACAAAATATGTTTCTGTTTTCTTTCTAGATGTGACCGATGCAGTGAGGACAATATCAATGATGGGGGGAGATTCTGTCACTCTACACACTGATGTTTCTGAAGCACAGAAATATTTGTTGATACAGTGGATGTTTGGAAGCACAAGAATAGCTGAATTGAACAGGCTTACACAAACCATCTCAATCTATGATAGTGCCGATGGAAGATTCAGAGACAGACTGAAACTGGATCTGATTGGATCTCTGACCATCACAAACACCAGAACCACACACTCTGGACTTTATGAACTCATAATTGTCGGCGATGAAACCATATACATGAGTTTTAATCTTACAGTCTATGGTGAGTAGAAAACATTATGGTTTAATTTACACTAACCTTCATTTGAATTATATATTTGGCACTTTAAAATGTGTATATGTTTCCTTTCTATTATTTTCAATATTCCTCACATTCCTCACATTTTATGATATTGGCTGCTTTATTTGCTTTTAAAAAAATATTTTTTGTAAATAAAGATCAGAAGTGTGTGTGGTGAGACTAATGTAACAGTATCATCTGCCATTACCAGAGACTCCACGAAATTCTACATCATCAGAAAGTTCATCAAGCCTACATCCTGTGACATCCAGCTCTGTGGTGAACAAATCAACTGTCAATCAAACCGAGAATAACAACTCTACAGAACCGCATCAGCCGAGTTCAGGTACACGACTGATGATATTCCCTTTTATTTATACAGCAGAATTCTGTCAGATGTGTTCAAGTAAATCAGTCTGATTTTAGTTTTTCACTCTGAAATCTACTGTTAGTTTATTGGCCTGGTTGAAGTCAAAACCCAACACATATTTATTGCATTGGTGCAGTACATATTATTCATATTTCTTCTAGTGATTTGCCTATAAGGGACTCCATACACCAATTAAAACGTGTTTTTATGCATTTGGCAGGTGCTTTATCCAAAGTGAAATTACATTGCATTCAAGGTATATGTATGAACAGCTCATGCATTCCTTGGGATTTATGCTTTACGGTTATTGGCGGTGCATTTGCTTGCTTTATTTATTTATTTCCTAGAGTTTACAGGAATAGAGAACAGAGTGATACAGAAGTGAATCTGGTGTCTGGGAGCCATGGGGAGGTTGGGGTGGTGGGGCAGTGCTGATTTAAAAACATTAGTCAATGATCATGGAGAATAAATTTCATAATCACACACATTTTGAGGAGTGAATAAAAACAGTTTAGAATTGCTTTATATTCTACATCCATAGTAGTTGTTATTTGACTAAGCAAGGAAAGTGTGCATGCAGACAATCAAATATGCACCCCTTGCCTTTCCAGTAGATGCTTAAACTCCTTATAATAACCCACGAACTGGCACTGTACATTTGTTTAAAAGAGACTTAAATGCACAATCCTGATTCAGAGTTTTTCTGTTTTTCAGACAACATCCACTGTTGTAGTTTCACTGAAGCAGCGATCCGATTGGTTCTCTCTGCTTTGGTGGGCGTGGCTACAGTTGCTGTGCTGGTTTATGACATCAGATCAACAAGAAGTGAACTGATCAGGACAGAAGAGACGAAACATTACCATCAGACTCATGTTAAATCAGACCAGCAGATTGAATTGAGCAGAAGGGAGAGTTCCGTATATGTCCAGATATAAAGCAAAGCATCCACTGAGGCATATCACAGAATTAGTTGCTGTACATTTTTGGTGATTTTTTTTTTAAATTAAGATTTGGTTTTAGATTAGCGTGGAGCTTGTTTTAGTTTTATCTGTTCTAGTGTACGTTTATAATGTCATAAAATGCTACACAGTTCAATTAGCAGTTGTGTGGATATGTGATTCGCTGATTTTACCTGATACATTTGCAGGTAATTTTGTGAGTCAATGTGAATCCTGCTGTGGTCTCAGTTGTTTACATCTTTACAGAAGATGTTACATATATAGTGCTATGAGTCAGGGCGCCTGTGGTCCTACTTCCCTCCCCTCTGAACCTCTTGAGCAGTTTCGAAAGTGAAAGCAAAGAGCGAGTGCATGCTCACAAGCGATTTCAAAAGTCTGAAACGCACCCCCATAACCACTTTACATGTTTTCAGCATTTTCTGTGTCATGCTGTAAATGATTGCGGTCTGCGGGAGCGCGCACAGCATGTTAAAGCTGTACCGCCCCAGTTTCTACACATCTGCGGCTGCTTTATTAGGATCAAATGGTCATAACCTGTATATACACATTACCTCATATCCGTGCTAATAGCAGAGAACATTTTCTGGTACCGGAATAATCAAAATTGTGGCCAAATAAGTATTTGAGTTTATATCATAACCTGGCATGATATTTAAATGATTATATGCAATAACAAATGCCTATTTAACTCTGCATTTAAGAGTACTTCTAAATATGTACGAAATTATGTCCATATATCCACTGAATTAAGGTAGAGTAGCCTACACCCGAAGACTTATCATTATGTTTCTAAGCTAAGTAAGTTGTTTTGATTGCTGAAAATATTTAAGGCCTTGTCTTTAGAATTTAGACCAAGTCATTTTGAGGCAAAAAGAACAGTTCACATTGTTCACAAACAATAGACGAAAGCAAACTGTTAAAATAACCACAGCATTAACAACAACCCTGAAATAAGAGCTTAAGATTTATCTGAGAGTCAGATGCATGAAGGTAGTGTCGTTGCTAGCAAACAGACATCAGGCGCGTTTTCTTTCAGAATCATTATTTGCTAATGGAGAGGAAAAGTTACATACTATAGCATTTTACTTTATGAAAATGAGATAAAGATGTTTTGCACTGAAAGAGAACTGATCTCGTGCTTAAGGTGTATCAGGAAATGCCTAATGTGGAGAAAGGCATCTATATCTGCAGCTAAGCTGAATGAAAAGCAGAATGAACTGATGAAACTTTAAAACAATAACACAAAAAAAAACATTTCTGAATGATGCAGTGTTAATTGACATATAATTTATTATAGAACAGAAAGTATAAAGTAAATGTTTTACAATTTGGTGCAGAAAATTTAAATAATTGTGGTATTGAGTATTGTAGTATATAAAACAATCATAAAATTGCCATTAGAAAAAAATATATAGATTACAAATAATTGATTATTGTCCAGCAGTGTATATGATTTCTTATAGCAAATTCAAAGAGATAAGAAAAAATTCATAGTACAAAAACATAAATGGGCCTACATACAAATGATTGAATTTGACATTTCTGTCACTTCTGAAATGATGGCGTAGCACTTGTGTGACCAAATGTTAGCTTATACATAATACTTTTAAAGCTCTTTTAAAATCTTTTTAAAATCTTGGCTGACATAAATTTCTACACATGCCATGTCATGTCAAAGCATCATAAAACTAGCATCTAACAATGTACAAAAGTAATTTTCTTTTGTTAATTCGTTTTTTTCTCTAATCTATGGTTCTGTAACCATAAAGGCTGCTGTGTTATTTGCCCCCTCACTAAGCATTTAAAGGGGTCATATGATGCTTTTTTGTGTATTTTGTGTAATTTAATATGTTGACATTCTGTAATGTTCAAAATATTTTTCATTCAGTATATTTCAAATACTGTACATTATTGTAGGTCCTTTAGGCCAGCCTCTCTCAAACTTGTCATTTTCTACAAAGTCCCTCCTTCCCACAAGCGCAGTCTGCTCTGATTGGCCAACTGACCCAGTGCATTGTGATTGGCTGAAAACCACAAGCAGTCGTGTAACACCCGTTTCCATAATCACGAGCTTCATCTTTCAAAATAAATGTAAAGACAATTTATAATGTCCTTAGTTTTACCATCAGTTCAAGCCGAAAGAGGAACAGAGTGGTGTGACAGACACAGTGATGAAGCTCATATGTGTTTGCATTACACAATCAAACGGACGGTTAGGACAGCTGACTCCACTGTGTGACCATCTCGCTCTCTCTCTCTCTCTCTCTCTCTCTCTCTCTCTCTCTCTCTCTCACACACACACACACAAACACACGATGTGCAAAACTCCGCATTTGAACATTCAATAGCAAACACTTCAACTTATAACAAAACATACTTACAGTAGCTGATTCAGAAGTGCCAGATTGTAGTAGCTAAATGCATCTACTTTCAGAAAGCCAAATAAAGTGCTTTTGCTTTCGTCTAGATACACACAGCATCTCGCTGACATGACTGCTTCAACACTAACTGCAGTTACAGAAACCACGCCTTCTTTCTTTGTGTGAACATTTAGGTGGCATTACGCAAATATTTCCACATCATGATGTAGAGATGAGTTTGAACATGTTTTACACGTGTATGAATATGTTTTAGGGGGGCATAGCAGAGTCTTAACTTTGATAAAGAATATCTCTTTAGATTTGAGACTCTAGTCTTTGCAACTTTACAGATCTTCTTTATGCACCAAAGAGAAAGGAAAAATTGAAATCGCATCAAATGACCTCTTTAAAGAATATAGTGGGAAGCACTTAAATAATCCTGTGAATGCACTTAAAGAATGCAGAATCAAATTGTTAATCGAATCGAATTTGCAAAAATCGTTCTTACATTTAACATTTACATTTAATCATTTAGCAGAAGCTTTTATCCAAAGCTACTTACTGTACATATGAGAACAATAGAAGCAGTCAGGCCAACAAGAGAACAACAACAGTTTACAAGTACCATGACAAGTCTCAGTTAGTTTAATATAGAACGCATAGCCAGGTTTTTATTTTATTTTTTATTTTTTTGTAAATGAAAAGACAAGAAAAGGAAAAGTGCTAGTATTAGTTGGTTAAGAGCTGTCGAAAAAGATGAGTCTTTAGATCTTTCTTGAAAATGAGTAAAGGCTCAGCTGTACGAATTGAGATTGGGAGGTCATTCCACCGGCTGGGCACAGTCCAGGAAAAGGTCAGTGAGAGTGATTTTGAACTTCTTTGGGATGGTACCACAAGGCGGCGTTCACTTGCAGAGCGCAAACTTCTGGAGGGCACATAAGATTTAACCAGTGAGTTTAGGTATGTTGGTGCCGTGCCAGTGGTCGTCTTGTAGGCAAGCATCAGTACCTTGAATTTGATGCGAGCGGCTACTGGTAGCCAGTGTAACCTGAAGAGGAGAGAAGTAACGTGAGCTTTTTTTGGCTCATTGAAGACAACCCTGACTGCTGCATTCTGGAACAATTGCAGAGGCTTGACAGTACATGCAGGAAGGCCCGCCAGGAGAGCATTACAATAGTCCAGTCTGGAGAGAACAAGAGCTTGGACAAGAAGTTGGGTGGCTTGCTCTGACAGGAAGGGTCTAATCTTCCTACTGTTGTATAAGGCAAACCTGCAGGACCGGGTAGTTGTAGCAATGTGGTCTGTGAAGCTTAACTGATGATCCATCACAACTCCTAGGTTTCTAGCTGTCCTCGAAGGAGTAATGGTTGACGAACCCAGCTGTATAGAGAAGTTGTGATGAAGCAATGGGTTAGCTGGAATCACCAGGAGTTCTGTCTTCGTAAGGTTAAGCTGAAGGTGATGGTCATTCATCCAGATAGAAATGTCACCGAGACAGGCTGAAAAGTGAGCAGCTACCGTCGGGTCATCTGGAAGGAATGAGAAGTAGAGTTGGGTGTCATCAGCATAGCAGTGATGAGAAACGCCATGATTCTGAATGACAGATCCTAATGACGTCATGTAGATGGAGAAAAAAAGTGGTCCAAGTACTGAGCCTTGAGGAACCCCAGTAGCAAGGTGTTGTGACTTAGAAACATCACCCCTCCAAGACACACTGAAGTATCTGTCAGAGAGGTACAGTAGGACTTAACCCACAGGAGTGCGGTTCCAGAGATGCCCATATTTCTGACGGTGGACAGGAGAATCTGGTGATTAATGGTGTCAAAATCAGCAGACAGGTCCAGTAAGATGAGTTCTGAGGATTTTGAAGCTGCTCTTGCTAGTCGCAGGGCTTAAGTAACCGAGAGCAGAGCAGTCTCAGTTGAGTGGCCTCTTTTGAAGCCAGATTGGTTGCTGTCCAGGAGGTTGTTCTTTACAAGGAACATAGAAAGCTGGTTGAACACAGCTCAGCTGGTTCTTAAATCGAATTGGAAACCTATGATTCATGAATTGAATTGATCCGCTCTCTACCCAAAGATTCACAACCCTAGTGAAGATTTGATTTGAATTATTAAATTTTTTCTCATCATTTCAGTGACGAATGTTTCATAAACATGGCCCAGAAATTTCAGATCATTTGATACTCAAAGATGGAGCGGTCCAGCCAATAAATTATCCCAGTCATGAGTCGGAACCTCAGGCGGTACGTAAAACTGCATCAAATTTCTGTGTTTTGTTGGTAATCAGCATATGAGTATTTAAAAACATGAATGTGCTCGTGACTCTTTAGCTCTGCCCATGACACACGTTTTTTTTTTTTATCTGATAAAAATAAAGACTTTGAAAGCGATATAAAGGACACTACTACACTGCTACACTACTATATAGGTACTCAAGATTAACATGAGATTGGCTGAATTAGTTTGCGTTATGTCCCCTCGAAGAAACTAAGTGGGATGTGTATCCAGTTGTTTAGTTGGTTATGAAAGAGTTTCGTACACATTTCCTGTCATCTAAAAAAAGTTTAACGGCTCAACAACACAGTGGTTCATTTTTCCTTTTTCTAAAATCAGAAAAAAATGTATTGAGCGCAAATGCTGATGATGTCACAGTGATTAATATTGGTGGGCAGAACTTATCACCCATCCACTCCATCCACATCCTCATGGTTACAACAGTGGCATCTCTACAGCTGCTGATCCATTCACTTGTTTTCCTGTGGATTCTGAAAGAAAATACAGAGACAATCACAGAAACTGAAAAGAGAGAAAGAAACAATTTTGTTTGTACATCTATCTACACAATCACAGAAAAGATGAGAGTTCCTAATTATACTGAAAGTCAGTGAGCGCCAGAATATATTTTTACAGTATGATATCTTGGGTCTATTATTTACAAAAATTATTGAGACTTTTTCATTTTAGTGTTGGTTTAAGAAGATGTAGTAGATGGAGGGGAATATTTTTTAGAAGGAAAGATTCTTGTTCCTCACAAAAAGCATTTTAAAGGGCTAGTTCTGCCAAAAATGAAAATTATGTCATTAATGTCGTTCCAAAGCCGTGAGACCTCCGTTCATCTTAACAACACAGTTTAAGATATTTTAGATTTAGTCCGAGAGCTCTCAGACCCTCCATTGAAGCTGTGTGTACGGTCTACTGTCCATGTCCAGAAAGGTAAGAAAAACATCATCAAAGTAGTCCATGTGACATCAGAGGGTCAGATAGAATATTTTGAAGCATCGAAAACACATTTTGGTCCAATAATAACAAAAACTACGACTTTATTCAGCATTGTCTGAGAAGACAATGATGAATAAAGTCGTAGTTTTTGCTATTTTTAGACCAAAATGTGCTTTCTAAAATATCTTAAACTGTGTTCTGAAGATAAAAGGAGGTCTCACAGGTTTGGAACAACATCAGGGTGAGTTATTAATAACATAATTTTCATTTTTGGCTGAACTAACCCTTAAAGACTTAAGGACTATAAGAGTGTATTGTGTAAATAAATATTTAGCTGTTGGAATATATATTGTTCTACTCACTAGTGACAGAGACATTATATCTCCTGAATGTGGTCTTTTCACTGTTGATGATCTGTAGTTTAAAATGTCCAGAGTCTGCGGTTTCTATGTTTCTGATAATCAAGGATCCAGTCCTCTCGTTCAGCTCCAGTCTGTCTGTAAATCTCTTACCAATAGTTATTTCTGGATCAGCTTTAACAACAAGACAGTTTTCAGCTCCAAACGTCCACAGTATCTCATCAGCTCCCTGTATATCAGTTCCGGGCTCTAGAGAGATAGAACCTCCCTTCTCCACTAACACTTTCCTCACTACATGTCAAAACACACAGAAACAGAAATACGGGAGAGAAAATGCTAATTAGTTTAGTTTCCAACTCAGTTTGGCATATTCGTAGATGACTTAATTTTGTTTTGTTAATCTTGTCTTTGACAATCTCATCCTGTCAAGGAAGATACAGTTTATAAAAATATAACAGAAGTAGATTTTGCTGAAGTTGCCGATTTGACACAACAGATATTTGTCTTGAATCTTCAATGATGGTCAAAGAAAATCACTTCCTCTTAATGTTGGTTTAAAAGAGAGATAAAAAAAAAGAAAAAGAAAACTTTATAAAATGTTTACTGCTGTAAGGAATATGATGTGTGGTATATGTGTGAACTTATATTTAATATTTAAATGTATATATGTAAACCATGTCATTGGATGTCACACTTTCAAATGAATGCAAAGATATAATTTGCTACACAGTACATAACCTTATTTATCTGAAGTCATTCAGTTTCATTGCACTTTGTCTTAAATTGAAATTATCTAATCTGATCAAACAGTCCAGTATCATAGATCTACTTACTTTTGACAGTAACAGTGAATCTCCTGTTGATTTTTCTGGTTTTGCTGCTTATTTTTAATATATAGAGCCCAGAGTGAATGTTCATGGTGTTATTGATGGTGAGATTTCCAGTCTCATAATCCAGCACCAGTTTGCTTCTGAATCTTTCATCAAAACCATCAAATGTCCCTTTGGTCCCTCGACTGATTTCAGCAATGAGATCGCTGTCATCGTGATAATACCACTGTACCTTATCATCTTTATTTAGGACTGTTTTAGTCTCCAGAGTGACAAAATCTCCATCTGACACTTCAATTGGTCCTGCAGTGAAATGTGTTCATGAAATCAAGCTAAACTTACAGAGAGATTTTACATAATTTTCATTTTGTGACACAAGGTGCATTTATACTGTTTAACTGTTCTCCTTAAACATGTGTATCAAATATGTGACCCTAGAGCACAAAACCAGTCTTAAGTCACTTTTAAAATCAAATGATCTGTTCATCCACTTAACTGATCTTGTCAATCAATTCAAAGTAAGATTATTCTCTTATTGTTAAGACCCATGAAAATTTAGCACCCAAGTAAAGATAGACTGTGGGGCCAGGTCTGTAATTTATTATGTAAATGTAAAAAGGCTATAAGGATCTCTGAGACATAAAGCCCAAATGATCATCAATGATCTTGACTATCTTCTTTAAGTATTTGGAGTTACACTGAAACCTATAAAGCTTGGAAGAGCCAGGATATTTTTTTTATATAACCAGGGTGCGATTTGCCGGGGGATGGGGTGGCGTGGGATTTCCCCCTTTGTATCATTGTATCCCTGCCTCTGTTAATTATTTTAAATTTATCCCCCCCTCAAAGTGATCAGTGCTACTACACTAGTGGCGAGACACGGATCTGTGGTTTGATTAAAGTCAATTTTATTTTAAAATGCGCTACTTTGGCTGGCTCTGATATAGCTCTGTATTCACTACTCTGCAGACTTTCTCAATGTCCCGCCCACGGCGCTATCTGATTGGTTACACCTCACGAGTAATAGCCTATCAACACTTGCGAGACGGTTGAAGCTGGGTCCGCTGGGCAGTGGAGTTGCTAATTTGGCAACTTTTGCCAAATGGCAATCATTATTTAGTCTCTGAGACTCTCTGGTGCTGCCGCACGAGTGCGAGGTCTCTCTTTCCCAGCGCGAGCCTCTCTCTGCATCTGCTGTGTTCAGCGAGCGCATAGAGGAGCAGCACTTTCAGTAAAAAAAATATATTCTGTTGCTTCTAACTCTATTTTACAAGCAAGTATAGCCGACATCAGTCACAGCACAACCACTGACTTTATCGTATGTGTATTTGATTTCATTAGTGCAGATTAACGTTTGAGAGCTGGTTATGTAGTCTTAATGGACCGCGTTTCAGTTATTATAATATTCATTCTGTTGTCTGACAACAGAAAGATTAAAATATAGTAATAAAAACAGTTTGATTGAAAATTAAATTAAATGGCTAAATTAAATACGATGCACTTACGTCATAAATATGCTAATTAGCGCATGACGTCATCTAGTTCGTGTTCTCATGATTTATTTTTATGAATTAAAATGTTTCAAACACCCCCCCCCCCCCACTGTTATTTTCACAATATTTGTGATTTATATTTGATTTATATTTAAGTTTAGAGCCACATATACACAGTCATATACTCCTTGTTTAATTGTTCATCTTTCTGTATCAGCTGTAATACTCACCCATTTGTTTTTCTAGATCAGAGATCTTGCGCCGATAGTGAATCACAACAGCAGCTACAACTGCAGCCGCAAGCAGAATAGCTAAAACGATCCCTGCTGTAAAACCTGTAGACTGAGCTGAATCTGGAATAGCTAAAGACAGATTTGTGTGTGTGAACATACCTGGCAATAAAGCTCTTTCGTATTCTGAGACAATGAATGTGATTATCTGAAAATACTGAAAATATCATAGATAAATAGACAAATTAAGTCCTCCGGTCACTAACGTGAAAAAAATATTTTTATATTTTAAATGTAAAATTTAATTTATGTTTTTAGTAATTTTGTTTTATGCTTTTTTGTGCGTGTTTTTAGTTGTTTTTAGTTTTAAAATAGCTTTTCATTTCAGATTTAGTCATTTTAAAACTTAAACTTATTCATTTCAGATATACTGATGATTATTGGAGTACTTTTTACGTTTTTCAAAATTTTATGTTTAATTCAATGTGCTCATGAAATTGACTTGCCATTCTGAGTGAATATTTTTTCTACACCAATTTTGTGTTGTTTATTTTATATATATATATATATATATATATATATATATATATAGCTTTATTTTTTTAAACTACAAGAAAACTTTTTTCATTCTAGGCTTATTTAACAATAACAACACTGAAATTGACTGAAAACTTTAGTGCGATTCACACTATATAATAAAATTTCATTCGAAAAAGGGTTATATCATCATATCACCCAGTCCTGTCAATTATTAAGATAACAGTTGATTAAGTTAATCAAACATCAAACAAAAGTATTCCTAATCTGTCCAAGTATCTAAATGCTGACCTTACTAAAGTCTGTCAATACTTTGAAATATTTGCTTTATAAAGACTCACCACTGACAGAAAGAAGGAATCGCTGCGAGCTCTCGCTGCCTCTGATCTGTACTTCGTAAAGTCCAGAGTCTGTGGTTCTGGTGTTCTTTATAGTTAGGGATCTAGATTCACTGAGCTTCAGTCGGTCTCTGAATCTCTCATCAGCATCATTTAATGAGGTGTTGTTAGATTCCACATCAATTTTAGCCAGGAGGAGGCCTTTATCTCCAAACCTCCACACAATCAGATCATCTCGCTGTACTTCAGAAACATCATACTGTAGAGTGACAGAATCTCCCTCCATCACTGACACCGACTTCACTCCATCCGTCTCACCAACCACATCTGGAAAACAAATCAAATCAGAGCTGGAATATTTTAACACTGCTTTTACAGTACAGTTTTACAGCAAGTGACTAACCAATGACAGCAACATGAAATATCTTGATCGTAGTCTGTCTTCTAGAGAAGGAGAGTTTATATTGTCCTGTGTGTTTGATTCTGGTCTTTCTGATGGTGAGAGTTCCAGTCTGTTGATCCACCTGCAATCGGCCTCTGAATCTCTCATCTTCGGTGACATAAAATGAAGTCAGATCAGTCTTTCTTGTTATTTGAGATATGATGGAGTCTTTAGGTCCAAACAGCCACAGTATAGTATCATCGTTCAGTACTTCAGTAAGATTTGTGTGCAGAGTAATAGAATCTCCCTCCATCACTGACACGGTCTCATCTGTTTCTGCACCAAAGGCACCTGCAGAACAGAAATGAACAATTATAGATATATATAATCACACAATTCTGACTTCTTTTCTCACAGTTTAATGATATAAACTCACAATTCTGACTTTTTTTCTCAGAATTGCATGATATAAACTTTTAGAATTTTTAGTCAGAATAAACATTTACTATTGTGAAAAAAGGGCAAGATTGCGAGATCAGGCCTATATCCTGCAATTCACAATAGCACTCTATTTCGAGTTGATATCTTCTGTGAAAGGTTAGAATCGCGAGATAAACTCTAAAAGTTGAATTGTGAGTTTGTCTTAAAATTCTTTATTTTTCACAACTGCAAGTTCATATTGTGCAATTCTTAAACACAATTCTGACTCACAATTGTGAGTATATATCCTGCAGTTCTGAGAAAAGAAGTCTGAATTGTGACTGTCTGTGAAAATTTACTTGATTTCATACAATTGCCAGTTTATATCTTGAAGTTGCAAGTTAATTTCTTGCAATTCTAAGTAAAAAATCTGATTTGCGAGTTGATGCATAGATTTTAGTCGGTCCACAGAAAGTCAAATATATAATTGAAAATGATCTATACATACTCATCTATGCTGAAGACATTATGTAAATTAAACAATTTAGGGTAAATATCATGTACTTTAATAAAAGTGGTGCTCTCTCTACTTTCCATTTAAGATTATTTTGCTTAATACTTTATCTTCTGTATCTTGCAGTGTAATATTCAACATAGGCTATACATTATCATAACTGCATGTCAAGATTACTTAAACAAAATGTGAAGTAAAATGTCAATCAGCACAAATGTAATTTTTTTTTTTTTTTAAACAGTTGGTGCCACCCTGGACACCTCTCCACTGCTAATATTGCCTGCAGTATAGGCATCATTAAACCCAATGTATTAATACAGATACATTCCACATTTTCTTGAGTTTTTTTTTTTTTTGAACACAACTGCATACAAATTTCAGAATCATCTGCTCGACTGTATATAGTATGTGCCAATAAAGTGTAGGTAGGATATACTGAATTTGGTTCTCTGTTTACCTTGGTACTTTAAACCACATTAAACATGTTCTGCTACGTCTTGCTGCATAGCACAGGATGTGTGCGTGAACATATGTAAGAAATTTTAGCAGATGTTGACAGCGGCTAAGTGATTGGAATGCATAACCGTGCTTGCATTTATATCTATAACAAATCAAAAGTAATTTAAACATCAAAGACAGAAATCCACTTACAATCCAAAAGCAATGAGAAAAGATACTGTAGTTACATTCAGATAATAATGAAGGTTTAGGCCAGATATAATTTGGTTCCTCTAATCTCCACTGTGGTAGTCCACTGTGGTATTTCCCCGGGCGCTGCAGCATAAATGGCTGCCCACTGCTCCGGGTGTGTGCTCACAGTGTGTGTTCACTGCTCTGTGTGTGCGCATTTCGGATGGGTTAAATGCAGAGCACAAATTCTGAGTATGGGTCACCATACTTGGCTGAATGTCACTTCACTTTCACACTTTCACTCAATGTGGCAGATACTGTGGTTACTTTGCATTAGCTAAATATCACTGTAACCTTTGACACTGACTGAACTGTGTTTTTTACTAGCACAGATGTAAACATAGTGTATGTTAGCCTAAATTTGGAAATTTCTTATTTCACTTATCAGATCAACTGTCTGTTAATGGAGAAAAAGACTGTTAACTTAAAGCGTAACATTTTTAAGGAAACCTAAGCCTATGAAAGCTTGTTTCAGGCAATTAATAAAAATTGCAAGTTTTTATCACACAATTCTGTTTTTTTTTGTTCTTTTCTCTCACACTTGTCTCACAATCATCTCACAATTCTATTGTATTTCCACACACTTCTCTAGCTTTTTTTCTCAGAACTGCATGATATAAACTCACAATAACTAGTCAGAATTGCGAATTTGTCTTAAAATTTGGACTATTTTTCACAATTGCAAGTTTTTATTGCACAATTCTGACTTTATAACTTTTTTATAATAAAAAGAAGTCATGCATATAACAAAACGCGCTGCAAAATCTCACAACACATGCAAATAACGAAACGCGCTGCAAATCATCACAACACATGCAAATAACGAAACCCGCTGCAAATCATCACAACACATGCATATAATGAATGCTGCAAATCCTTCACAACACATGCAAATTGAGAAATACTGCAAATCCTCACAACACATGCATATAACGAAACGCGCTGCAAATCATCACAACACATGCACATTAAGAAACAATTAATGAAGCATTGCAAATTGATTTTCATTAACCTTGAAATTATATTTAGCTGAGGATATTAAAGTTAGCCATCATAAGTAACGTTTTACATTTAATCATGTAATTATTCATCTTATTTAGTCTAATAATATCCAAAAGATAAAGAAATCATGCAATCAGGGTGTTAAAAAAAACATACCTTTCGGTTCACCAACGATAAGCAAATCCCAGCTGGGTCCAACACTTTTTGTGGTCTCCTTGAAACATTTCCATTGTGGTCAGTGCTATTTGCAGCGCGTTTGTTAATTTGCATGTGCTGTGAGGATATGCAGCGCATTTCGTTGATGCATGTGTTGTGAGGATTTGCAGTGCGTTTCGTTAATGCATGTGTTGTGAGGATTTGCAACATTTGTGTTGTCAAACTGGTGAAGATGGGTTTTTTTTAATTTGCTGGTGTTTTTTCAATTTGCTTGTGTTTTCTTAAATTGCAGCGCGTTGAGCTGTCTCGGCCACCGTAGTTTATATCATAATATCTTGCAATTCTGGGAAAAAGAGTCAGAATTGTGAGATTTAAACTTTCAATTATGAGGAAAAATTCTTAATTGTGAGTTGTTTTAAAATTCTAATTTTATTTCTTGTGATCCTGAATTAAACTATTTCACAATTCTGGTTATATTTTTTTAATGCAAATGTATAACTTGTAAATTTTTAAGAAAAACAAAAAGTCAGAATTGCAGGATGTAAACTTGCAATTTTGAGGGGGAAGTCAAAAACCACATGTTTTTGATAATTTGGCAATATGATAATACCTAGAATATCAAAATCAACTGCGGATGGCAGATCCTTTTCCTATTTGGCGCCCAAACTCTGGAATAACCTACCTAACATTGTTCGGGAGGCAGACACACTCTTGCAGTTTAAATCTAGATTAAAGACCCATCTCTTTAACCTGGCTTAGCACATAACATACTAATATGCTTTTATTATCCAAATCCGTTAAAGGATTTTTAGGCTGCATTAATTAGGTAAACCGGAACCGGAAACACTTCCCATAACACCCTATGTACTTGCTACATCATTAGAAGAATGGCATCTACGCTAATATTTGTCTGTTTCTCTCTTGTTCCGAGGTCACCGTAGCCACCAGATCCAGTCTGTGTCCAGATCAGAGGGTAACTGCAGTCACCCAGATCCAGTTCGTATCCAGACCAGATGGTGGATCAGCACTTAGAAAGGACCTCTACATCCCTGAAAGACAGCGGAGACCAGGACAACTAGAGCCCCAGATACAGATCCCCTGTAAAGACCTTGTCTCAGAGGAGCACCAGGACAAGACCACAGGAAACAGATGATTCTTCTGCACAATCTGACTTTGCTGCAGCCTGGAATTGAACTACTGGTTTCGTCTGGTCAGAGGAGAACTGGCCCCACAACTGAGCCTGGTTTCTCCCAAGGTTTTTTTCTCCATTCTGTCACTGATGGAGTTTCGGTTCCTTGCCGCTGTCGCCTCTGGCTTGCTTAGTTGGGGACACTTCATCTACAGCGATATCGTTGACTTGATTGCAAATAAATGCACAGACACTATTTAACTGAACAGAGATGACATAACTGAATCCAATGATGGACTGCCTTTAACTATCATTTTTGCATTATTGACACTGTTTTCCTAATGAATGTTGTTCAGTTGCTTTGACGCAATGTATTTTGTTTAAAGCGCTATATAAATAAAGGTGACATTGACATGTTCTGCTGCGTCTTGCTGCAGAACACAGGATGTGCGCATGAAAATATGTAATACATTTTAGCAGCTGTTGATGGTGAAATGCGTAACGGTGCTTGCATTGATGTCTAAAACGAAACCAAAAGTAGTTTTAATTTAAAAGACAGAAATCCACTTACCATCTAAAAACATTAAGAAAAGATACTGTAGTAACATTCTCTGTTTGTTTTTGTAGAGCTGTGTAGATTCCTTATGTTGCTAATACAGATAATCGATGAAGATTTAGGCAAGATATAATTCGGTTCCTCTAATCCCCACTGTGCTCTTCATTCATGAGCCGCACACAAGTGACTGTGAATGACTCACAAAAACACACTAAACTAACGGAGAGACAACTAAGAATCGCGACTTTTCTCAAATATGAGAGTGACACTTAGGCAGTGCATTTATCCTTGAAAGACAGTGACGAGTCGAGCAGAGCGCTCGATTGCTGCAGACAGTCCAATCAGCATCCAAGTGGGCGTGCCCGCATGCAAGTAATAGCCCCGCCCCTTATTGAACTTGGTCAAAGGCGTTGGCTCATTTGACATTTTCAACAGATATATTGTACTAATTTTAGGTACTTTGGAAATTGTGTTTTAATACACTACCAATCAAAATGTTTTGATCAATAAGATTTTTAATGTTTTTTAAAGAAGTCTCACCTGCTCACCAAGCCTTATTTGATCCAAAATAAAGCAAAAACAGTAATATTGTGAAATATTTGTATTAAAATGTAATTTATTCCTGTGACTTCAAAGCTGAATTATCAGCATTATTAATCTGGTTTTCAGTGTCACATGATGCTCCAGATATCATTCTAATATTTTGATTTGCTCCTCAAATATATATATATATATATATATATATATATATATATATATATATATATATATATATATATATATATATATATATATATATATATATATTATAATGTTGAAAACAGATTTGGTTTCATTCATGAATGGAAAGTTCAGAAAAACATTTTGTAGAAATCTTTTGTAACATTATAAATGTCTTCATCGTCACTTTTGATCAATTTAAAGCATCTTATTGTTACAGGTTTTATTTTCAATAAATGCTGTTCTTTGGATTTTTCTATTCATCAAAGTATCCAGATGTACTTGACTGTTTTAAATATTGATAATAATAATAATAACAACAAATATGTTTCTTGAACAGCAAATAAGCATATTAGAATGATTACTGAAAGTTCATGTGACACTTAATACTGGAGTAATTATGCTGAAAATTCAGCTTTGAAATCACAAGAATAAATTACATTTTAAATATATATTCCAATCGAAAGAAGTGATTTTAAATAGTAAAAGTATTTCACAATATTACTGCTCTTGCTGTACTTTGTATAAGATTAATGCAGGTTTGGTGAGCAGAAGAGACTTATTAAAAAAAAAAAACATTAAAAATCTTACTGTTAAAAAACTTGAATTGTTTTGTATGATTTGTAAGTTTATTAAATCTAGGGTATTTAAGTCATTTTAAGGTAAATAACATTCTTTGTTAACAATCTGAAATGAGCTACTATTATTTTGTGGGCCTGTTAAGTCATTTATATGAAGGACGTACTTCTGTTTATAATGCTGATCATCATTTACACAGATTGAAATCAATGTTATAATATTCAACATGCATTTAGCTCATTTAAGGTCATTTTTTGTAACTGTAACTGATCCACAGATCGTGGTTTATATTTTACTTCTGTTTACACATGAAATAAATACTGAAGACACATTACTGGAGAGGAACAAATCAGTTCAGTACCGCTTATCAGCTTTTTAAAGCTACATGAGTTTCAATTTTACAGTCTACGGTAAGAGAATTACAGTATAATTAGCCCTTCGTTTGAATAATATCTTTGCCGTTGTAATACTTTAAAATGTTCGATTCATTTCAAAATTACTTTAAGATACCAATGTGTGTGTTAAATGTATAAATGGAAACACAAAAACCATGTCAGGATTTAAAAAAAATGTTATACATAATAAAAAAACTGCTGTGATTAAGAAACTGAATTGAAGTACTAAATGAAGTTAAAGCAGCTCTGATCCACAGATGAGTGTTTTATGTTTCACTTCTGTTTGCACATGAAAGTGAATGTTGAAGAAAACACAAACTGAACTTTTATTGTTATTCATCTTTTATAAAGTCTTGTTTAACTACAATTCATTAGACATTCATATTAAAGAAAACATCTGCAATATAGATTTAAATACAAATTAAAGTCCATGAGACCATGTATATTTTGTGTGTGTGTGTGTGTGTGTTTTCATTGCCAACAAGTTCAGGGGGGTATTCCAGAAAGCTTGGTTAACTTACCATTTGATAAACTATAACCTCTGGGTTGATTTACCCCAAACAGGCATACCATGAGTATGTCGGTTCCAAAACACCTGAGAAGAGTTAGTTTAATCAACCTCTGACTGGTTACCCAGAGTTAATGCGCGTGCACGGTGCTTGTATAAAGACATTTTCAATGGATCGCCGATTTCACGAGTCACCATGGAAACTCAAAACGAAAAAAAGAGAGCGGCGTATTTCACAGAGGCGGAGTTGGAAGTTTTAATGCATGCTGATGAGGAGTTTAAGCCAATAATATTAAAAAGAAGCAATACAGCTCTATCGGCTAAAGCAAGAGAGCTGGCTTGGCAAAAAATAATGGACAGAGTAAATGCGTGAGTGTATTAAATTACAAATTTGGTATTGGCTCCCGTTTTATTGAAATGCAAAATAATGAAGTAGGCCTATGACTTATACATCCTTTTGAATATGTTAAATCACAATGAAAGCATTTACTTTTCCTGCCATTTATTTCTTTAGCTTGAAATAATAATGTATATTTCTTATTTAATAAGGTGTAATCCTTCTGGAGCCACAAGAACTTTAAGCCAAGTCAAAATGAAACACAAAAACATTCTGCAAAAAGGTAATATTTGATTACACAATTACTGAACTATTATTATAACAGGATTTAGTATATTCATTCTGTCATGCAGCTAACAGAAAGAAGACTGAAGCCTGTCTAACTGGCGGGGAGGCCACCACCACCTCCCCTCACCCCATCTGAGGAGCTGGCTCTGTCCCTTAATAAAGGGCGACCAGTGGTTGCTGGCAGTCCAGGGGGCAGTTCATCACACATACTATGCACCACAAGTGATGGTGAAAAAAGGGTGACATGTAAGTTTACCTCTATGATTTGTTTTGATAAATTACTATCTCTGTCACTTAAAGGCTTTTTGAACAAGATTAATTTTTTATGTAGGCTTATTTTATTTAACTGCATATGATGTATTATTTTCTTTGATAATATTGAGAATTTAACGGGTTGTGTGTTCTTATAGATACTGATGGACGGATTGTATTATTGGACTCTCCAGAAAGAAATTTGTTGTCAGGTACTTTTAGGTTTTTTACTTTTTTTTTGTTTTTTTTTTTGCCAAATAATGTATACTTGAATATTTGTCTTGTAGGATGAAGATGATGATGACGATGAAGAGACCACATCTGCTGTGACAGAAGTGGACAATGCTGGTAGATCCACTGAGGTATGATGCATACCATTATGATGTATGGCCCCTTTTTGCATTAGAGTAACAAACTGTCATTGTCCTTTCATAGTACATACCTAGGGATTTGCCCACTGATGAGGGTCCTTCAGCCTCAGCACACAATCTAAGCAGGGTAAGAACTTGTGTCCATGTGTCCATATTTGAATTTTATTGTCTGACCAAACCATCTAATTTATTACATTTTTCCACCTTAGTTGCCAGCAAAGGAGCTGTATAAGGTCCATCTTCAAAAACAAATAAGAAAAAGTGACATGGAGATGGACCTTATACAGCTTCAAATGGAAGAGAAAAGGCTCCTCATTAAAAAAGCAGCACTTGAAATAGAATTACCTGAGAATTGCCTTAAGGTGAGAACTTGTCTGAATATTAATCTGTTGCATGTCAAAAGTGGTCTGTCTTTCTGTCTGTGTCTGTGTCTGTGTCTGTCTCTATCTATCTATCTATCTATCTATCTATCTATCTATCTATCTATCTATCTATCTATCTATCTATCTATCTATCTATCTATCTATCTATCTATCTATCTATCTATCTGTCTGTATGTATGTATGTATGTATGTATGTGTAAAGCAATATAAAAAAAAAAAAAACATTTTAATGAATTGTACTTTTATTGTTTTTCAGGAAATGAAGAAATAAACTGCCTGGCAGACCAGTGCAAAAAAAACTAATAAAAGTAATTTTGACAAATCCTGTCTCTCAAAAGTCTTCCGTCTCTGTTGGCCTCTAAAATCTGTCGGTGTTCCTCTGGGCCATCTTCCTCAATACAAGGAGGGTGGCTCTCTCCTCTTATAGTGGCAATATTGTGAAGCACAACACAAGCCACAATAATGTCGCATGCCCTCTCTGGACTAACCCGGAGCCCACGCAGACACTGAAACCGAGATTTGAGGATCCCTACAGTCATCTCCACCTTGGCCCGTGTTCGGCTGTGAGCCAGGTTAAACAGTGTCTGTGGTCCAGGCTCAGGTTCAGGGTAGGGTGTCATTAAATAAGGCAGACAAGGGTATCCTCTGTCCCCCAGCAAGTAACCATTGTACTGTCCTGTAATGATTGAAGTGTACAACACAAATATAGAAAAAACGAAAAAACAAAAATTGTATAAAGCAAATCATACCCTGCTGAAATGTCTGGCATAATGATGACTCGCGGAAAATTCTGGCATCATGCACAGATCCTGGCCATTTTGCCTCGACATTGGTGATGATTTGGGTTGCCTCACATATTACCTATAGTTAGTGGAAAAAGTAATGACTTTGATGATTTTAAGAAGGGGAAAAAATTAAGTTGTTACCTGCACATTGATACTATGAATAGATTTCCTATTAACATAGTCTCCCTCATTTATTGATGGAGCTTTAATAGGAATGTGAGTGCCATCAATTCACCCAATTACATTTGGAAACCCTGAAACAGAAAGTTATGGAAGTATGAAGTGTGTGCATAATGAATACATGAATAGATATTGATAATATGACTAAATATTAAATATGCGTCATATATTTTACTACAAAAGGACAAACCTGCCACTCAGAGGTTTATGGCCAGGGAACTGTACAAACGTGGGTAACAACTGTTTAAGTGCCAGACACACTGTACGAACGGCTCTACACACAGTTGCCTTTCCCACATGCTCTGAATCGCCCACACTGTACAAAAAATGGCCAGACGCAAAAAATCTTAGTGCTATGCACAGAATGTTTTCTGTGCTAAGCGCAGAGCCGCGGTTTGTCACATTTGCGATATGCGGTTTTAAAAGACGTGTTAAATAAACTAATGAATCTTTTGAAAAACGATAACGCTCGTTTAAATATTCATTAGGGTATGCAAACACATCAATACGCGGTCTTATAACCCTCTCCCGATGAATAAAACCTCGTATAATTTGTGCTTCTACGTCCACAGGATCCTCGTCAAAAGGGCACGCCATGCTCACCAACCTTCTGAAACGAAGTTACACTGAAACATAACCTGCTCTCGAGCAGGTTATCTTCAGAGAGTCAGTTGCTATGGTTACATACATACCCAGAAAGTTACCTCTGTTTTTGGAACCGAACGTTGAGGTTATCCACGAACTTACCCTTAAACATACCCAGGTATGTCACATAACCTGCTTTCTGGAATACCCCCCAGGTATGTCACGTCATGATATTAGCATTTATTTACAGAACAGAACTCTCTTGAATGTGTTCAGGCATGTCAGTAGCTTTTGTGAAAGCACAGAAGCTAAAACCCACTGTAAAGGTCTGTTCACACCTAGGTCGATAGAATTGTTCTGAATTTAAGGGAATAACAGAGTCCACGCTACAACTATAACCATAATGGCATCGAGAAACAATATCACTGGAATCACATTCTTTTTTTTTCAGCTGATGAATGATTATAAACACTGACAGCCAATCACAATCCATCCACCTGTAAAGAGCTCAAGCATTAAAAGCGACAGAATACGCATAACATTGTCGTTTGTTGGTACAGTATATGGACAATCATTTAGTTATCAATATTATCGTTCTTGGTGTGAGCAGGTTTTTAGTTTAAGGGGACACTGAATCAGTTTTGGGCTAAACATGGTGTTGATTCATGTTACCGCTTGTGGGTGCGTGATACTTGACAACATATTCTAGTTCAGTCCAGTAAAAATGCTTTTATCAAAACTTACATTGTATTTACAGATACTGTATACAGCATGACCTGTTTGTGCTTGAGGACTGGGTAAATTTGCATGCATTTTCTTCTATGATATAACAGGAACAGAGAACGCACAGCAGATATGTGACAGAGAAGTAAAGTGTATTTTCTGTGGTTGGGGGTTAACACCATGCTTCTCTAGAGGTCATGAGTACTCAAGGCAAAAAAACATAATGGAGAATCACATAATCGGACAGATTCCTCAGGGTGTCCTAAAATTGACCTTTAATCGTTTATGTTAACCATGCAATCTTAGCTAATGTTATTTAGCTAAGCAAGGAAAGTGTGCATGCAAATACTGTATGCACAAAGTTTATGGATGCTGTAAGTCTTTTGAAATGGATGCAATGCGTCTATTTGAATGCATGGTTTTACTGAAGCTGTGATCTGATTGGCTCTCTCTGCTCTGGTGGCTGTGGCTGCTGTTATTGTATTCACAAAACATTTTATCTTTCCACTAAAGAGTTCTCCTAAAAAGCAGTAAAAGTTAGCTAAGAGTTTTCTCTTAAAGGGGTCATGTGAAGCGATTTCAGGTTTTCTTTTCTCTTTGGAGATAGATAAGGTCCCTAAAGTCTCAAACCCAAAGGGATATTCTTTATAAAAGTTAAGACTGGTCCACACCCTCCTAAAATGCCTTGTTTAAACACGTCTACGTCACGATGTGGGAAGATTTGCATAACGCCCAAATGTTCACGCAAAGAAAGATTGTTGCTGCCACCGCAGCCGCCATGTCATGGAGACGCTGTGTTTTTCTATGTAAAAAAGAAACTACTTTGTTTGGTCTTCCAAAAGAGAACACAACTAGAAATCAGTTGTTAAGTTGTATCTACAACACTGTTCCAGAAAAGTTCAAACCAAATATTCAGATGCATTTTACAGAGGACTGTTTCCTGATCTGGGGTGCGTTTCCCGTACAACGATGTAACTCGCTGATTTACCACCATAGTACGATCGTTATGGAAACAAACTAGCTAGTCACGACTGTTTCCCGAAACCTATATGTTGAGACTATTTTGTTGACGTTTTACATTTGGTGGGGACAGGGACGATTAAAGGCCCTCCTCGGTTGAAATTTTGTTCCTTTTTTATTTGAAATTTTCCCAAACTGTTTCCTATATCATAAAATATCACGATTCTTAAATATATTTAAATACATTTTGCACCTTTATAGATCATGTTCGTTTATCTATAATGGGCTTTGGGAAAGTGTAGCCTACTCTATTAACTAGCCATAAAACCCGTCTTTTGGCCATTGGCCATTTCATTCATAAACTCAACAGAATCCTGTGATTGGTTATAATGCGCAGCACTGTAAAAATGCATATTTCTCGCCAGCCAAAAAAAGAAAGCAGATTTAAATTTGGCAGCTGATGCTGTGCTGCACTGAACATTCTAATAGTATCATATATATATATATATATATATATATATATATATATATAAACATATTGCTCAGCCAATTTTTTGTCTTTTAAAATAACATGCAGTTTAACAATGAGAGTAAACATGAAATCATATAGATATATAGATGTATATCTAGAAATACGTATAGTGAGAATAACCTCTTTTGAACAAAAACAGATGATTCTGACCATTACATCCAGTAGTAGTAATTTATTGTTATTGGCATGTCAGCATCTAATCTTCATGGCAAAAACGGAGTTGCAATAATACGAGTTACATAAACACAAGATAAAAACCAATCAAACTGAAAAATACAGCAGTTAAAATGATCCACTACATCCAGTCCTGTACTGCTACCATTGTTAAGACAAACTAATCCCATTTTATCCATTATTTCCTCAATTATAGTCCCATTAAATTCAGTGAAAGCACTCTCACACAGTGTATTATTGGCATTACAATCACCTTTTATCATCTCTGCTAGTCAACTGGAGACTGACTTTCAAGGTACATCCATGCCACACACCCCAACAACATACACAGAGAAGTTTTACTAAACTGAGATTTTTTATGAATTGAAAAGACATTTACAGTTAAGAACTCTGTATAGCATGGAGGAAAAAAAGAAAAAGAAAAGAGAAAACACAACCACCAAATCATAGACTTATTCCTGATGGCTAAATTGACATGGTTAGCTGTATGCATGGTCACAGGTGGTTGGGCAACACTTCTGTCTGGCGGGACATTGATCATCATGGATGAGTTCTCAGCACATCAGTCCGAGTCATGGATCAGGCCCACTGCAAGAATACAGATAGTCAGATTTAGTCTGTCCATTTAGTGGCCGTCAAATCTCAGACACACAGCACAAAACACTCAAAGCATGAACAAGCTTTATTTTTAAATAGAGTTATATTCATTAGTTTTTATTTTGAAAAGCCATGTGCTTGAAATGGTGCTATGGGCCAAATTCAGGTACTTGCCAAGGAGAAATTATAAAATACTTAAGAAACTGTGTGTGGAGTGCATCAATATAACATACGTTATATAGAGGTGTACATTCAACTGTACATTTATTTCTGCAGCACTTCTCACCGCCTGGACAGTCAATGGCTTTGGCACACACCTTGGCTACATTCACTGTAATGGAAGAAAAGCAGGCCAATGCATTAGTATCACACATGTAGATAAAGCCATACACTGATGTCCACATCCATTGCTGCAGCACTTCCAATCATTTGAACTGTCAATGTCATGAGAACACGACTCGACACACACTCCAAACACTGCTACTTCAAGATTGTTTTACTTTTTCAATTGAACAGCCAAATGATTGAGTCTCCTCTGGCCCATTGTTCATCTAAGCCATGTATGTAGACGACACAATGCACTAAATGACTGCTCACAGCTGGAACTGCAGACAGGTATTGTAAGCACTGCTTGAAATACCAAGCTTAGGGTAGGAAACATGTCGGGATCAAGAAGTTTAAGCACTAGCCATGTCAGAGACAACAACCTCTTCTTTTTTGCCAGGAACTGTTTTGCTACCAGAATTTCCTCTGTACAAAGATGGATTTTGTAATGTGTTGCAATGAGATTTAGAGATTCAGCTGCTGGATTGCAGCTGATTTGAAGGAAGGGATCAAATTGCTGCATTAACTCCAATAAGTTCCCCTGATTTCCACTAGAGTCTGCTTCTTCATGTCCACGAAAATAAATATCCTACTTCCCTAGAAAGCTGATCACAGCAACAATTCTGTCTGTCTGGATAATTTTAATTAACTTGTTTAATTCCTTATTCCAAAGTCCCTAAATCATCTTCTTTCTAACTGCCTTCAATGCCTAGCTGCTTGCCTGCTCTCTCTCTCTAACTCATCTGCAATACAAAAGTAAATACAAAGAAATAATGCATTTGTATATAAACAGCAAATTTCTGACAACAAAAAAATGCTATATTATCCTTAGTTTAAAATAGTCCTAGATTCAAACATTAAATCAAATGAAACTTTACACACAAACACACACTGTACCAGTGTCCAATAACTGACCCTGTAGCAGCTCATCTGTATTGCCATCCATGCCACTGCCATCTGGAAAAAAGTGAAATAAAGTTAATAAAGGAAATCATTAAAAAAATACTCTGTGTATATATATATATATATATATATATATATATATATATATATATATATATATATATATATATATATATATACTTGTTTGTTTGTATGTATTTATGTAGTCTTTGTTAATGTCTAAAATATATATCCAAATGCAAAACAAAATAAAAGTTATTATGTTTGAAAGGGTTTCAGACATATGTACTATGTACTACAGACATCTAGTGGTTAACTTTGACATTACACTTGCTTTTCTTAACTTATTTGTACTAAATATGCCTAATCTAACAAACGTTTGAGATTTTAAATAGATTTGCTCTATTTTTTACTTGTATACTGCATTAGTTGAATAATAGAAATTCATATTCAACATTCAACAGTTTATATTTTATTTAGATCCATCTTTAGGTCTATTTAATTTAAGGCCTTTATGTCTTGGTTATGGAATGATATTACGGGCAATATTTAAAAGGATCACATATGTCAGGCGTTTTCATAATCAAAGATAAATTTGACTCAACATTTGTTAACCTATTTTTATCATCTGTAACATTTAGCAGATGCTTTTATCCAAAGCGACTTAAAACGCATTCAGGTTATACTTTTTTTTTTTACCCAACATGTGTTCCCTGGGAATCGAACCCACAACCTTTTGTGCTGCTAATGCAATGCTCTACCACTGAGTCACAGGAACCTATAAAAATAACTGTTTAATATTCAACTTTTTGAAATGATTGAGAATAATTTAACAAAACAGTGCTGGTTCCATATAATAAAAAAAAAACAGAACATGGAAATCTGACATTAAAATAATAGTTGTACTAATGTGACATAATCCGACAGTCAAGGTAAGCAGAAAAAGGTGCAGCGGATCTTTGAATAATAGTACACTGATTTAACAACGTCATTGCGATCGAGACAGGAACGCTATGTATCCTCAAGACACAGACATCACATTGTGATAGTATCGTTTCATCATATCGTGTTTGTATGGGGAAAGAGAGAGCAAGCACAAATCTCAGACTGCACCAGTCCTTGCTGTGAATGGGCCGACCACCAAATGAGTTCAGAAGCAAACAGTATGTGCATATTTGCGCTCAGACTGTGATTTCTGCTTTTTCACAGACAAGTAATCCTCGCTGTCAATCAAGTCACTGTTTTGGAAGTCACAAGTAAGTCTCGAGTCTTTGCATTCTGGAGTCTGGAGTCAAGTCCGAGTCAACACTTAACTTTAAGCTTCAAGTCCTAAACAAGTCATTAGTGCTATTGGCCCAAATTAGTGTCTCTGTATTAATTACTACAGTGAATTTAAAATCATTAATAGTCTAAGTATAATTATAAAGATATAATAAATAGTGGTGTTTCATTGAGAAATTAATCACTGTTTGTGAAAAAAATATAGGCCTAAGTGAATGAATCATTTGTTTTAAGTCCACTGCTTCGTTTGCTAATGATTCAGTTTGTAATTGAAAAATATTTACAACATGTATTCTTATTATTGTGTAAAATGCATTTTAAAATACTCATTATTATGAAAAATGTATACGTATAATCTGGTTCGGCTCGGTGTTCATCTTCAGTTCTCTCTTCACAGCAGTTCAATCTGTGTACTGTTTGAGTAAATGAATTACTCCGGGATATTGGTTTGTTTGAACTCAGAGGGAGTGTCAGCCACATTAAACAAGTTAACAGCTTAAGTCATTTGTGGATTAATGCGTATTGGAGACGAGAACCGTTTAAAACGATTCAGTTCGATTTGGTGAACTGGTTCAAGAAGATCCGGTTACATCGAATGATTCGTTCACGAACCGGATATCACTACACTGATGTGTTTTTGATCTCTTGCTCAACAGACAATGAGAAGAGAAGACAATGCTGAATAAAGTCATAGTTTTTGCTATTTTTGGACCAAAATGTATTTTCGATGCTTCAAATATTCTAACTGACCCTCTGATGTCACATGGACTACTTTGATTATGAGGGACTGAGAGCTCTTGGACTAAATCTAAAATATCTTAAACTGTGTTCTGAAGATGCACAGAGGTCTCACGGGTTTGGAACGACATGAGGGTAAGTTATTAATTACATAATTTTCATTTTTGGGTGAACTATCCCTTTAAAATGGTTTTCCTATTATTACAAGCCTATGAACCACTTTTAGTGCCATTTAGCACCATTTTTGTTAAAAGAGTGTACCATCACAAGCACAGTCGCATTTTAAGCATTTTCATACACAAAAAAAGAAACAAAATATAGTAAGTTTGTAGCAAAACAGACAGAACACATTAAAACCATGCGATCAGACTATTTGAACAAGTGGCTTGTTAAGTAGTACTTCATTAACGTTATAAGTTATAATTATAATTAGCACCCATGCTAAATTGAATAGAATTGTTAAACAGGTAAAGTACAAGTCATTTCGAAAATTCAACAAAAACTTCAGTAGTGATGCTGGCATACATACCTTGTAATTCTCCATTCAACAGAAAGGGTAGTTTTACTGTAAATAAATAAATAAATAATGCCCATCTTCAACATTGTGTTTTCCTTGTACAATGAAAAAATATAAAGACCTTACGATTTAGATATAAACTTATTAGGCTATTTAAACTACACCAACATACAAAGTCTAACTTCAGCTGGACATCTGCCTACTATTTATTTGTTCTGACATGTGCCTAAAGTCATATTTTGTATGTGCAGCATACTCATTTACATATTTTCTTCTAATGAAGTTAAAAGATCTCACCTCTGGCAAGTGCTCTGGCATCTGTTGTGCTCAAGAAAACAGAGAGACACAACAAAACAACGATCAACGTGCAGCACACTCGAGCTGTCATCTTCTCGACCTGCAGTCTCACAATGGACTGAATTGGTGCGTCAGGAGGCTTTTAAAGTTCCAGCCCTGAAACTCCCCTGCCTGTAGGCTAGCCATAATCTTGAAGACCCTGAGTAACTTGTTCAGGTGTGTTTGATTACGGCTTTTTCAAAGTGGACTCCCAAAATAGATTTGGTCTGCTCCATTTACTTTTAGTAATTTTATACAGTGGTGTTTATAGATGAGCAGCACACATAGTTTAATCCGTATCTGATATTCATTTTTATTTATTTGACTTTTCACTTCACTTTCCACTGTGCCTATTAAAACATTTGACTGTAGAATGTTTTCTAAAAGTTCAGTGTGTTATTTGTTATTTATCTGTAAATAACTGGGCTGGTCTTGGGCATTAAAACCATGGACTGAAAATAGGCCAGACTTCAGCCCTGTTTCTAAGCATAAGGAATTGTCATAATAAATTAACATCATCATTTATTTTTGTGCTAGAAGAGGCAAAAAGTAGAAAAAAGGTCATAATTCCTGCTTGCCAAGTATTCATGTAAATACAATTAGTTCCAGTGATGCAATGCCCAATTGCGCAAATGCTAATTGCATTGAAAAGTGTTGGTTCATTTTTGCATCCGAAGTTAATTCAGAAACAAGGTTGTGATTTCAACAGAATATTGAATCAGTGATGCTCATTCTACAGCACTGTTGAATCAGCATTGAAAAATTAATATTGTTATGTTCATTAAACATCACTGTTGCTGAATCAATATTTAATTAAAAAAATAATCATATTGTTGGATCAATGTGTTGATTCTAAAACACTGAAAATACAATTCATTGGAATGTCAAAATAAAAGAATGTTGCCATCTGATGTACATATTTGCCCCATGGGACTGAATCTTCATTTTTATAATTTGTATAATTAGGCTACCTTATTAAATGTGTTTGTGTTATCTTTTATGTCAAATACTTTAATTTAGCCAATTACTAAAATCGATCAAATATAAACTTTTACCAATAACAACAAACTGTTAAAAATGGTATATACTTAAAAAAAATAATAAAAAAACAGGGACTCATTGGGCTCCAATATTATGACAAAATTATTCTTAATTATTGCTCTTGATATTGTAATAATGACTACTAATGTCGATTAAGAGAATATAAAAAAACTGTCTATGCCTGGACAAACAACATGTAATATTCTGTCTTCAGACAAACATGTCAGCTTATGATGTTAGTTCATTACACAAATTATGCAACTTCCATTACAACCAGTGAAGCTGGCTATGAGGCGAAATTAATCTCTTCCATTGTATCTGCAGTTTGTTGTTTATGATGAAAATATTCACAGTAATGCAGAAATCATGCATGCACGTGACAAAACTCAACAAAAACTGGCGTTTTCTTTTGTGGGAAAAAGATTTTTCAAAAAGTATGTTTTTAATTGTCTGTTATAAGTGTTGTGGTATGAGATTGATTTCTTTGAGGTTTTTTTAGTGGTAAGCGCTGATCTTGAAAAACAGTGATATCTAAACATCTCTCTCTGACTCTAAAAGGCTGGTGTCCAGAGTCTCGCACCAACCGGTTTGACCACACCTGTCTGAAGTAATCCCAGTAATCCTGAAGATCTCGATTTGCTGGTTCAGGTGTGTTTAGATTGGGGTTGGAACAAAACGCTGCAGGTGACCCTCCAGGAGCTGAATCTACCTATAATATTGTGCAACTAGTTATTATTTAACTTAAATATTTGTGCACTTCTGTCGTCCTCATTTGTAAGTCTCTTTGGATAAAAGTGAGTCAGTTGACCTATATTTTTTGGACCAATGTCACTTGTAAAAAGTCAGTGTAAATGGTCAAAAAGTGTGTGATAAGATGTAAGTAAAACACTTAAGGGTTTACATTAGAATGTTGAATTATCTGTATGCAGTGATGAAAACGTTTTTAAATTAAAAAAGACATATAATTTAATCTTGGTATTTTTATTTCTGGTTTATTTTTATCCTCCATCTCAGACACCCGAATCATGCCCTCATGAAAAGGTCATTCAGGTTGACTACACTGAAACAGATCCTTGCACAATTACGCTGAGGAGACTGAAGCTTCGGTTGTCATGACAGGCAAAATGACAGCTGATAGATGGATGTGACAACTTCCTGTTGCAACGAGCACAGCAGATATATTTACCTCATAGAAAAAAGCACATAGATTGAATCTCATGTTGTGTTTTTATTAATCTTGATTGTTCACAACTTGTGGGCTTTTCCTGGTTGAGTTAGACTGAACTGCTTTGCTAATAAGAGTCTCATGAAGGTGCATTCATGCACAGAGACCAACAGTCAAGTAAATAAATGATGACATTTTTTTTAGGGGCGAAATAACCCTTAAAACAAATATTTCACCTGAATTGTCATTTTCTTATACTCATGCTGTTCCACAGACACCATGTATCTCCATGTATGACAACCACATAAGGAATAAAAAAAAAAAAGACTATTATGAGTAAACTATTATTGTATTGTAATTGATACTTGTTTCTGATATTTCACCTGTTAATAGTTTTGATAAATGGATGTGAAATGATTCAGTTTTTATCCCCAATTTTACAGGAGCCCTTTTGTGATGCTGCAAGTGGGAGTGTTTTTCTTGCTTGGCTGAAAACTGCAGAGAACGTCTTGTCGTGCTGAAAAAAAGAAAGAGACTACTTTTTCCAATGAGGTCCAAACGCCATTGGCACAGAATTTGTTCAGTGATAAGTAAAATACATTCATCCAGAACCGTTCTTAGTGGGTTGCAACTGGTGCGGTCTCACCAACGCAATTGTGAATGGATATACTCGCTCCCTACTTCGCACCGGGCCCCGTATCAGCTAAGAACGGCCCTGCATTCAGCGTTGATGGTAATGAAGGAGATGCTGTGGTTTAAGCAGATAAATGTAAGCACTAAACCTAATGCAATTCAGAATACATATGGACCAAATAAGAATATGTATTTTGTTGTTTTGCACTGATTTACTTATGTTTTATTATGTTTTAATTGTTGTAAGAACATGTTCTTTACATGTGTTGAAAACACTGACTTTGAAGACATTTTGGTGCAGGTAAAAAGATTTGATTTTTGTTTCAATTAAAAAAATAAATAAATGCAAACATGCATTGTTTTGTGGATTAATATATATATATATATATATATATATATATATATATATATATATATATATATATATATATATATATATATATATATATATATATATATATATATATATATATATATTATTTTTTTTTTTTTTTTTTTTTTTACCTGAACATTAACCACACAATGAACTTAATTCGAGTCAAATTTAACCCTCTTGAAATGTATATACTCCCTCCATTTTGGAGTTAAAATAACTCTTTCGAAAGTGTGAAATATGTACATTACTCACAGACCACATTTTAACACCATAAGATTTTATGTAGCCTATTACTCTTCCAGTTTTAAAATGAAAGTTATGATTATTTTGGTCAAAAAACAAGCACACATTTTCAAACTGTAATGTGTGTATGATGATTACATTGGCCATTTACTGAAACCATCCACAGATTATACACACTGCGAGAGAAACACCCCAAAGCGGAAGAAGTTCTGGCATCCTGAACAGCACTGTAAGGAGGGTCTTGTCACTGTAGCGAATGCGTTCCGTTAAACCTCGAAACTTTAATGTATGTTTGTCTCCGAGAGGGTAACATCTAGGACAATAAAACGTAAGATTGGCTGCCGTTGCTGTTAATCGTTCACAAAGTCTAGAAACACTCAAACAGTTGATGACGCCGAATCTTTTACCAGTGACTGGAATTTGTTTTGGAATACTACCACGTGACAAGCGCCACAAGCAACAAGCGCAGAAGACAGAATAACATTGAAAGCCTTTCAAACACTTCTAATTGTTCTTCTTATCGCACAAGACCGCCGCACGTAAGTTTAATTTAATACCTTCTCGATTACAGTTAGGCTATTTGGCAAAACAGGCGGAATGTGATATGCGTCATTTAGGCCTGTTTTTATTCCGGGGAATTAAGAACATGATTATAGTTTTTAGAACCGGTGATATTCAGATTTCTTGTGGCTATAAATACGTAGTGCGCTGTCATAGACATGTAAACAATAGCCTGCCGACGCTGTATTTTGGGCGAAATCAGGTTTTTTTTTCTTAGTAGCCTAACTCTTATTTTTATAATGCCTATAGCTCCGAAAGTTGGACACTTAGAGGAGTGAAACCGGTGTCATCTTCACTGTCTGTAAACCCCTTGGTAAGTCCGCCAGTAAGGAATGTGAAAGAAGGGCGTTCTTCGTGTTTAACGTCTATTACCAATAAACACGCAGACTGCTGGAATAAAAGAACATTGTTTTAGATTGAGCTCGATTTGTGAAAACTTTCACAATAGCATTTTATCACGTTGCCGTGTTTCTCTTTGCTCTGCCCCCCGTTATTTCTCTAATATTGTTCTATGGTTGCTGTTCCAACGAATAACGGTTTTCAATTTATTAGGTAAATAAACTATGATTTTGTACTTGGCTTTTAACTATTGAACTATTCTAATAACTATTGAACTATTCTAATCAATCTTAAAAAAATTTGGTCAGTTAACTATCCAATGATTCATTTACTGTACATCACTATTTCGATTCGTGAAAACATTAACAGTGCAGTTATGGTCAGATAACATTTTCCCAGGGTCACTAACATCACTTTTCTTATCTGTGAAAACTTTCAGTTAAGTACAGATCAGAATTGGTAGGTTTTTGTTAAATGTGAGCCAAAATCATCACAATTAAAAGAACCAAAGACTTAAACTACTCCAGTATTGAATTTATGAGTTTCACAATTTGAGTTGAATTAAATGAACTTTTCCTCGACATTTTAATTTATTGAGAAGCACTTGTATTCATTTTAAGCTTCTATAATACAAAAATTGATCATTTCATTTCATGGTTCTTACCATGTCTTTATAATGATACGTATAAGGATTTTTTTAAACATCTGTATACAAGTATATGCATATACTGTTGTTTATTTAAATTATATTATTACTTTTATATATTCTTATTCTGTTTTTCTTTTCTTAATTATTACTGTTTTATCCTGCAATGTATCTACAAAAATATAGTTTATAATACAGTCCCTATATTTTTATTATTTTTGCTTATTTAATATTCTTTTATTTGCTTATGGATGAAGATGAAGATGACATCGTTTTCACTCCTCTAAGTGTCCAACTTTCGGAGCTATAGGCATTATAAAAATAAGAGATTTCTGAATTCGGACCAAAATACAGCGTCACCTGAATTCACAAATCATGGAGAATGATATTTGGTATTATTTACATGTCTATGACAGCGCACTCCGTATTTATAGACAAAAGAAATCTGAATATCAAACCGCAAACTATCTTTATTGCGGTTTCGAACCAAACTTTCGAATGCCACAGATATTAAAACTTTACGTTTATTGAAAAGCATTACTGCTAACGAATAATACATAAATGTTGTTCCTTCATTATCTCTTTCATTTCAGGCTATTTATGTGAAATCCAAAGTATTTTTAAATCAGACCGTTAGATTTAGACAGACATATGTGTATTTAGTTTTTGTAACCATGTTACAAAAATCAGCTTTGTCTAAATGTAAAATTTTGCATTAGGCCTATGTCAGAGGAGCAAGGAAAAGAGTGTCCTTGTGAGATGAGTCTCTCAGAGAAACAGAGGTAAGACTGCGTTTTATACACAGTGTCACATTTAAATAACAGACTAATGTACTGCCTTTTTCCTGTAGATGTTTTGAGAAGTTTTTGTTCCTTTTCTCACCCACTCATTCACAAGTAGGACTACATTCAGTAGGCTATTACTGATACAATAGTTACAATGTTTTTAGTATTTTAGTTGCTTCTTTCTAATACACATCTGGTCACACGATTTGTGGTGAAGTGGAAATTGAGCAGTTATTAGGATGAAGTCTCAGATCAAGACATTTTGTTGTAAATTAAAAACCATTTGTGATTCGAAATCTCTTCATGCTAGACTGTGTGATGTTGGAGACAGGGTAAAAACCTTAACACTCATTCTGGTTTGTGTGAGTTCATGTACAAATTCAGTTTAGAGTTTATAGAGGAAAAAAACCAGGAATGATTTAGGCAGGAAACTTGTCTAGAGTCAAACAGAGGAATGCAGGAAATGGTTTGCATTTTTGCCTTGTTCTGTTTGCAAAGCAAATGTCTTCAAATGAGACTCAAGTATCTCCTGTAGTAAAGTGTTTTGCTCTTTGTGTCATTAGTGTGCGATCAGGCTCATACGTGTTCAGCTCTGTGTCTATGAAGAGTGACCAGTCAAAAGCTGAACCACTGGGATTCAGTGAGAAAAAAACATCATCTACCAAAAGGTATTTTATGTGTTTTATATTACATCGTTGTGTTACCTAATTTCTCCTCCAAGTTTCATGTGATCGAGATTAAATAAAATAATAAATCACAGAACAAGACTGGTTATACTCTGTAATAAACTCTATAGAGCTTTTTTCCTTTGATCCAATTACACAGGTAACCACTAGGGTGCGTAAACTTAAATGGAAAGACATCGTGCAAGCAAACTTAAATACATAGCATTTAGCTATGAGAAGCACAAATGTATGACTATACTGACTTTGTGTCATTAGTGAAAGATCCAAACACTGAAATTATTTAAAATAAATTATATACCTGTTTGTATACCCATTTAATTATTGTGTTCTGAACTGCTGAACAACAGGTTAAAATTCCTGTGATCAAAGCGGAATTTACTATTACTTACCAGCCCCTTAGTTTTTTTGTTTATAGGACAGAAAATAATATAATAAGAGAACTAGTTTATAAAGGGATGGTTCACCTAAAATTGAAAATTGTCATTTACTCACCCTTATATCATTCCAAAACCTTAAGACTTTCATTCATCTTCAGAATGCAAATGAAGATATTAATAGTCTGTAATTTTTGTCCATCCACTGAAAATCACTGAAAAAAAAATTAAGTTGTAAAAAGTTAAATAAATATATAAATACGTCTTAAAACTAATCCATATGAACTGAACGGTTTAATCCAAGTCTTCTGAAGAGACACAATTCCTTTATGATTAACAGATATTATTTTATTTACAAATTTATGCATTTTTATGTGTGGGAACCAGCAAGGTTTGTTCTTGTGTGTCAAGCATGTACGACTGAGCTGCTGTTGACCATATTTGATGTGCTCAAAGTATGTGCATTGATCAATGTTTATATGTGAATAAAAGCCAAAATTACATCTGTTCATCATATAAAGCACAACAACAATGTGAACATAAACAGCTAATACTTTATTTTTCTCTTTGTTAAAATAACTTAAATAAGAGAAAGAGACTTCTCTAATATTTTGCCTAAAAATGCAATTTTCTTTTCTTTTTACAAACTAGCATTCAGTACGAGACATTAGGTTTAGGCATCCAGACTCACAAGAACCATTTCAAAGAAAATCTCCTGTGGATCTTCCAGGTAGGAAAGACACGTTTTCAAAAACTAGTAATATTTATAGCATAATAAGTAAATATGTTATTGAACAAAGCATCCCATTTTAATTTGATTTTATATGTGTGTGTGTGTGTGTGTGTATATATATACTGTATATAATGTATGAATATGTAATATTTTGTTTGTTTTGTATCTTTTTCTTGCATTGTTATTAGGATCTTGAGAGTAAAGTGATCAAGTTTCTGAAGGATGAGCTAGAAAAGTTTAAGAAAATATTACAAAAAGAGAACACACAATACTTAGTGAAGGACTTTAATGAGAATAGATGCATTATCAGTGAAGCAGCTCTTGATCTCACACTCTACTTTCTTAGAAGTATGAAGCAAGATGAAGCTGCTGATACTCTACAAGGTAAGAGACTCATGGACATCTGTCATATTGTCACTTATAAATGTAGGAAAATTAGTATAAAAATATCTGAATTTTATTCCGGTGTTTAGATGAGCTGTTCTTCATTCATCAGCTAAAATGCAATCTGAAGAAAAAGTATCAATGTGTGTTTGAAGGAATTGCAAAGCAAGGTGACTCTATACTTCTGAATAACATCTACACAGATCTCTATATCACTCAGGGTTGTAGTGAACAGGTCAGTACTGAACATGAGGTAAGACAGATTGAGTCCTTTTCAAGGCATAATGAATCACATGAGATACAAGTTGAATGCAAGAATTTATTTGAAGCAACCGAACAAGACAAGGAGATCAGAACTGTAATGACAAAAGGAGTTGCTGGTATTGGAAAAACAATCTGTGTGCAAAAGTTTGTTCTGGATTGGGCTGAAGAAAAAGAAAATAAAAACATCAGCTTCATATTTCCTCTTCCATTCAGAGAGATGAATTTAAAGGAGAAAGAAACACAAAGCTTGATTGGTCTTCTAAATGAGTTTTTCCCAGAGACAAAAGGACTGAACATTACAAGAAAGAATAAATTTAAAGTTTTGTTCATCCTTGATGGACTGGATGAATGTCGTCTTCCTCTAAACTTTGACAGTAATGAGACATTGCATGATGTATCATCACCAGCTTCTCTAGATGTTCTCCTTACGAACCTCATCAAGGGAAATCTGCTTCCTTCTGCTCTCATCTGGATCACCACCAGACCAGCAGCTGCCAGTAAGATTCCTCCTGACTGTATTGACCGGCTGACAGAGATACGAGGATTCAATGATGCACAAAAGGAGGAGTACTTCAAAAAAAGGTTCATGGATGAGAATCAGGCCAAAGAAATCATTGGTCACATTAAACAATCAAAGAGTCTCTTTATCATGTGCCACATTCCAGTCTTCTGCTGGATTTCAGCCACTGTTCTCCAGAATATTTTAGAGGAGAAAAGAAAGAATGATTTGAAAAACAATCAAGCTGATGGCGCCTCCAAAACACTAAAGGAATCAAATACTGAAGACACTCCCAAGACTCTGACACAAATGTACACACATTTTCTTCACTTTCAAATCCTGCAGAGCAGACGAAAGTATGATGGAAAATACACTGCAGATGTTTCATGGGATAAAGACGCCATTCTTTCACTGGGGAAACTGGCATTTGATCAGCTGAAAAGAAACAATGTGATCTTCTATGACACAGATCTGGAAGCCTGTGGTATTGATGTCTATAAGGCATCCGTGTATTCAGGCATGTGTACCCAGATCTTTAAAGAGGAAACAGGTATCATTCTTGGTACCATGTACTGCTTTGTTCACTTAAGCATTCAAGAGTTTATGGCAGCCCTTTATGCACATCTGTTTCTAGACATCAACAAGAAAATTGTGTTTGTTCATGAGTCTACAGAACAGGAAAATAAAGATGAAACCATGATTGATTTGCTTAAGACCGCAGTGGACAAAGCACTCGAGAGTGACAATGGACACCTGGACCTTTTCCTTCGCTTCCTTCTTGGTTTGTTACTCCAATCCAATCGACAACTCTTACGAGGTCTTTTGACACAGCAAAGCAACAATGACAAGAGCAAAAAGGAAATAGTTCATTACATCAAGCAGAAATTAGAAGATAATCCATCTCTAGAGAGATCCATCAATCTGTTCTACTGTCTGAATGAACTGAACGACCAAACTCTGGTGAAAGAGATTCAGATCCACCTTAACAAAGGAAGTCTCTCATCTGCTGACCTTTCTCCTGCCCAGTGGTCTGCTTTGGCCTTTGTGTTGTTGACATCAGATGAGGAGCTGGAGGAGTTTGAGCTTCAGAAATTCAAGAAATCAGACGAGTGTCTCATTAGATTATCAGCAGTCATCAAAACATCCAAAAGAGCTCTGTAAGTCATTTAATAAAGTCTTGTTTTTGCACTCATCTGGAAAACATTTCTCTACATTGATCAATGGTTATTCTTAATCATGTTCCATGTGCAATACAAATATTTGAAAATCTGGAATCTAAGTGTGCATAAAAATCTAAATCGCCTAAGTTGTCCAAATGAATTCTTAGCTATGCATATTACAAATCAGAAATTAAGTTTTGATGTATTTACAGTAGGAAATGTACAAAATATCTTAATGGAACATGATCTGTACTTAATATCCTAATGATTTTTGTCATAAAAGAAAAATCTATTTTTTTTCTTTGGCTATTGCTTAAAATATACCCCAGCGACTTAAGACTGGTTTTGTGGTCTAGAGTCACACCCACACACATATATTTTTTTTCTTTAAAGAATTCACTCCAGTAGTATTGAAGTGTAATGCTAATATTTTATTAGATGTATATTTATATGTATTATGTAGAAAATTATGTTCTTCAGCAAAACATGCACTTTAGACAGCAGTGGAAGAAGCATCAAATTATTATACAACACTTTGCTCCATAGTTATTTACACTCCAGCAACGCAGTTCTCTTCAACTCTGCAATAGAGGACATATACTTTTACGAAATCTCAGTGCTTAAATTAATCCTTAGATTCTGTACTTCAAGATGCAATAAAACTAGCACATTCAAATGTATACCTTATTGTTATTGAAGCTTAACACATATTTTATTCAGACATAGTTGTTTGTTTTTATCTAACAAGATTGTGACAGAATAATAAAAGAAGAAATACAGAAAATATTAGTTTTTAAGAGTAATGCCAGTAATGTTCATGTATAACTATTAGGTGAAAAAAAATTATTTTGTATTTGTATTATATAGTATTTTTATTTACTAAATGTATGTATTCAGTCTTTGATGTGATTTATTTCCTTTGTAGATTAAATGATTGTAACTTAACAGAAAAAAGCTGTTCAGCACTGGCTGCAGTTCTTGGATCAGATACCAACCTGAAAGAACTCAACATGAACAATAATAATCTGCATGATTCAGGAGTGAAGCTACTCTGCACTGGACTGAAGAATATACAGTGTGAATTGGAGATACTGAGGTAAGTTGTGGAAAAACAGGACATTTTTATTTATTTATAAAAGATATGATTTCTAAAATGTATATATAGGTATGTGTTGTACATTAAATAGACAAATTATGAATTTTACATTTTATCTCTAAAAATATGTTCACAGAAAAATGAAAAACATATGTGCGTATGTAATCAGTTAGCTCCAGATTGGAGAGCTGCTTTATCACAGAAAATCGAATTGTAATTCTAACTTAAAGCAACACTTGCCGCATTACCAACGAAATTACCCGGAACATTTGTATCAGGAACTTTTTTCCCCAGGAACTTTTTTCCACCCCAGACATGTTGCTTTATGCGTTTCCACCATGGTGTAAAGTACCGGGAAGATTAGGCAAATAGACTGGTGACGTAGGTCTGCGCGTGTTTCTCAATACTATAGTACGCGATTTTGGACGTGCATCCTCGGTAGTTCAGACTTTGTGAATTTGACTCGGGAGTGTGATGCCCGTGACGACACAAATCCGGTAAATCTGCAAACAGCAGCGTACTTGATAACATCAGTCAGCTCGCCTTGGCTACTGCTATTTTCCTCTGTGTACATTTACAATAAAACGAAATAGGATTTCAAATACCACTGCCTCCTTTCTTTTTCATTTAAACATAATAACAGCTGCAGAAATGTACTTAGTTCAGGGATATGTGTATATATATATATATATATATACAGCCACTACAATGAAACGAAATATTATATAAATTTGCCTTTTTTATTTTCATTTTAACAGATAGATAAATTGAATATAGACCAAAGATAACCTGTTAAATTTACCCAAACCGAATTATATTTTATGTTTAACCACTAAAGAGACATATCAGAAGGTCTAGCCGAGTTGAGAGTGCTCTAGGCAGATACATGAGGACTGAGCTCCCGCTGATCGCGTGGAACTCACCGTCTCTGAGATCGGCGAAAAACATTTTTAAATAGGCACTGTCTTTTTCAATAAACCACAGATTTGAGTTTTAAACAACTACATTCTCGCCTGAAATACTTTTAAAATTACATTTCATGACACAATAACAGTAATAATTTGAAAATGATCCGAATAAATGGTGGTTGAACTCAACGAATGCTGCGTGAACTCAACCAATCAGGATGTTTAGCGCCCAAGTCCCGCCCCCGAAAGTTCCGGAACTTTGAGAAAGTACTACCTCGCCAGCAGGGACTTACTGAGGGGCATTTTTTTTACCCGGAACTTAATTTAGCAGTGGAAACCACACAGAGTACCAGGCCAAAGTCCCTAGTTCCTGGGTAAAGTTCCTGCGGGGGAAACGCGGCAGTTTTTTCATGTTTAATACTGTAAAGCTGCTTGATTTAAGGCTATCTATTGCATGAAGTACTAAGTTATATAAATAAACATGACTGGACTTTACTGGAGTACCTCATGCAAACATCCACATCGCTGTAATCAGATGTGTTTTAAACTGCTGTTGTTGTTTGTTGTTTATTTCGTTATTGAGAGGAAAATGCACAGTATATATTTAGATATTCATCCAAACACTGCTTAGCACCCTCAGGTTCAGATCTGCTCCGTTTTCTCTAAATCGCTGCTCCAAACTGAAGCGCTGTATTTTCTTCTCTTGAATTGCAGTCTTGCGCTACAGCGCCACATTGGTCAAACCGCGTCATTGCAGTCTCTTACATTATTTATGAGTTCAAACAACTGCTGGGCAACAAAAATATTTGTACAACATTTTTATTGTCGATCAAACCCATTAGACGTTCTTTCATCTCTGAAACACAAATGAAGACGTTTTAATGAAATCTGAGACTTCTTTCCCTTTGCTGGAGGTCCATGAAACCACAATTTTGATGCTTCAAAAAGATTGTTAAAGTAATCCATATGAACTGAGCATTTCATGTGGGTCTTCTGAAGAGAAATTATCATATTATATGATGAACAGATTCAATTTAGTCACATACATGGAGCACATCAGATACGGTAAACAGAAGCTCATCTTATTTTAATAATGTTCTGGAATAACTGGCAGTGTTGGGAAAGTTCACCTTCTACATGTACTAGTTCAAAGTTCAATTCACAAATTTTAAAATGAACTAGTTCAGTTCATAGTTCAAACTACAAAATTTTGAACTAAAGTTCACAGTTCCAAAAATGAACTAGTTCATAGTTCTTTTTTTCCATATGTTGCTGCGAGCTATTATTTTTCAAAATTATTGCCACAGCCCATATAGAATCACAGACAGCAATTATTTTATCAGTTTTAACAATGAAGCTATGCGTCAGATTTCATCTTCATATCCAATTTTGAATCCTTATCCAACCAGGGTTTACATTAGCATTGAGGGGACAGCATTTCCCCATTGTTGCTTTAATGATTTGTCTCCCATTCTCACCGACCTTGTCATAAACATCATAAATTTCTTTTAAATGATCATACGCCTTCTTGCTACATGCTGCTATCGTTTGCTGTTTTTTTTTTTTTTTGATGACGCGTCACGCATGCGGCGGACGGTGGCTGGTGTTGCCAGATTGGGTGTTTTTCCGCTACATATTAAGACCCGTTTACGGTGTGTTTTAGCCGGGTTTTCGCCTGGAAGGCTCTATAGAAATCTGGCACCCTATTGAACGAAGTTAACCTGAGAGAGCGTGCCGTTCACAGACACCAGAATGAACGAGCTCACAGTAACGTTCATCAGGCATTAATACAGCACGTTCAGTTCACGTTCGCCCAAAATATGAACGAGTTCATGAACTATCGTTCAATGAACGCGTTCAGGCACAACACTGATAACTGGTCAGTTGAATGTTACATTTTCGTTTCTGTTAAGGCTTTCAAACTGCAGTATCACTGAAGAAGGTTATAAAGCTCTGGCTTCAGCTCTGAGATCAAACCCTTCACACCTGATAGAGCTGGATCTCACAGGAAATGATCCTGGACAATCAGGAATGAAGGAGCTTGATGATTTACTACAGGATCCAAACTGTCAACTGAAGACACTGAGGTGAGACGAGATGAAGTAATACATAATATGTAATATGCAGGCAAATTATTTCTAGAAATATTTTTTCATTAATACCATCTATTACATCAAAGGGACTTTACGATAAACCATTTTACCTTTGATTTGCTCATTAAAATTGGCTGCTATTGTTTGTTGCACCGAGTTTTAGAACTGAACTGAATCTTGCTTTATCTTCTCTTTCTGCAGGTTTTTGGGTCCTGTTGCAGAGGAAGCCTGTCAGTATGTGACTGGAATTGTGGGTAAAAACTTGTTACTCTTGAGACAGCTGAATCTAAGTGAACGTGAACTAGGAGACACACGAGTGAATCAGATTGCTGCTCTACTGCAGGATAAACACTGTAAACTCAACACACTGACGTGAGTACCTAACATCATTCACCAGAACTTTTTACATTTTAGGGTTGTAATTTCACTCATTGCTACAATCGAATAATCTGCACTGTAAACATTAAGATGTTTTTTTTATAGCTGAGTGCTAAAAACACAATGCCTTAAGAACCAGGGAATGAAAACCTTTTAAAAAGGATGAAGATTTGTCTCAAACTCCCCAGACAAAAATGCCACCTTGTAACAATTTTGGCCCTATCATACACCCAGTGCCAGTTTTTTCTAGTTTCAGCCATACTGCGCCATGTTGTTTAAATAGCAAATGCATTTTGTTAGCCTCATAGCATAATTGCCTAAGTCATATTTCAATGTTTCTGGTAAACAAGAAAAAACACATTTTTTTAGAAATCACATTGTTATTTTTTATTGATATTATAACAGTACATTCAACCAGATGTGTGAACAAGTATGCAAAAAGAAAAAGATCCATCATCAATTGCCTAACCAATAAAAGTGACTTAGGCAGAATATGCCATGACTTAGGCATTTTTTCTCTTACATAAAAAATGCAAACATAACATAACAAAAGTTGTTTTACTCTCCTACATATAACCAAGATGTGTAACTTGTGAACCCTAACCAAGTTGTTTCTTATTAATGTCTAACCTTAACCACTGTTTTCCTTTTCCACCCTTAATTGAAGTTCCACTTAGGTGCTGTGCAAACATAACCAAAGTTTTTTTATTCTCCTAAATATAACCAAGATGTGTAACTTGTCAACCCTAACCAAGTTGTTTCTTAATGTTTAACCTTAACCACTGTTTTTCTTTCCCACCAAGTTCCACTCAGGTGTTGTGCACACTCATTTTCACACTGTCTATTGATGAGGGAGGTTGTCATAGTACTGGTGGGCTACTCTTGATAGTACTGGTTTCATTGCCTACAAGTCATTGAATTTCCTGAGAGTAATTGGCAGTTGGGCAGGAAAGAGTGGGACCCAGTGGAATGGTTCTTTGGGGATGTTGATTCGCTGAGGTAGGTACTCCCATTCAGACTCAAAATCCTACTTGTACCGGATTCGACCATCAGCCAAGTACTGGAGAGCCCGGAGGCCATGGACTGTGGGGTCACCAACTTTTTTACCTGGTCGAATATTGGTGACGTAGGCCCCAGATAACTTCATGAAGTCATTGTGGTATAGCTGGGTCACCTTGTATGGGGATGGATGTATTCGTGCAGTCTCAAAGATGACAATGTAATCACGTGGAGTGTGAATATCTTTGACGATGCGCCGCTCAATGAGGCTATGCATGTCACACTCCATTTGTGTGTGGCCAGCAACCAGAAACTTTTGCTCTATGGTGACACCATGCTTCATGGCCAGATGAAGGTAGGTGTTGCTGATTGCACCACACCGATTTTGATATCCACAGCCATCACTCCAGACAATGACTTTCTCAATGTTTCCGTTGGCCTCTCGGATTGATTCGAAGTGTTTGGACTGCAGATGGGCAAAAACCTCACTGCTGAGGGAGCCTTCATGCTCTTCCCAAGCGTAACAATATCCATCTTTGTTGTTCATGTTGAAGCAAGTAAAGTTGTGCATCTGTAATTTAGTTTTGTAATACATTGTACTTGCTTTCATCTTGGGGCACAGAATAACGCATTGAAGGTCCATTGTCCACACTGAAAGTTTTGTTCTGACCAGAAATGAGGTTATATTTTGCTTGTGTTAGCTAGCTACTTCATCATATCTTGTAGCAAAAAAAGTCAAGTTTAAATACACAGTTTATAATCCCTTTGATTGACTGAAATTACATGTAGTGTCTAGAAAATTTAAGAAATATGAACTCTTACCAGATGAAAACGAATCAAACAGAAGAGCTAATACATCACATCTGGACATCTGTCTTCCCATGTTTTCTGCCATTTAGTTTGTATCAAAACTGCCTAAGTCAAAGAGATGACTTAGGCAGATAGTGTTTTTGGATTGTAATAAGTGTTGTGATTGGCTAAGGACATAGGCAGAAAGGTAGGATGATGCAGCAGTGGTAGGACAGTAAAGTTAGGCAGATATCTCAATTTGGCCAAAAAATGACTTAGGCAATTATGCTATGAGGCTAATTTGCATCCATAAGTACATCCATTGTCGTGCTGGTCTGAAAACGTGGTGTGTTTAGGTGCATTGCTGGCGCCTTGATATTTTGAGGCAACTGAAATAGACTGCATCTTTGACCAACAAAAACCTAGTCTAAAGTCTGGCGCAATATATATATTTGTTATGTGCTTTAGTTATATGCTCCTATTGGGGGGGGGGTGCACAATGTGCGTACACTTTGCTTATTACAAACACACAGATGTGAAGAAGTACACTTTTTACATTTTTATTTAAAAAAAATTAAAGGATTTAAAGTGTAAAACATTATCATTGTGTATGTAAATATAAAAATTCCTACATGTCATAATGGATAATCATTGCATGCATCAGAATTACATGCACAAACAGATTCGTTCCCTCACAAGAGAAGGGTTCAGCTTTTCCACTTGCCAATTCCGCCTTGTAAATAGTTTATCCGCCATGGCAATGGGAGATGACACTCTGATTGGTTTATGGCACTCTACGCCCAAATCACACCCATTACTCATTAAAGAGGTCCTATCATGTTTTTTCGCTTTTTCAACTTTAGTTAGTCTGTAATGTTTCAGTTTGAGCATAAAAAAGATCTGCAAAGTTACAAAGCTCAAAGTCCAATTCAGAAGGAGATATTTTATTTAACAGAAATAAAATTATGTAGTTTTCAAAAACTACAACAAACGACTCGTTTGGACTATAACGCATATTTTCCGGGATTTGTGATATCACAAATATCGACGAATGAGACAAGACCTGGTTGAGCTACACTAGAGAAGGCAAAGAGTGTTATTATCGCTATGTCGGAGACACGCTAGGCTTTCCCAAGGCAGACAAACTTAGAGTGGTTACAATCATCTGGGTTTAAATCGTGCTCAAATTAATTTGATTTTGATGCAATATTTACAATGAGCTGGCAGGCGCTATGGTAAGGGGCATGACATTTCCCAACTAGGCGCCAAGTGGAGCCAATCATAAGACACACTGGCCCAGCTAAACATTCACAGCACACCTTCAATTGACAAAGGAACTATTCAAGCTGTTCATGCCAGACTGGGGAGAGAGGTGTTGTAATAATGTAAAATATGTGAAAAAGAATGTGTTTTTCAAACAATCTAGTGTGAGAGCCTGTTCTAATACACCCCCAAAACATAACTTAAAAAAACTTAAAAAACAAAACTTTAAAAAAGAGCATAATAGACCCCTATAAGAGAATAGGTACAATCCTTTTAGACCATGCACCGGGCGCACAGACCATTTTTCCCATCCTTAAACTAGCAAAAGTATTCAGACTAAGTGCACTTGGGCGTGTGCTTTAGACCATGCGCTTAGATCGTTAAAATAGGGCCCTTAGTGTTTGTTTCTGAACAAAGCAAATTAACTACATTTTCAAAAAATTTGGGGATTAAACATTATGGATAAATGCATTTTCCCCAGTGAGCAAGACAAGAGTGACATTTGGGAAGAAAAAAATGGTCTTTTATTGATGTGAGGTAAATGCGTAAACTAACCAGTGGTGTGGATGTCTGATTATCAGCATTCAGCATTCTGCTGCTCAGCTGTTTTGAACTTCTTTGTACACCTGAGCGAAGAATTAATTTTATGCTCAATATCTCAGGGATTTTGTACTCGATGACTTGTAAAGAGCCAGAGTTCACCTAAAATTTGTGGAAGATTTTTCACTTAAGTGATTTTGTGATCTGGCAAAATAAAGATCAGTCTTGTTCTCTGTCTTGTTTGTTATGAAGATGTTATATCATCACCATAATGAAGAGTTTGTTTGTCTCATTGCTCCAAATGTAGGTTAAGATTCTGTTATTTGACAGATGAAGGTTGTTCAGCTCTCACTTCAGCTCTGAAATCAAACCCATCACAACTGAGAGAGCTGGACCTGAGCGGAAATCAACTAGGAGACTCTGGACTGAAAAACATTTGTGATCTACTGATGAACCCACAATGCAAGCTGGAAAAACTAGCGTTAGTAACATTATACTGTACAGCAGTTATAGTGTGAAGTACAGTCAAAATTGACATTATTTATAGCACTGCACTTAGTGGCATTTCCTCATTGTTCACACTTCATATTAAGCGTCTTTGACTAGAAAGTAATTGTTTAATTTAAAGACTTTAATACAGTGTACTGGTTGTACATGCTGGTCTGCAGAAATGTTATGAAATACACATCTGCTGCTACAAAAAACAAGTCATAAAAGTTTATTTTATGATACCAACTGACGGGATGTACATTTTGCCTTATTTATCATCCTAGATCTGAGTCATTGTTCCTTTCTCTTCAGGCTGTGTGGATGCAGTATTAAAGAGAAACACTGTTACCTTCTGAGTTCAGCTCTGCGTTTAAACCCATCACATCTGAGAGAGCTGGACCTCAGTGGGAATGAACTAAAAAACACAAGAGTGAAGCACTTATGTGACGCACTGAAGGATTCACACTGTAAACTGGAGAGACTGAGGTGAGGAACATTCACATACATAAAAAAGTGTTTATATATCTGAGTGAAACAATGAAGTGTTTGTTTCATTTCTCCCAATGCAGGTTAAGATACTGTGATATGACACATGAGTGTTGTTCTGCTCTGACTTCAGCTCTGAAATCAAACCCGTCACACCTGAGAGAGCTGAACCTGAGTGGGAATAAACTAGGAGACTCTGGAGTTGAAAACCTCTGTGATCTACTGATGAACCCACAATGCAATGTGGAAATACTAGAGTTAGTAACGTTATACTGTACAGCAGTTACAGTGTGATTAAAGATTACAGTTTAGTTATTTAATTTAAGACAACATGGCCAATTGCACCATGTATAGCACCGCAGCTTGCATTTCACGTATGAAGATATATAGAAAATTCACAAACTTTTTTTTAACCTGTGAAGATGCTCCAGACTTGTTTTGTAACTACTATCCTCAAATCCTAGTTATGCTTCTTTCTTGGTTTATGGGCATGTAATTAAGTTTGGAGGAGTATTGAAAGTGAAGTTACTTGACTTGTGGCCAAGTATGGTTTCTCATACTTGAAATTTGTGCTTTGCATTTAAGTGCACACACCGCAGTGAGTAGTGAACAAACACACACCATGGACACACACCCAGAGCAGTGGGCAGCCATTTTTGCTGTGGTAGAGGGGGAGCAATTGGGGGTTTGGCACCTTGCTCTGTGCAGGTACCGAGACTCAAACCCGCAACCGACTCTCTAAGCATTAGACTCGAACACGCAACCAACTCTCAAAACATTAGACCACAACTGTATCAGTGAGTGTGTGGCGTTTAGTCCTGAAAATTCACGCGAGCTTAATATGGATCTGATTCATTTTCTTTTCTCTTACTGTCTTCAGTCTGTGTGAATGCAGTATTACAGAGGAACATTGTCTCATCCTGAGTTCAGTTCTGAAATCATCACACCTGAGAGAGCTGGACCTCAGTGGGAATAAAATGAAAAACACAGGAGTAAATCACTTATGTGACGTACTGAAGGATTCACACTTTAAACTGGAGAGATTGAGGTGAGTAACAATCACAAATAAGAATGAAAATGCTTGAAATCATCAGTCTAAACCAGACATTTCAAGGCCCTTGTAATGTAATTACAAACAATGTGTGATGTAATTTCAAACAAAATCTTGAGTTTGTCTGATACAGCTCACAAGCACACAATTTGAGTGAAGCATGAACAGAGAGTTTTTGGTGAATGGGATGCTTCTGGGATGCAAAACTACAGCTCATGCTCCCATTGTAAATGCTGTATTCTGTTAATATAGGTGTATATACAATGATGTGTTTTGCGATGTGGTGAAAAAAAATCTCATTCCCTTTATGTTTTCCATGAAAGTTAATATAACTTTACAGAACATTACTCTGATTTCTCTTCATGTAGGTTCAGAGGCTGTGATGTGACAGGTGAAGTCTGTTCTGCTCTGACTTCAGCTCTGAAATCAAACCCATCACACCTGAGAGAGCTGGACCTGTGCGGAAATCAACTAGGAGAATCCGGAGTGAAAAACCTCAGGGATCTACTGATGAACCCAGAATGCAAACTGGAAATACTAGCGTTAGTAACATTATACTGTACAGCAGTTACTGTGATTAAAATGTATTATGGATTGATAGTTCAGTTTGTGTATCAGTAGAAAGAGCTTTAAAATTGAAGCATTTGAATCTTTGTGGCTATAAAATGTCATCTGCTGAAATCTGACAAATCTTTGCCGTGAAACGACAGAATTTAGAAAAGACTTAACATGAATGACAACAGATTCCTTTGACATAGTTGCATGGTTTTTACAGTACTTTTCACTAAACAATAAGCAAAATGTGTATTTAGTAATGGTAAACTAATCTCTAAAATGACAAACTTAATTGTGGTTAATGTACAAAATTAATTTTATCACATTAAGAATCTGAATCATTGTTCTTTCTTTTTTTTCTGTCAGTCTGTGTGGATGCGGTATTACAGAGAAACAGTGTCTCACCCTGATTCTAGGTCTGTGTTCAAACGCATCACACATGAGAGAGCTCGATTTGAGTGGGAATGAACTAAAAAACACAGGAGTGAAGCACTTATGTTACTTACTGAAGGATTCACACTGTAAACTGGAGCGACTTAGGTGAGGAACATATTTATATACAAGAAAAAAACGTTTAGCAATTGCCTTAAAAAGAGAATTTTGGACTTTGGGTGAAAGTAAAATGATCTCTTTTCCTCTGTCTTTATGTTTTTTCTCTTTCTAGTCTAAATGACTGTGCCATTACAGATGTTGCTTGTTTGGCTCAGTCTTTGGCTGAAACAAAAGCACCGCCGTTTTTAAAAGAGCTTGATCTGAGTAACAATAACATTGGAAACTCAAAGAAGCAGCTCAGTGACGTGCTACGAGACTCCAACTGTAAACTGAGGTGAGAACACATATTTTAGCCCGCGATCAAACACTAATTTGAAACTTGTTCCATTATCTCTTCTGATTCTCCCTTCCAGCTTAGAGAGAGAGCACTGGTTTAGCTGGAGAGCTGGTGTGAACCTCATTAGTAGTTTTGGTGGATGGATTACATCATTTTCTAAAGCACGGGAACCTGTGAAATCAGCAGTACATGACCAGTCAGCATCAGGTGAGGATCCTCAGAAGAGCTTTACTATAGTACTGTGTACATGAGGATAGATTATTATATGTGATGATGTGACGTCTGTAACCAGAATCTAAAATGTTCATCATATATTTGATTTGAACTCTGTTCACAATTTAGTATATCAGCACAAAAATGAAAATCTGTGTTTGTATGAGTTTTAAATATTTGAGAATAGTAATGGCAGAATGAGGATTTTTGGTGAGATGTTGCCAAACAATTCATGAATTCAAACACTCTAAAAAAAAAACTACAGCTCCTTCAAATAGCAATGTTTTATCGAATGTAAAGACATTATACTAGCTCTTATATGTTAATATTTAAAAGTATACTATTTATATAAAAATATTTTGCTTTAATGGAAACATACAAGTATCACATATGTGATACTGAATGAGTAATGTTGATTACAGTAAGTATTCACACAAATGATCATTTATTTATAGGTGGAGCAGAGGAGGAAGAACAGCTTTAATCGATCATTTAGTGCGTGGACAAACTGATTTCTTTTGCCCTCGGAAAAGACAAAGTAAGGCTGAGTTTCCAAATAATCTGACCTCAAGAATCTTCATCCTGGAATAAATCAATAACAGTCACTGAAGTCTTTCATCTGAAGAAGAGATAACAAAGAAAGAACACGGGACTCCATCTGGCTCAATCCTTTCTTAATTTCTCTCTCCTTCTTTTGAACTTAATAGTGGTTGGTAAACCAGCTTTGTTGCATTTCTGCCACCTGCTGGGATGGAGTGTGAATTGTTGACGTAGAAGAAAAAAATTGAATTCTAATCAAATTAGTTTTCTTTAGGATTTCTAATAAAGCTGTGTCTTCTGCAGTGTTATCCTTTTTATTCGTATAGGTATAAACATTGTTTTTCACAAACAGGGTTTACAAGCAGCGTTGCTTTAAAAACCTAAAGAAAGCAGTCTAAAAGCATATGGTTTTTTTTTAATCAATGTGAATCATAATAGTTTATTTGCAATATCCATGTAAATTTAGTACACTGCCATAACTGCTTCACAGCATATTAAGATACCCATTGTCAATATGGAACAAATGTTCAGGACAGATAATATTACAATAAGCTTGACGTTTCTTTCCCCATTGAAACCTAAATCAGCTAAAGCCAAATCAATGCCCTGGATAAATGACCATACACTTTCTCTCAGACGAAAAAGTAGACAAGCACAATGTAAATGGAAGAAGTCCAAACATAAAGTTGAGGATGAAGTCTTGCTGGTTGCATTGGCATTTTTTAAAAAAAGCAGATAAGATATTATACTTCTCTGAAATGTGAAATATATTATATCATTATTTTTGTTTTATACGTGTACAAAAAGTATTTTCGTCACTTCATAACGTTATGGTTGAACCACTGATGCAGATGAACTATTCTGATGATAATTTTCATTCTTTTCTGGACCTTGACAGTGTATTTTACTTGGCACTCTATGGGACAGTCTCAAGCCTCCCGGTTTTCATTCAAAATATCTTAAATTGTATTTCAAAGATGAACGAAGTTTTACAGGTTTGGGACAACATGGGGTAAGTGATTAATGACAAAATTGTAATTTTGGGGTGGAGTATCCCTTTATGCTAACTGAGACTTGTTAAAACACTTGCATATCATTGCTCTTTTGTTGATTTTATTTGCTTCGATTGTGCTCCTTTGTAAGTCGCTTTGGATAAAAACGTCTGCTAAATGTAAATGATAACACTTCACGATAAGATTCATTAGTTAACATTGGTTAACTAGTGTAGTTAACATGAACTAAAAATGAACAATACTTCTGCAGCATTCATTAATGTTAATTTCAACATTTACTAATGCTTTATTAAAATCAAGCCGTTTGTTAACAGTTAATGCACTGTGTTCTAACATGAACTACAAATGAACGACTAACATTAAAAAAGATAAATAAATGCTGTAAAACATGTATTGTTCGTGCTCATGTTAGTTACTGTCGCTATTTTGGCGCTCAGTTGTTGTTGTTTTTTTTCCTGTTATTTGACCCAAAGTATATTAAGATTGAGCGCTTCTCAAGCTATGACTGTGACTTGACAACAAATGCTAAAACACTTCTCCGCTCTTCAAATACAAAATACATTAGACCTTATATAGTGTTTCTTGAGTAAAGAAAAAGCTGCACTGATTCAATCAACAGTTCTTTTATTTACGTTCAGACTGCAAACGAGCTGAGACGCTCCAAACTGTGCGCCGCACTTCATTTATTAGAGAGGCGGGAAGAATAATGAGGTTTGACTGACAGTTTGAGGAGCCAATGATGTTAAGAGGTTTATTGGCGGTGGCGTCACTTTTACTGCTCCAGGATCAGTGATCATTAGCAGTTATATTTCCGATTTGAGTTTGAGTTTCAGAACTGCTTTCGACAATGTAACGTTAGACGCTACTTGTCTTTTGTTGATCAAAAAAGAGCATAGCTACTGAAAAGCTGTTTAAGAAAACAGCGACGCTACCACCACTACGCTACTGAGAAATGTTTTTAAACTACTAGCGTCAATCGACTTGTAGCTACTGCTCATCACTGACAAAGTATACCACAAGAACAACATATAGTATCTTCAGTATCTTAAGAGAAATTACAGGAATTACAAGGTAAGTTGCATTTTCGAAATAAAACTGTAGATTTAGGAATTTATTATAAGGATTTAAAGTGTGTATCTTTTTCTTTGTGGGGGAGGGAACTGTTAAATAGGCTGTTAAAAATTATTGAAATGTTATTTTTATGAAATATTTCATAAAAGGATTTTATGTAAATATGAAACAATGGATTGAACAGTAGGAAACAAACACAAACCCCAGGATTTCAGGCATTTACAATATGTGTATCTTTTTAAAAATGATCCAGAAACAGGGACAGTAATAAATGCCATGTTGACCATTGTTAGGTTAAGAATGAACATTTAGAAATAGTAAATTATACTGTATATACATAATACTTTATACATTCCAGTCCAGCGGATGATCACAAACAGAACTTTGATTTCGTCATGTGATCTGCAACAATCTAGAATTTGGCTGACAGAGCGAGAACAAAACCAAAAGTTTTCAAAAAAATCTGGATTCAGTTCCCAGAACACAAGTCCGTCTGTACTTCTGCAAGTTATCTTTAATACTAACATTTTAGTTATTTGGAGTATGACAGAAAATTGGGCGTACGGTTACCAGGTACAAGTTACCTGAGTTACCTGTACTTTGCGCGCAGCAAAGTAGGCTAAATATTGTGAAGAATTGTACGACCGAATTTTTTTCATTTTTATTTTCCTGACCGCCAAACAAAGCTCATTAGTCGATTGTTAACCAGTAAAATATTTTTTTGGTTTTATACAGGACTTTAGCTATATACTGTATGCGTGAATATCAACGAAAACCACAGACCATGAGGATTCAATTGTCGCATCATGCATCTGCAGCGCTTCTGTGAAAGGAGAACAACAGAAATTAAGTCTATAAAAGGAATGAAATAAATAGGATCACACAAAATATATAACAGGCTATAATATAATTAGCAGATTAACAAAAGAAAAAAAAAAACACTGCAACAAGTATAGGCTACGCTCGTTTTGTTACACTCTTATGCATTTTATTTCTTTTCTTTATATTTTTATTTGATTTAATCCATCTGATCACACAGGCACCTTGTGCACACTCAAACATCATTAGTTCTAGCATTGCCTGACATTTCAACCATTCATCATCAAACTAAAATGCAGTCAACAAAACATAAAATTTGCACCGTTTAATTTAAAAGGTCCGCTGTAAAATCAGCGTGCAGTGCCCAAACAAATATTTTGCACATTTCTTTGCATGATTTTACACCAATATTAAAATTTAAGTGAAGTATGAAAGTTTAGGCTACATAATTAATAATAGTTACGCAAACAAATGGCAAAAATGGAAACATTTGGATTCTTGTGGTATTAGACTGCCTCGTGAGCACAATGCCCTTTCAGTTTTGCTTAACATTTGTATGCTGTTTATAATGAATGCCACTAGCCTGAAGCCTAATTTGTGTTTTATTTGATAGTTTAATATATAACTTTATAACTACTTATTTTTTATTCTTGTTCTGTTCTGAATACCATTACATTTAAAATATTTGTTGTAGGGGGAGGGGAAATAAATAGGCTGTTTATATTTACCAGTATTTTAATATACATATAAATTACATAAAGTAATGTAGCCTAATTGTTTGCAATTACACTGTTAACGGGTGTTTTTGGAGTTGTCACGATACGAACACACAAACAGGTGATCCAAAAGCAGTGATTATTTGGGTAAATCCAGAATCATAAATCCAGCCAGGCAAAGGTCAAAATCCAGGTAATCAGTCCAAAACAAGAAACACGAACATAAACCAGGGAACACTAAAAAGCAGGGTGACATTACACAAGGACTCCATGATAATGACAGAAACAATCTGGGTATATATAGACAGGTGCAAACAATGTGAGTGGGAACAGCTGTGTGCAATGAAGTGATTAGTCCATAATGCCGTACTGAAGTGGGGTGGCGATATGGGGAAGTGAGACTTCTCTAGTGGACACCCAGGGATACACAGACCAGACACTGTGACCGGAGTAAGATCAATTTTTCTTTCATGAGAGTACTTCCTCTTTTTGTGCTCACTGTTCTGTGACCTGTATTCATAATTAATTAAAAGTAAAATTGCCTTTTAAATTTTATTATATCCTATATGATTGCCTCCAGCTTCTAAACCTGAGCCCCATCATCGCTCCCACTGGGCCAGACCTTATCCATTCCTTAAACAACAGAGACCCCGGCCCAAGTTAGTTCTGGACCCTGCGCCTCAGGTGTCATCCTGATCTGCAGGACAGGAAGAGGAGGGGGCAAAGTCTTGCTGTCGTGGGACACCCCCCAAGCAGCCTCTGTTGTGCCTCCAAGCACCCCTTAACTCCCGGCTACTGACGACAGTGTGTTTGTGGTATATACCATTGCGAAAACTGGGCCCATTCAAATAGCGCCCACACAACCCATGGCTGTTACAGTGAGAAAAAAAAATTCTCTAATTTCTTCTTCCGCTTACTGGGTCCCCACAAGGAGACCTGTTGCTCGAACCGATGCAATCCCTTGCCACACAGGCCGATGCCTGGAAGGCCATCCACAGAGTTTCAGGCTGGGTTTTGTGAAGGAATCTGGTAGATCTTTGGCAAGACAGAAGTCAACCTCTTTACCTCAGAAGGCAACTCTCATTGCTCAGTTTACTTCTCAAAGGAAAGGAATGTGTTGGCCAACGACTGACCCAACCTCCTCCTTTACGCTTTCCCCCCAATCTCCCTGATTCCACATGTTATCAGGTGAATCAAGGAACAGAAATACAAGGTTCTGTTAGTGGCCCCAATCTGGAGGATTCAACACTGGTTCGAAGAGCTGTGTTGGCTGCTCTCAGCAGCTCCGTGGTCCATTCCCCTGAGACGGGACCTCCTCTCTCAGGTGAACAGAACGATATGGCACCCCCAGCCCGAGCTGTGGGCTCTGGACCCAGGGGCGTTATGCATTCATGATTTTTGAGGGGGCACATTTGGGGGGGGGGGGGGGGGGGGTTCGGGAGTATAAGTCATTCTACGAAAGCACTGTATAACTGATATAGGCTTATTTTTTTATAATTTTTTTTCCTTTTTATTCAAAACAATTCCAAACATGCTTAATATATCAGGAAATATCTCGTTTCTCAAATATGTGTAGGTAAACGCGTTTTGCACCTTTATAGATTGTTATTTGATCAATATATGGAAATGTAGTGTAATCTATTAACTACACATAAAAACCTGACTTTTTACTTAAGTGCCATATCATGCCATAAAATATTTTTAATACGACTGAATTTGCATTTAATGTAAATTTTAATAACAATATTGTAAGATACTTATTTTAACACTTTCATTTTACAGAGAGTAAAGAACATTTACATTATCAAAAAACATTTTCATTCAGTCTAGCCAGAGTTCAGGCACTCTCAAAAACTCCCATTAAAATCACTGAAGCACTTTACATTATGAAACGAATATCTTACTTACATTCGTACGCACATCTGCACTTTTTGTTGTTTCTGATGAGAGAATTCGCTAAATAATTTAGTCAGCGAGCAAGTGAAAAAAACACTGCGTTTCAGTGATGACTCTTCTGGACGTCTCTGATTGGCCATTGCATCCATAAGCGCAACAGAATAGTTTCTGATTGGTTATCATGAAGCGTTGTACGAACGCGTCTGTCTCTGGCTCAGCGCCAGCCAGCGAACGCAGATTTGAATTTAGCAGCTGATGCTGTTCACTGAACGATCTATTCTCACCGCTGTGATTGTATCAAATATATAAAAAATATTATTCTGCAATTCTTTTTTTTTCGTTTGGAAGCTGCATTTAAAATCCACTTGGCTCAGAAATCTGAGGGGGCACGTGCCCCCTCACTTTGAATGGGCACGACGTCTCTGTCTGGACCTTTGGCCTCACGATGGGATCCTGCGGACCTCACAGAGAGCGTACTAAACACAATCTCTCAGGCTAAATCACCATCTACTAGACACCCTCAAAGTCTGCGTGAATGCAGAGGGGAGGGGCATTTTCAGATTTTGATTAAAGATTAAGAAGCCAAACAATTTTTTTGTGTGGATTGACTTGCATGGATGATTTGTTCACCACAAAACAAAGTAAATATGGTCAATTTTGATTTCAGTTGGACTTTAAATGGTATGTCTTCTCTGCCTAGTGTACAACCCGCGGCACAGACCAAATTTCCTGCGACATACACTAATTTGAAAAAGTCTTAGACACATCAGTATTTTCACCCCAAGGAATGGTCTTCGGCCAGTTATTTATATCCGCCCATTCTGGTGTTAGTTGTATCTTAGTGTCTATGATATGGTTTTACTCTTATTGCGATGAGACTTAACCAGGTGTTAAGGCTAAGTATCACTCAGTGTGGTTAATACCTAAACATTGAAATAATTTAAAAAACAAGCAACTTCCTCCCATTGAATTGAATCTCTGTAGAGTGACTAGATTTATAAAATTTCTTTGGTTTTTGTAGTAGATCAAACATCAAGAAAAAAAGTATCCAAAACACTCTCTCATTATAGTTTGAATGCTTTTTGTTTTGATTACACTTTCCTCCACTTAATTTTTGACAATACTATTGACTTGATTGCATAGATATTATTGGAAGAGAACTGAACAGAGCTGGACGATGACGGTGAACTTACTTTGACTGAAAAATATACTGTTTATTATTGTCCTCTTTTTTTAGAGCTGCTTTACAATAGATTTAAATTATGTTCGCTATTTTCCTGTTTTAACACTGAAAAGCTGCTTTGACACAATCTGTATTGTATAAAGTGTTATAAAAAGGTGACTTGACTTGACTAAACTGTAAACACAAAACATATTTATATAGGATGGAGGGACTTGTATTCTGAAGTGTTATTTTTTTCCTTTGCTATTTGTTGAACTTGTAGTTTGTAACCCTCCACACACACCTTGGCAATATAATCGCCATTGGCTAGTAAAATTTTAGTTTACTCGCCAGACTGATATACTATTTTACACACACACACACACACACACACATGATTAGTGATGGGTCGTTCGCGAATGAGCCGACTCTAAGAGCTGGCTCTTGTAGGTGAACGACGGGAGCTGGCTCGCATATCTGAAGAGCCGACTATTTAATAGAATATAGCCTATAGAAATTAAATCATTATGTAATAATGAAATAATGGATGCATTTTATTTTATTTAAAATAATTGACTAATTCAAAGAAACAAAAATTATATATATTATATAGGACTAAAGGCACACATATTCGTTTCGACTGTCTGATCAGCCTCACATTCTGTTCAATTATATGGCATGAGGGAGGGGCCAAGCCATCACACACACACACACACACACACACAGTGTCAAACTCGGAGGGGAGGAGAGGAAAAACACAACAGCTGTGAAAAACAAAACAAAAGCAGGAAAATGAGTCGGAAGCACAGCAGCATTTGGAATCATTTTTATGATCATCAGCCCCTCGAAAGTAAGGCAGCTTGCATTTCTGAATGCAAATCTCTCATAAAATAAAAATATGATTAGCATTGTGTGTGTGTGTGTGTGTGTGTTCATGCTAGTTATACAAAACATAACTAGTGAGATAGTTCATGCTGGTTATATAACATGACAAAAAAGAGGGACCAGTTTAATCCTTTCAGTTATTTATTTTTCTTTAATATGGGTTCTATTATGTTGTTCAGATTCAGATTGTATTTTTGTAATGTTGTTGTTTCTATACAAGTTGTAATTTAAATGCAAATGTTTAATATTATTAATTTTTTTTTTTACAACAAATCAATGCATTTTTAAAGAAATTGTGAGACAAGTTGTGAGACATTGTAGAATAATTTAAATAGAATTGTTTTCACACCTATCATAGTCAAAACATTATTGTTTTTTAAAGAGCCGTTTGTGAGCCAAAAGAACTGGATCTTTTCAGTGAGCTAAGTCAAACGTGCTGGCTCACGAAAAAGAGCCGAAATGCCCATCACTACATATGATTCCAATCAGCTTATCTTTGTAAAATTGCACAGCTTCTGAAATCTTAGCTTCTTAATCAGTCAAACAAGCATTATATTATGGTATTAAGCACTATTTAATGATATAACTTTAGTGATTAGAACTAAAACTTGATAACCATGTATTAATGCATATTTGTCATTTGAACTGAACTTAAGACTGGTGGTGATGCTTAAGATATTTTGGGTCATTGAGGGTTTCTGTAAGAAATAAAATAGTAATAGATCATATTAATTATTATTAACAGCTAATACTAGCCTACTACTAATTCTACTACCATACTAACAATATACAATGCATTATGGATTGATGAGCTGCTGGGTTCATGAATATTAATCATGTTGTCTCCGTTTGGTCAAACTGATTTGCTGAAATCAAAACAGGGATGGTAATAGATGAGCGCCATCCAATGAAATTGCCATTTCCGCATTAGCTCCGCCCACTACCGGAGAAACCGGCTTATCTTCTGCTTGTTCGATAAAGTTGAATAATTCTAATTGAACTCCATTATTTTGACATGAAAATAAAACAAATAATTTAGTTTACATGTAGCGCGTCTATTCAGCGTGGTAATACTCTTGCTATCTCTCTTTGCATGTGTGTGAAACGGCACTATCAGCAAAGCGACGGCGAGTTTTACACTTTTACACTTCGGCAAATACAGGTGCACTGTGCGTCCATTGAGATGAATTGAAATAATACATATCGCTTGATAATGTTATCAGTGATAATCAAACGGCAATAATGCTGAGGAAAAAAGAAAAACCCATAGCTATGATTGTCTGTAAACATTCAGATACTTAAAGTGCTCTCAGATACCACTTGTATAACACTTGTAATTGTCTTTCTTATATCCATTGACCTGTGATAATATAATTCCGTGCGAATCGGCATTTCTGTGATTTGGCCAGCATTTGGCGGGTCGTATATAATTTTTCAAGGTTTTTGTTTCCTGTGCTCCTTTTTATCCATCTTTGCGAAGAATGGAGCTGCGTTGTAGTATTTGCTAGTATTTTTGGTGCTGTCATATCACTACACCATAAAATTTACAGAATGAGAAGGCTGAAAAGGTTTCAAGGTTAATGTGTTACAAATAAATCAAGCATAAAGCTTGAGATATTATTTTAACCTGGTGAAATGTAAATGACATGGCGCACAAGACCATATTAGTTGATTTCTTTTCACAAGAGCAAATCAGCAGAGGTTAACACTTGAGCATTGATTAACAGCAGGTGTTGTTACTTACAATTATGTAACAACCAAACTAGTTGTTCTTTTTTTTTTTTATCCATCTAACCGGACTATAGAGCAAGACTTGCAAACCCTTGACATCCGGTTATCCGGGAGATAATTAGGTAAATTCGAGTAAAATCACAGGCTTTGCTTATCGCGTGTGAATGGACCATATGAAATTCAGATGTGGGGGGCTAATTTCAAAATCGCACAAGGTCCCCAGATAGTACTAATCCCATGCAGACAGGGCTTATGATATGGGTGTACTCTCCTGTTATGATGAGACATAATCAGGTGTTAAGGCTAAGTATCACTCAGTGTGGTTAATACCTAAACATTGAAATAATTAAAAAAACAAGCAACTTGCTCCCATTGAATTGAATCTCTGTAGAGTGCCAAATTTATTACATTTCTTAGTTTTTTGTAGTAGATGAAACATCAAGAAAAAAAAGTGTCCAAAACACTGTCTCATTATAGTTTGAATGGTTTTTGTTTTGATTAAACTTTCCTCCACTTAATTTTTGACAATACTATTGACTTGATTGCATAGTCAACTTTTCAGTCAAAATCAGTTGACTGATAATGTCTGTTTATTATTGTCCTCTTTTTAGAGCTGCTTTACAATAGATTTAAATTTTGTTTGCATTGTTCACACACTATTTTCCTGTTTAACACTGAAAAGCTGCTTTGACACAATCTGTATTGTATAAAGTGCTATAAAAAGGTGACTTGACTTGACTAAACTTTAAACACAAAACATATTTATATAGGATGGAGGGACTTGTATTCTGAAGTGTTATTTTTTTCCTTTGCTATTTGTTTCAGTAGAAAAAGATCAGTCTCAGAAGCATCCAGCTCTGTGTCTGTGAAGAGTGACCATTCAATAGGTGGTGTACCAGACTTCAGTATGGAAACAACATCTCCTGCAGAAAGGTAATTTCATTTGTCTGATAAGCTGCTTCACTCTTTAATTAACTCAACCCAGAGTTTCTTTCCAGTAATACAATTTCAACTAAACCGAAATATATAAATTCATCTAGTGTTGTCACGGTACCAAAATTTCAGTATTCGGTACCGATAATAGGTCAAAATCCACGGTTCTCGGTACCAATTTCGGTACCAATCCAAAACACAAAAATATGCTAATAAAAAAAAAAACTTTTTATCACTAAAAATAAAACCAATGCCATTCTTTATACTTATTTACCAAGTTTTTAAAGTTACACCCAAATTTAATTTGTCTTTTAATTAATGAAATTTAAACACTTTTATTTTTTGGTAAATAAAGGGGATTTGGTATTAAAATTAAAACATGGAAGAAATATTGTGTGATTTATTTCTTTAAAAAATAAAGTTTTATACATTAAATTCAACAGTAGTAGCAGTATCACATACATTTTACTTATTAATAGTAATATTTCTAGCACAATGCCTTTATGTAAAAATGAACTTGTAGTTTGTAACCCTCTACAAACACCTTGGCAATATAATCGCCATTGGCTAGTAAAATTTTAGTTTACTCGCCAGACTGATATACTATTTTACACACACACACACACACACACACAGTGTCAAACTCGGAGGGGAGGAGAGGAAAAACACAACAGCTGTGAAAAACAAAACAAAAGCAGGAAAATGAGTCGGAAGCACAGCAGCATTTGGAATCATTTTTATGATCATCAGCCCCTCGAAAGTAAGGCAGCTTGCATTTCTGAATGCAAATCTCTCATAAAATAAAAATATGATTAGCATTGTGTGTGTGTGTGTGTGTGTGTGTGTGTGTGTGTGTGTGTGTGTGTGTTAATGCTAGTTATACAAAACATAACTAGTGAGATAGTTCATGCTGGTTATATAACATGACAAAAAAGAGGGACCAGTTTAATCCTTTGTTATTTATTTTTCTTTAATATGGGTTCTATTATGTTGTTCAGATTCAGATTGTATTTTTGTAATGTTGTTGTTTCTCTACAAGTTGTAATTTAAATGCAAATGTTTAATATTATTCTTTTTTTTTACAACAAATCAATGCATTTTTAAAGAAATTGTGAGACAAGTTGTGAGACATTGTAGAATAATTTAAATAGAATTGTTTTCACACCTATCATAGTCAAAACATTATTGTTTTTTAAAGAGCCGTTTGTGAGCCAAAAGAGCTGGATCTTTTCAGTGAGCTGAGTCAAACGTGCTGGCTCACGAAAAAGAGCCGAAATGACCATCACTACATATGATTCCAATCAGCTTATCTTTGTAAAATTGCACAGCTTCTGAAATCTTAGCTTCTTAATCAGTCAAACAAGCATTATATTATGGTATTAAGCACTATTTAATGATATAACTTTAGTGATTAGAACTAAAACTTGATAACCATGTATTAATGCATATGTGTCATTTGAACTGAACTTAAGACTGGTGGTGATGCTTAAGATATTTTGGGTCATTGAGGGTTTCTGTAAAAAATAAAATAGTAATAGATCATATTAATTATTATTAACAGCTAATACTAGCCTACTACTAATTCTACTACCATACTAACAATATACAATGCATTATGGATTGATGAGCTGCTGGGTTCATGAATATTAATCATGTTGTCTCCGTTTGGTCAAACTGATTTGCTGAAATCAAAACAGGGATGGTAATAGATGAGCGCCATCCAATGAAATTGCCATTTCCGCATTAGCTCCGCCCACTACCGGAGAAACCGGCTTATCTTCTGCTTGTTTGATAAAGTTGAATAATTCTAATTGAACTCCATTATTTTGACATGAAAATAAAACAAATAATATAGTTTACATGTAGCGCGTCTATTCAGCGTGGTAATACTCTTGCTATCTCTCTTTGCATGTGTGTGAAACGGCACTATCAGCAAAGCGACGGCGAGTTTTACACTTTTACACTTCGGCAAATACAGGTGCACTGTGCGTCCATTGAGATGAATTGAAATAATACATATCGCTTGATAATGTTATCAGTGATAATCAAACGGCAATAATGCTGAGGAAAAAAGAAAAACCCATAGCTATGATTGTCTGTAAACATTCAGATACTTAAAGTGCTCTCAGATACCACTTGTATAACACTTGTAATTGTCTTTCTTATATCCATTGACCTGTGATAATATAATTCCGTGCGAATCGGCATTTCTGTGATTTGGCCAGCATTTGGCGGGTCGTATATAATTTTTCAAGGTTTTTGTTTCCTGTGCTCCTTTTTATCCATCTTTGCGAAGAATGGAGCTGCGTTGTAGTATTTGCTAGTATTTTTGGTGCCGTCATATCACTACACCATACAATTTACAGAATGAGAAGGCTGAAAAGGTTTCAAGGTTAATGTGTTACAAATAAATCAAGCATAAAGCTTGAGATATTATTTTAACCTGGTGAAATGTAAATGACACGGAGCACAAGACCATATTAGTTGATTTTTTTTCACAAGAGCAAATCAGCAGAGGTTAACACTTGAGCATTGATTAACAGCAGGTGTTGTTACTTACAATTATGTAACAACCAAACTAGTTGTTCTTTTTTTTTTTTACCCATCTAACCGGACTATAGAGCAAGACTTGCAAACCCTTGACATCCGGTTATCCGGGAGATAATTAGGTAAATTCGAGTAAAATCACAGGCTTTGCTTATCGCGTGCGAATGGACCATATGAAATTCAGATGTGGGGGGCTAATTTCAAAATCGCACAAGGTCCCCAGATAGTACTAATCCCATGCAGACAGGGCTTATGATATGGGTGTACTCTCCTGTTATGATGAGACATAATCAGGTGTTAAGGCTAAGTATCACTCAGTGTGGTTAATACCTAAACATTGAAATAATTAAAAAAACAAGCAACTTGCTCCCATTGAATTGAATCTCTGTAGAGTGCCAAATTTATTACATTTCTTAGTTTTTTGTAGTAGATGAAACATCAAGAAAAAAAAGTGTCCAAAACACTGTCTCATTATAGTTTGAATGGTTTTTGTTTTGATTAAACTTTCCTCCACTTAATTTTTGACAATACTATTGACTTGATTGCATAGTCAATTTTTCAGTCAAAATCAGTTGACTGATAATGTCTGTTTATTATTGTCCTCTTTTTAGAGCTGCTTTACAATAGATTTAAATTTAGTTTGCATTGTTCACACACTATTTTCCTGTTTAACACTGAAAAGCTGCTTTGACACAATCTGTATTGTATAAAGTGCTATAAAAAGGTGACTTGACTTGACTAAACTGTAAACACAAAACATATTTATATAGGATGGAGGGACTTGTATTCTGAAGTGTTATTTTTTTCCTTTGCTATTTGTTTCAGTAGAAAAAGATCAGTCTCAGAAGCATCCAGCTCTGTGTCTGTGAAGAGTGACCATTCAATAGGTGGTGTACCAGACTTCAGTATGGAAACAACATCTCCTGCAGAAAGGTAATTTCATTTGTCTGATAAGCTGCTTCACTCTTTAATTAACTCAACCCAGAGTTTCTTTCCAGTAATACAATTGCAACTAAACCGAAATATATAAATTCATCTAGTGTTGTCACGGTACCAAAATTTCAGTATTCGGTACCGATAATAGGTGAAAATCCACGGTTCTCGGTACCAATTTCGGTACCAATCCAAAACACAAAAATATGCTAATAAAAAAAAACAACTTTTTATCACTAAAAATAAAACCAATGCCATTCTTTACACTTATTTACCAAGTTTTTAAAGTTTCACCCAAATTTAATTTGTCTTTTAATTAATGAAATTTAAACACTTTTATTTTTTGGTAAATAAAGGGGATTTGGTATTAAAATTAAAACATGGAAGAAATATTGTGTGATTTATTTCTTTAAAAAATAAAGTTTTATACATTAAATTCAACAGTAGTAGCAGTATCACATACATTTTACTTATTAATAGTAATATTTCTAGCACAATGCCTTTATGTAAAAATGAACTTGTAGTTTGTAACCCTCTACAAACACCTTGGCAATATAATCGCCATTGGCTAGTAAAATTTTAGTTTACTCGCCAGACTGATATACTATTTTACACACACACACACACACACACACACAGAGTGTCAAACTCGGAGGGGAGGAGAGGAAAAACACAACAGCTGTGAAAAACAAAACAAAAGCAGGAAAATGAGTCGGAAGCACAGCAGCATTTGGAATCATTTTTATGATCATCAGCCCCTCGAAAGTAAGGCAGCTTGCATTTCTGAATGCAAATCTCTCATAAAATAAAAATATGATTAGCATTGTGTGTGTGTGTGTGTGTGTGTGTTCATGCTAGTTATACAAAACATAACTAGTGAGATAGTTCATGCTGGTTATATAACATGACAAAAAAGAGGGACCAGTTTAATCCTTTGTTATTTATTTTTCTTTAATATGGGTTCTAATATGTTGTTCAGATTCAGATTGTATTTTTGTAATGTTGTTGTTTCTCTACAAGTTGTAATTTAAATGCAAATGTTTAATATTATTCTTTTTTTTTACAACAAATCAATGCATTTTTAAAGAAATTGTGAGACAAGTTGTGAGACATTGTAGAATAATTTAAATAGAATTGTTTTCACACCTATCATAGTCAAAACATTATTGTTTTTTAAAGAGCCGTTTGTGAGCCAAAAGAGCTGGATCTTTTCAGTGAGCTAAGTCAAACGTGCTGGCTCACGAAAAAGAGCCGAAATGCCCATCACTACATGTGATTCCAATCAGCTTATCTTTGTAAAATTGCACAGCTTCTGAAATCTTAGCTTCTTAATCAGTCAAACAAGCATTATATTATGGTATTAAGCACTATTTAATGATATAACTTTAGTGATTAGAACTAAAACTTGATAACCATGTATTAATGCATATGTGTCATTTGAACTGAACTTAAGACTGGTGGTGATGCTTAAGATATTTTGGGTCATTGAGGGTTTCTGTAAAAAATAAAATAGTAATAGATCATATTAATTATTATTAACAGCTAATACTAGCCTACTACTAATTCTACTACCATACTAACAATATACAATGCATTATGGATTGATGAGCTGCTGGGTTCATGAATATTAATCATGTTGTCTCCGTTTGGTCAAACTGATTTGCTGAAATCAAAACAGGGATGGTAATAGATGAGCGCCATCCAATGAAATTGCCATTTCCGCATTAGCTCCGCCCACTACCGGAGAAACCGGCTTATCTTCTGCTTGTTTGATAAAGTTGAATAATTCTAATTGAACTCCATTATTTTGACATGAAAATAAAACAAATAATATAGTTTACATGTCTATTCAGCGTGGTAATACTCTTGCTATCTCTCTTTGCATGTGTGTGAAACGGCACTATCAGCAAAGCGACGGCGAGTTTTACACTTTTACACTTCGGCAAATACAGGTGCACTGTGCGTCCATTGAGATGAATTGAAATAATACATATCGCTTGATAATGTTATCAGTGATAATCAAACGGCAATAATGCTGAGGAAAAAAGAAAAACCCATAGCTATGATTGTCTGTAAACATTCAGATACTTAAAGTGCTCTCAGATACCACTTGTATAACACTTGTAATTGTCTTTCTTATATCCATTGACCTGTGATAATATAATTCCGTGCGAATCGGCATTTCTGTGATTTGGCCAGCATTTGGCGGGTCGTATATAATTTTTCAAGGTTTTTGTTTCCTGTGCTCCTTTTTATCCATCTTTGCGAAGAATGGAGCTGCGTTGTAGTATTTGCTAGTATTTTTGGTGCTGTCATATCACTACACCATAAAATTTACAGAATGAGAAGGCTGAAAAGGTTTCAAGGTTAATGTGTTACAAATAAATCAAGCATAAAGCTTGAGATATTATTTTAACCTGGTGAAATGTAAATGACACGGCGCACAAGACCATATTAGTTGATTTTTTTTCACAAGAGCAAATCAGCAGAGGTTAACACTTGAGCATTGATTAACAGCAGGTGTTGTTACTTACAATTATGTAACAACCAAACTAGTTGTTCTTTTTTTTTTTTTATCCATCTAACCGGACTATAGAGCAAGACTTGCAAACCCTTGACATCCGGTTATCCGGGAGATAATTAGGTAAATTCGAGTAAAATCACAGGCTTTGCTTATCGCGTGCGAATGGACCATATGAAATTCAGATGTGGGGGGCTAATTTCAAAATCGCACAAGGTCCCCAGATAGTACTAATCCCATGCAGACAGGGCTTATGATATGGGTGTACTCTCCTGTTATGATGAGACATAATCAGGTGTTAAGGCTAAGTATCACTCAGTGTGGTTAATACCTAAACATTGAAATAATTAAAAAAACAAGCAACTTGCTCCCATTAAATTGAATCTCTGTAGAGTGCCAAATTTATTACATTTCTTAGTTTTTTGTAGTAGATGAAACATCAAGAAAAAAAAGTGTCCAAAACACTGTCTCATTATAGTTTGAATGGTTTTTGTTTTGATTAAACTTTCCTCCACTTAATTTTTGACAATACTATTGACTTGATTGCATAGTCAACTTTTCAGTCAAAATCAGTTGACTGATAATGTCTGTTTATTATTGTCCTCTTTTTAGAGCTGCTTTACAATAGATTTAAATTTTGTTTGTATTGTTCACACACTATTTTCCTGTTTAACACTGAAAAGCTGCTTTGACACAATCTATATTGTATAAAGTGCTATAAAAAAGGTGACTTGACTTGACTAAACTGTAAACACAAAACATATTTATATAGGATGGAGGGACTTGTATTCTGAAGTGTTATTTTTTTTACTTTGCTATTTGTTTCAGTAGAAAAAGATCAGTCTCAGAAGCATCCAGCTCTGTGTCTGTGAAGAGTGACCATTCAATAGGTGGTGTACCAGACTTCAGTATGGAAACAACATCCCCTGCAGAAAGGTAATTTCATTTGTCTGATAAGCTGCTTCACTCTTTAATTAACTCAACCCGGAGTTTCTTTCCAGTAATACAATTGCAACTAAACCAAAAAACATCAATCCATCAATAGTTGTAAAAAGTAAAAATTCACAGATATGTGTTTAATTAGCATTTGTAGCATTAACTTATAGGGCCCTATCATACACCCGGCACAATGCGACGCAAGGCGCAGCACCAGTGTGTTTACTAGTTTCAATACATTGCTGTTTGCATTTTCTCGTTTAATTGGCAAATGCATTTGCACCCATTTGTGCGCCCATGGGCGTGCTGGTTTGAAAAAGAGGTGTGTTCAGGCGCATTGCTGGCGCATTGCTATTTTATTGAGCTGAAAATAGACCGCGCCATAGACCAACTCAAACCTGGTCTAAAGTCTGGCGCAATGTTTTTTCTTTGTTATTTAAAGAGCGTGTTAGAATAGGCGGGTCCACAACGCGTGTATACGCTGCTTATTAAACACAGGGATGCACAGCAGCACACAAACATGCCAAATATAAAAAAATTAAAGGATTGCAATGCATAAGAATATTTTGTAGGCTAATTAAATATAAAAATGCCTGCATGTCATAATGGATAGTAATCGCATGTTTCAGAATTAGGCTATCTGTTTGCTCGAACATGAGCAGCTCCATTTCATCTCGGAGACGTGTTCTGTCTTTGCGCTTGCCAAATTCTGCTGTGTAAATAGCAAATCCGCCATGGCACGAGTGCAACTGGCTCTTAAAGGGAATGGAAGATGAGACTCTGATTGGTTTATTGCACGTTACGCCAAAAAAACAACCATTACTCATTAAGAGTAATAGGGACAACCCATTGAAAGTGACGTGACGTGACATACAGCCAAGTATGGTGATCCATACTCAGAATTTGTGCTCTGCATTTAACCCATCCAAAGTGCACACACACAGCAGTGAACACACACACACACACACACCGTGAACACACTCAGAGCAGTGGGCAGGCATTTATGCTGCGGCGCCCGGGGAGCAGTTGGGGGTTCAGTGCCTTGCTCAAGGGCACCTAAGTCGTGGTATTGCCGGCCCGAGACTCGAACCCACAACCCTAGGGTTAGGAGTCAAACTCTCTAACCACTAGGCCACGACTTTCCCCAGTAGACCATGCGCCCTGGCGCACTAACCGTTTTTCAGTCGTTAAAATAGCAAAAGTGGATTTGGACACGCCCTGAGTGCACCTGCGCTGTGCGCTTTACACTTTGCGTTTAGATCGTTAAAATAGGACCCATAAAGTGACTGAAGTACCTCTCTGTTCTTTGTGTCTTTAGTGAAAGTTCAAATTCAGAGTTTCTTTTTTTTTATGTTCCGGGAAATTATGGTGGAAACGCATCATTGGATGCAGTAGTCCACTGGAAAAACTTTCCAAACAGTTCAGAGATTGGTGCCTTTTTTGCTGGAGGATTATTACTGCTGGATGCCACATCTAACTGCTTCACGTCATAGTTCAGACGCGAGCCGGGCCTCCCACCTGTTTTAGACTTCTCCTTACTTCTTGACTTCTCGAATTTCGGTTCCTTGCCGCTGTCGCCTCTGGCTTGCTTAGTTGGGGTCACTTCCTCTACAGCGATATCGTTGACTTGAAGCGCTATATAAATAAAGGTGACTTTACTTGACTTTATATTTTAGACATCCATCAATTAGTGATGATGGCCTGTCTAGCCATTTCCTCATTAGACATGCCGAGAAGAGCATCTTCACAAATAATGATTATAATTAGAGTTTTTGTTTTAGATTTGTTTTATTTCGTTAAGTAGTCATTTAAAGCTTTCTATAGATATATGTATTATGTCTGTGAGGCATGTTTTCACAGAGTGTCGGTTCATTTTTGTATGAGTTATGAATGATATCCGTCATTCTCCACAAAAGAAAGCGGCTGCATATCTAGTGCCATGAAAACACCTATTGCCTTTGTAATTGTTTGAGCACGGTCAGAGTTAGCTTGTAGCTTCATTCTGAAGGCAGTGGGAAAAGTTACCTGTTTTTGATGCTTCTTACGTGCGCCGCTAATATCAATGCTGAGGTGATCCGCTTGCATCTTAGACATGTTTCCTGTCGTATAAGTAGGTTTTGAGAAACAGTTATGACAGATTGTGTGTGCTTTGTCTACAACACAAATTCCTTTCCTGTACTCCACTAGAAAACCAAAATGTTCCCACACAAGAGACTTAAATGTGTCTGGTGGATCTGCAATCTCAGACGGAGCAGCCATCCTGCGTATACTGTAGGTAACCGAGTGTGACGCTCACTCCCAAGTCACGTGACATGACATGCACTTGGAAAACAGTAACTTTAGAATATAATATTTAGAACAGCATTTAAAAAGCTCTTATTAGTCGTTACCAATACAATTTAATCACAAAGTGATCCAAAAAAAGAAAAAAGGAACTTACATAAACACCCTTCAATTTCTACTTCATGTAAGACACCTCACTCAAAAAAAAAAAAATTATTCCAAATACTTAACGCATTCACATGTTTCAAAGCATCAACATGCATAATGGGTACAAAGGTTGGCTGGCAACACGAGGCTGGGAAGTGATGTACAAAATAAAAAAGTAAAAAATAAATGTAAATAAAACTCTCTGCTAGCCAGTCTGTTTCATAACCATCATTTAGTCTTAATTGCGCTGGCCGCTAAGCGGTGGTACAGCAACCTTGGTGATGGGACGTGACGTCTCTGTTCCCTCCTTCAGGGAACAATGGATACCATACCTAACAGAGACTTTCCCTTTCAGTCGGTCACTCTTGACATCACGTTGGTGACCGACGAATTGGGATCCCTACCAAACCGCTCGAAGGCTATATTGTGGACTATACACATACGAATACTGCTGAGGTCTCAATGTGGAACCCAGCTTTCCACAGTTCTCACGGATTCATTGTGAAAGGCCGGAGCCAGAGGTTCCGCCATGTCTGGCTGCCGAGTGTGATGGAGGATCTTAACAGGGTCTACAGTATGGACACTCTGTAGCAGTTTTAGCAAGCCGACACTAACCAGGGCCTCTCTGTGCCACTACCCGTTTGAGCTGAGAACACAGGAGGATACCGGCTTTACACGAAGGCTATAGAACCTAATGAAACTGTTAGATGTCGCCCAGCCCGTAGCTCTACAAAAATCTGTCAGTGAGGCGTCATGAGCCAGCACCCAGGAGGATGCAACACTCCTAGTTGAGTGAGCTCACAACGTAAATGGGCAGGGCACACCCTGTGCCTGATAAGCCAGGGCGATGGTATCCACAATCCATTAGGCGATCCTCTGCTTAGAGACGGCATTCCCCTTCTGCCGGCCTCTGTAACAGACAAAGAGCTGTTCTGAGGTCCTGAAGCTTTGTGTCCTGTCTACGTAGCATCTTAATGCTCGGACAGGACAGAGCAAAGCCAGGGTTGGGTCTACCATTTAAATGATCATTTTGCCACAGTTTTTGCTTGAACATGTTAGACATATCTATTCATTTCTTTAATACTGTAATGATAAAACCTTAATATTCATCCGGAAGAAGGAGGCGGGAACCGGCGGACAATCAAAATGAAACTTTAATAACAAAATAAACACAAAACAGCGCACCAGCCCCTCACGGACGACTGGTGCTCACAAATAAAAACCAAAACAGAACTAAAAGCCCACTGTAATGAATTATCAACTCAAATATTGCATTGTCATTTTGCATATTACATGCCAAATTGAATATTGCTACCCATATGCTTCCATACTGAGGAACCTCCTGTAGTAAAGTGTTTATTTCTCTCTCATCTTTATGTCATTAGAGAAAGATCAGGCTCACATGTATCCAGCTTTGTGTCCATGAAGAATGACCATTCAAAAGAGGGCGGAACACCAAAATTCAGTGAGAAAACACCATCTACGAAAAGGTATTTATTGTGTTTCTTGTTGTTGGTCACAGGTAGGCTGTCACTATCATGAAAAATAATTTCCAGCAAACCCTTTTTCTGAATGGATTAATGCTGGGTTTCCATGAGATTTATTGTTTTGATTGATCTAGTAACAAAGGACATAAGACCACAGTAAATATTGGTTCAGAAATTAGACGGTGGGAAGCTCTAAAAGCACAGAAGGGAATGAAGAATGATGTGGAACTGGCAACTTTTCTTCTCAACAAGTAAGAACACCAGCACATCTTTAAGATAACACAGTTATCTTAGTTTAATTTTATAACACCTTTTAGTTTAATTTGCAACATAAAAAATCAACTATACAGTATTGTTCAAAATAATACCAGTACAATTTGACTAACCAGAATAATCCAGTATATTTTTTATTGCTACGTGGCAAACAAGTTACCAGTAGGTGCAGTAGATTCTCAGAAAACAAACAAGACCCAGCATTCATGATATGCACGCTCTTAAGGCTGTGCAATTGGGCAATTAGTTGAAAGGGGTGTGTTCAAAAAAATAGCAGTGTGGCATTCAATCACTGATGTCATCAATTTTGTGAAAAAAAACGGTGTGAATCAGGTGGCCCCTATTTAAGGATGGAGCCAGCACTTGTTGGACATTCATTTAAAAGCCTGAGGAAATTTTTAAATAAAAATTAACTGAAAATTTAATTAAAAAGTTGATTGGAGAGGGGAAAATCTATAAAGAAAATTATAGGCTGTTCAGCTAAAATGATCTCCAATGCCCTAAAATGGAGAGCAAAACGTACTCGGTTACTAACGTAACCTCGGTTCCCTGAGATGAGGGAACGAGTACTGCGTAAGCTAGCTTACGCTATGGGAAAAGGTCCCCTTTTCTCGAGAATATGAAGCCAAAAATTATCCTTAATTTTTAAATAATGTAAAACGCAGTGCTGCAGCACAGCAGACCTAAGCGAAGCGCTTATTGGCTGTGCTGTGGCAACTGCAGCAACCTATGGTGAGGCGGCGGAGAGGAACGAACCAATGGGGGCGCTTCGCGCCCATTGGACGTCAGAGCGCGCCAAAATAGGCGTGGCTGGAACTATATAAGCCACCGCTTCGCCATAGGGATCAGGTTTTAAATCGACTGAAGCGATCACCCGGTCCGAGCACATAGCACGGCAGGTTACGCAGTACTCGTTCTCTCATCTCAGGGAACCGAGGTTACGTTAGTAACCGAGTACGTTCCCTTTCGAGAGTACTCTCGTACTGCGTAAGCTAGCTTACGCTATGGGAACACAATGTAAAACGCCGTGCGTGCTCGGGAACTTCGACCTGTCACAGCCCGAGGCGAGAGCCCGGGGCTTTATAGCAGGAGAAATCCCAGTCCCAACAGCCAACCTTAGTGAGCTTTATATAGGGAACGAAAAAAGGGGGACGTGATAAGGCTTAGCACGTCTATATAGAAAGTACCCTGGCCTGCAGGGCAGGGACTTGCAGATTATAGAATCTAATAAATGTGGACGGAGAGGCCCAGCCTGCCGCCGCACAGATATCATCCAGTGGTATCCCGCAGGACCACGCCCATGACGAGGCCATACCTCGGGTGGAATGGGCTCTGATGCCGAACGGGCAGTGAAGGCCTTTAGATTTGTAAGCCAGCAAGATAGTGTCTACTATCCATCGCGATAGGCTCTGCTTCGTGGTGGCGAGACCTCGGGTGCGCCCACCAAAGCATATGAAGAGCTGGTCCGACCTCCTGAATGAGGCGGAGCGCGCAATATAGGTTTTGAGAGCCCTGACGGGGCAGATGAAGCTCGCGTTGCTTTCGTCGCTTTGCGAGGAAAGGGCTGACAGCGAGATGACCTGTGCTCTGAACGGTGTTGAGAGCACCTTGGGGACATAGCCGTGTCTTGGTCTGAGAATGACTCTGGAGTCATTAGGCCCAAACTCAAGACAGTCAGCGCTTACAGATAGCGCATGTAAATCCCCCACTCGCTTGACTGAGGCCAGAGCCAGTAGAAAAGCGGTTTTGAACGAAAGAAGCTTCATATCGACAGACTGAAGCGGTTCAAAAGGGGGGCCCTTTAAGGCCTCTAGGACCGTAGACAGGTCCCAGGAAGGGATTGAAGGGGGTCGGGGAGGGTTCATCCGACGAGCTCCCTTAAGGAAATGAATGACCAGTTCGTTTTTTCCCAGTGATAGGCCGGCCACCGGAGCATGAGAAGCTGCAATGGCTGCCACATACACTTTGAGCGTAGACGGGGATCTGCCCGCATCTAAACGCTCCTGTAGGAAGGATAGTATCTCCGTCACGTCACATAAGTGAGGGTCTAGGTTCCGTGTCCCGCACCAGGTGGAGAACACTGACCATTTCTGCGCGTAAAGGCGCCTGGTTGAGGGCGCTCTGGCTTCCATAATGGTCTTTAACACTCCCTCAGGGAGGTTCCCGGGTACCCGTTGAGGGGCCATACATGAAGGGCCCAAAGTTCGGGGTGGGGATGCCAGAGCGCGCCCTTCAGCTGCGTGAGGAGATCTTTCCGCAGTGGTATTGGCCATGGGGCTGTACTGGACAGCTGCATCAGCTCGGAGAACCAAGGTTGGGTCGTCCAGAGTGGGGCTACTAGCAGCATAGCACATCTGCTCTTCCTGACCCGATCGATGACCTGCGGTAGCATCGTGACCGGTGGGAAGGCATAAAGCGGGCGTCTGGGCCAATCGAGGGCCAGCGCATCCCTGCTCTTTGAAAAATATATTGGGCAATGAGCGTTGTCTTCTGAGGCGAAGAGGTCGACCTCTGCCCTGCCGAAGATGCTCCACATCAACTGAACCGTTTGTGGGTGAAGAGACCACTCCCCAGGGGGAACATTCGCCCTGGAAAGCATGTCCGGGCCCCGGTTCAGGATGCCAGGTACATGCGCTGCCTTTAGCGAGCGCAGATTGTAATGTGCCCATGTCAGAAGACGTTCGGTCAGGGTGTGCAAGGTTTTTGACCTGACACCACCCTGGCGATTTATGTAGGCCACCACTGACATGCTGTCTGATCTGACCAGAACGTGGTGGCCCTTTAAAAATGGGAGGAAAGCTTTCAGGGATAGTTCGACCGCTATCATCTCCAGACAGTTTATGTGTAACAGTCGCTCCGGGCTCGACCAGAGGCCGGAGGCAGACCTGCCCTCGTACAGGGTGCCCCAACCGAGGTTGGATGCATCTGTCGAGACTACTTTCCATTTCGAGACAGCGCCCGTGCTTACGCCTAACTGATACCAGTTGGCTATTTTCCAAGGGGCCAGAGCTGTGATGCAGCCGTGGGTCACCTTGATGCGCGCGCGGCCGGAAATCCAGGCGCGCGCTGGAACACGGTCTCTCAGCCAGCATTGTAGTGGGCGCATGCGCAGCAGGCCCAGTTTGAGAACTGCAGAGGCTGATGCCATCAGACCTAGCATTTCTTGAAATCGTTTGAGCGGCTAAAGAGACCCGGCTTTGAACGACACGGCTAGATGCTGAATAGTGAGAGCGCGCTGTGACGTCAGACGCGCTGTACACGTCACAGAGTCTATGTCTATCCCCAAAAAGGAAATCCTCTGGCTGGGAGACAGAGCGCTCTTGACAGTGTTGATCGTGAGACCCAGGCATTCTAAATGGCTGAGGATCCAGGATCTGTGTGTCGTCAGTAGTTCCTCGGAATGGGCTAAAACTAGCCAGTCGTCGAGGTAGTTCAATACTCGCACTCCCCGCATTCTCAGGGGTGCGAGAGCAGCATCCATGCACCGTGTAAATGTACGGGGCGCTACGGAGAGGCCGAATGGAAGAACCATGTACTGATAAGTCTGCCCCTCGAAGGCGAATCTCAAGAATGGCCTGTGATGAGGTGCTATTTGAATGTGAAAGTAAGCGTCTTTCAGATCCACTGAGAAAAACCAATCCCTCGGGCGAATTTGCGCGAGTATTTGTTTGGTAGTTAACATTTTGATCGCGCCATAAGCGCTTTGTTCAAACGTCTGAGATCTAGGATGGGTCTGAGACCGCCATCCTTTTTTGGTACGAGGAAGTAGCGGCTGTAAAAGCCTGACTCGCGCTGCGCAGGGGGGACAGTTTCTATCGCCCCTTTTGCAAGAAGGTTTATCAGTTCGGCGCGAAGGACGTGTGTCATTTCGCTTTTCACTTTCGTTTCGACCACGGCGCGAAAGCGCGGCGGTCTGCGAGCGAACTGGAGCGAGTAACCTCATTTTATTATATTCAAAACCCAATTTGATATGCCGGGGATGGCCTGCCATGCAGCGGCTCGTGCGGCTATGGGTTGAATGTGCTTCGGGCACTGGCCGCCTGTTATGAGGGGACCAGTAGCTCGAGTATGCTGTGCTTGGGACACTGTGGTGACAGCGCTTATTTGTAGGGTTGCGCACTGAGAAGTGGGCACGCGCGCTACATTTAGAGCACCTCCGGCGCGAGCGGGAAGGTGGGCATGAAAGGGGACCCGAGTGTGTTTTTGTGACACTTGGGGGAGTGTGTATACATGTAGGGGTGCGTACTGTGTAGTGGGCACACTGCCTACATAGAAAAAGCTCTTTTTGTGCTTTATTGAGGTCGCCGTGAAAACAGCGTTTGTGTGCAGGCGTGCGTGCATTGTAACAGGCTCGTTTACTGCAGTATAGACATCTCCAACCGCCTTTAGTGAGGGGATTGGAGGAAGTATGTGAGGTTTCTTGTGTGGTGGTCCGGCCGCAGCGGGACTTAACCACGGTCTTTTCAGCATGAAGGTCAGGAGGGCTTCGGAGGCTCGGGGTTCAGCACAATCCTGGGCCGAGGTCCCCGTCTCTCTGGCGGTTTGCGGCTCGTAGAGCGAGAGCGGTGCTGGGTTTTGGTCGCTGGGCGAGACTGTAAGTCTGGCTGCGATGGCTTCGAGGTCTGAGGGGGCGGCGCATTTCTACGGCGTCCCGCAGCAGAGCTAGAGCGTTTCGGCAGGAAGTGTCTCATTGCTTGTGACGTCTTCTGAGCCTCAGTGAAGCGTTCAGCGAAACCCTTAACCGACTGGCCAAAGAGGCCGGAAGGCGAGATAGGAGAGTCAAGAAAGGCGGATTTGTCGGCGTCTTTCATCTCCGTGAGCGTGAGCCAGAGGTGTCGCTCTAAAACAGTGAGGCCTTTGTCGCACGCAGGGCTAGATCAGTAGCGCTGCGGAGATCTTTAAAGTCATAGGTATCTGGGGCAGACTCGTCCAGGTTACGGAGAAGTCTGGCCTGAAAAACCTGCAGCACAGCCATGGTGTGTAGAGCCGAAGCAGCTTGACCAGCGGAGGTGTATGCTCGGCCAGCGAGAGCTGAGGTGGTGCGGCACAGTTTGGATGGATGCACAGGCTTCGACCGCCATCCTGCGGCTGAGGGCGGGCAGAGGTGTGCAGCAATTGCCTCCTCAAGAGGGGGGAGGCTCTCGTAACCATGGTCTCGGGCGCCGTCGACAGAGGAGAGCGCTGACGAGACAGAAGTTTTCAATCGTGCGGAGAATGGGGCTTTCCATGACTTCGTGAGTTCATCGTGAACTTCCGGGAAGAAGGGGGCGTTTCTTTGCGGAGGGGCCGAAGGGCGCCCCTGCAAGAACCATTCGTCCAGCCTGCTTTTAGCGGGCTTGTCTGGAGGAGACCAGTCGAGCTGAAGGTCGCTGACAGCCCTTGTAAGCACGCGAGTAAGCTCCACGTCGATATCAGCGCGTTGTCCGGTGCAGCTGGGGGCTGTAGAGGGGGGGGGGGGTCAGCAATGGAGCCCGACCATTCCTCACTACTGGATGCGGCGAGAGAAAGGCTGTCGTGTCTGTCCTCTTCCGTCTCAGGCGCTCCGAAGGAGAAGGGGGCGCTGGTGAGCAGAGACTGGCGCTGCTCGTCCACGAAGAGGACAGGCGAAGGAGAGAGAGCGGGCGAGGCACGCGGGGAGTGTTCCGGCGTGAGCTCGCGTGTAGCAGTGTGCTCAGGCATTCTCTGATCGCGGCGTTTCTTACGCGGCACTTGAGAGAGAAGAGGCGGAGCGGGTGGAGCATCGTGGCTGGTTTGAGCTAATCGAGCCCGCAGGGTCGATATAGCCATGTTGTCGCACTCAGGGCAGCCGCCCTTGGAGAGTGCGTTCTCAGCATGCTCGCGGCCCAGGCAGGAGACACAGAGGATGTGGCGGTCCTCGCTGGGCAGAGGGCCTCGGCAGGAAGCGCAGGCCCGAGGCATTTGAAACAACGCCTCGAATTTTGGAGAAAAAAGTGTGATGCAGCGGCAAACACACTAGCTTTATAAAGGATATAGTCACGCCGGATGGCGCAGCAGGAAGCGAGTGCTGAAGGCGGCGTCGAGATGAAGCACGAGCCGACGTCCTCAGATCTGCGTTGCAGTGCTATCCCGCTGAGAGGCTTTTCGACGGCGTGTAGAGGCTTCTCCGGAGAAGACAGCGAAGTGCAGGTGAGATCGCTGAAGGAGATGAAATCTGATCCCTATGGCGAAGCGGTGGCTTATATAGTTCCAGCCACGCCTATTTTGGCACGCTCTGACGTCCAATGGGCGCGAAGCGCCCCCATTGGTTCGTTCCTCTCCGCCTCCTCACAATAGGTTGCTGCAGTTGCCACAGCACAGCCAATAAGCGCGCGAGCCGCTTCGCTTAGGTCTGCTGTGCTGCAGCACTGCGTTTTACATTATTTAAAAATTAAGGATAATTTTTGGCTTCATATTCTCGAGAAAAGGGGACCTTTTCCCATAGCGTAAGCTAGCTTACGCAGTACGAGAGTACTCTCGAAAGGGAACCAGAGAGACGTGGAAGAAAAAAACAAAAACAAAAAAGGTTTCTCACAAATTTATCTTATATCAGAAATGTTGTATTTTATTTAATATGAACAATGGCCAAATTTATTTTTCTTACAGAATTCAACATGAGAAATCAGACTTCCAGAATTACCGCTTCAAAAGAGAAAATCTTGTCTGGATCTTCAAGGTAGGGTAAAATAATTATTATTCAACAAATGCAAATTTCTATTTGTTTAAAATATATATATATATATATATTTCATGTTGATAGAGGGAATAGCTTATAAAACAACCTCAACTTTATACAGCTTTATAACTGCATGTGCTATGGTGCAAACAGTAGGAAGATAGACAAGATCACTTCTAATTTGATAGCTTAAGAAATTATTAAATTAGAATCTTAAATGGTATTTAGCAACTTCATGATTTAGGTTACAGTCATGTAGTCAATCAGAAATGTTCATTTTCCCTACCTCAGTTCTGGTACTTTTGTTACAGTTTTTGTCTGAGAAGTTTATTAGCATTTAATATTGCATCAAAGGAGTCTTGTGATCTTTTAGCAGTGATGCTAATAAGTCTGTAGTTACAGTGTGCCTGCTAAAATGCATATAGGGGAAACACATTGTTGTGATGTTTTCTCAGGTGCTCTCAGTAATTTTACTTAAAATAACTGCATGAAGTTTGTTCATGATAACTGATAGTCTAAAATCAGATTAAATGTTACTTTTTGATGTTGTTTTTTTTCTGTACTATTGCTACTTTGCTGTTAAATTTCTAACATTATCACAGCTTTGTAAATGCTTGTTACTGCCACCTGTCTGTAATTTGTTTAACCTTATTTTTCATATGTGGATGTAAGATTTAATTACGTTTTGGTTTTATTTTTTGATTTTAGGATCTTGAGGACAAAATAATTATATTTCTGAAGAATGAACTGATAAAGTTGAAGAAAATATTAAAAAAAGAGAACACACAATACTTTGTGCAGGATTTTATAAAGGACACGTGTGAAATCAAAGAAGCAGCTTTTGATATCGTAGTTTATTTTCTAAAACTTATGAAGCAAGATGAGATTGCAGACACTTTAAAAGGTAAGAGGCTCATGAGTCTGTTTAAATAAATAATAATAATTATAATAAGGAAAGAAGAGTAAGATTAAGTGTTTTTGTTGTGTGTTTTTTCATAAGAGCTGATCTTCATTCATCAACAACAACTTAAATCGAACCTGAAGCAAAAGTATCAATGTGTGTTTGAAGGAATTGCAAAGCAAGGTGATTGTACACTTCTGAATAAAATCTACACTGATCTTTATATTACTCAGGGTTGTAGTGAGCAGGTTAATACTGAACATGAGTTAAGACAGATAGAAGTTGCTTCCAGGCAACATGAATCACAGGAGATACAGGTTGAATGCAATAATTTATTTGAAGCAACCGAACAAAACAAGAAGATCAAAACTGTAATGACAAAAGGAGTTGCTGGTATTGGAAAATCCATCTCTGTGCAAAAGTTTGTTCTGGATTGGGCTGAAGGAAAAGAAAATCAAGACATCAGCTTCATATTTCCTCTTCCTTTCCGAGAGATGAATTTCAAGGAGAAAGAAAAACTTAGTTTGATGAGCCTGATAAGTCAGTTTTTCCCAGAGGCAAAAGAACTGAACCTTACGAAAAATGCTAAATTTAAAGTCTTATTCATTCTTGATGGACTGGATGAATGTCGTCTTCCACTAAACTTTGAGGGTAATGGGACGTGTCGTGATGTATCATCACCAGCTTCTCTGGATGTTCTCCTAACGAACCTCATCAAGGGAAATCTGCTTCCTTCTGCTCTCATCTGGATCACCACCAGACCAGCAGCTGCCAGTAAGATTCCTCCTGACTGTATTGACCGGCTGACAGAGATACGAGGATTCAATGATGCACAAAAGGAGGAGTACTTCAAAAAAAGGTTCATGGATGAGAATCAGGCCAAAGAAATCATTGATCATGTTAAACAATCAAAGAGTCTCTTTATCATGTGCCACATCCCAGTCTTCTGCTGGATTTCAGCCACTGTTCTCCAGAATATTTTAGAGGAGAAAGGAAAGAATGATCTGAAAAACAATCAAGCTGATGGCGCCTCCAAAACACTGCAGAGATCAAATACTGAAGACACTCCCAAGACTCTGACACAAATGTACACACATTTTCTCCACTTTCAGATACTGCAGAGTAGACGAAAGTATGATGCAAAATACACTGCAGATGTTTCATGGGATAAAGATGTCATTCTTTCACTGGGGAAACTGGCATTTGATCAGCTGAAAAGAAACAATGTGATCTTCTATGACACAGATCTGGAAGCCTGTGGTATTGATGTCTATAAGGCATCCGTGTATTCAGGCATGTGTACCCAAATATTTAAGGTGGAAAAAGGCATAGCTCTTGGTACCATGTACTGCTTTGTTCACATGAGCATTCAAGAGTTTATTGCAGCCCTTTATGCACATCTTTTTCTAGACCTCAACAAGAAAAATGCATTTTCTACAGAACAGGAAAACAAAAATGAAACTCCGTTTGATTTGCTCAAGACTGCAGTGGACAAGGCACTCGAGAGTGACACTGGACACTTGGACCTTTTCCTTCGCTTCCTCCTTGGTCTGTCAATTGCATCTAAAAAAACACTCTTACGAGGTCTGTTGACACAGCAAAATGGTGATGAACAAAGCAAAATGGAAATAGTTCAGTACATCAAGCAGAAATTAGATGAAAATTTGTCTCCAGAGAGATCCATCAATCTGTTCTACTGTCTGAATGAACTGAATGATCAAACTCTGGTGAAAGAGATTCAGATCCACATTAACAAAGGAAGTCTATCATCTGCTGACCTTTCTCCTGCCCAGTGGTCTGCTTTGGCCTTTGTGTTGTTGACATCAGATGAGGAGATGGAGGAGTTTGAGCTTCAGAAATTCAAGAAATCAGACGAGTGTCTCATTCGACTATCACCAGTCATAAAAACTTCCAGAAAAGCTAAGTTAGTATTTTTTCCTATTTTTGCACTCATCTGTAAAACATCTTTGTCAATAACATTCTTTAATTTTCTGAATCATGTACCACCTGCAATTAAATTCTAGACAACATGACAAAATTATTCTTCTTATATAGTTTAAGAGATTAGACCCATGTTAAATTTTTATATTCATTTTCTTTTAACAACATTAATCTGAGGCCACATCCGTCATGCCCATGGACAATTTTTTTGGTCTTTATTTGGTCTTTCCTGCTCCTTTTCTCATTTTGTTCATTTTATTTCAGCTGTGTCCCATTTATTCCCCACTTAGTTCATGTTTTTAATGTAGCCCTGTGTTTTCCTGAGTCCTGCGTCCAGTATTATACCTCAACCCTGTGTTCTACTTGTGTGTTCCTTCATGTAAGTCTTTATTTTGGATTAATAAAGATTGTCCATGGTGTTATTCCCCGTCGTCTCCACACTCCTCTTTCCTACACAGTAGGCAAACCATGGAACATCCACATGAAGCCAGAGCTTTCCCTATCCAATCTTTTTTTTATGTTCTAAAAAAAAAATCTGTAAATATGGAGTTGTCTCAGGAAATATATACATACAAACAAAACCACTGAAACCTTACACCTCACTCCCCTGATCTCAAGAGATGCACTAGCGATTGATGCTAGAGGCTGCAGCCATTAAGCATCCTTGTTAGTGTGTCAACCTCCCATGCCAGAGACCCGGGTTTGAAGCCCACTTGGAGCAAGGATGAGGTGTGGCGGTGAGGACCCGGGAGAGAGGGGTTACATTGGTAACCCAGATGGGAGTGAGGTTTAGGGGGGTGAGTGTAACAGAGGTCCGGGAGAGAGGGGTTACACATGTGCATTAACTTTATGTGCTGTATACAAACATGTTTGCTATTGCAATTTTTTTTTCTTTAGTAAATATAATAGGCTCAGTAGCTTCTGCAGCAAGAACACAAGCATGTAGTCTGCCATTGCTGTTGTTGTTGCTGTTAAGTGACATAGCGGTGTATGACTAGGACGAGACATGGGGTGAAGACATAATTTTTTCACAAAAATACGGATTGGATGTACACATGATCCGCAAGGCTGTCATTTTCAGATTTATCCATTCTGGGCCGGTTTCAAAAAAATTTTGATTTTAGGCTCCCGAAACATCAGATCCGTGTGGACGAAATGTACGATACAAAAATTTTTTGTATAAAACTAAACGTATCTCAATGTGGATGGGGTCTTATTTAAACATGTATATGGTTAAATACTATCAGTATGATTTAGGGCTACAACAGCTAATCAAAATTTATAATGAAAATGTAATTATTCATAAATCAAATCTGTGCGCTTTGCACTGAAAGCAGCTGCTAGTCATGTCACTTTAAATGCATCTAAATTATAGTAGAATGCTCTATATTATGCAATTCAAACAAACATAGAAGCATTTAGTTAAAGTGGCCGTGTCAGGAGCTCTGACAGATATTTGTGTTTAATGTATGTTTACAATGCTACATGTAACTTAATTACATTTAATAACAACATTAACTATTATTGAAATGGGGTATAAATATAATTACTATTTTCACATGAGTGAATGTTTTAGATTAGAGGTGTTAAACTCTGGCCTAGTCCACATGTACACGAGTATTTTTATAGTGTAGTGTGAGTATTTCCTCATTTGTCTAAAAAAAATCTTGTCCACATGAAAATGCAAAAACGCGATATGAAGTGCTGACAAGAGCCTAACCGTTGAACCCTAACTGATAAGCGATGTTGGCCAATCAGAAGCCAGAAAAAAGGTTATTACCAGTTGTTCCTGTGCTCGCTGTGATATCACAAGCCAAAATGTCCAGTTTCACCAGCTACATGACAACACTGCAAACGGAATTTCAGGAAATCTTCACCCTGGCAAGAGTTTTCAAAAATATTCAGTTTCAGTGACCTGATACTGCCTTTGCATGTGGACAAATGGACAAACTGCATAGAAAAAGCTGCAGCTTTGAAAATACCCATGTTCGTGTGGACAGGGCCTGAGTTCCTGGAGGGCAACAGCCTTGCAGAGTTTAGATTCAACCCTAATTAAACACACCTGATCCAGCTAATCAAGTCCTCAGTCTTATTTGATCAGTTTAGTGCTAATTTATCAAATTAACATTTTACAGATTAATCAAATATCAAAATAATGTTAGCTGCAGCCCAACATCAAAACCATAAGCCAAAAAAATGTTTACATGTTTAAAATTATTTTATTTAGCAAATATCTATGTCTCTGAAAACTACTAATCACAATATATGTAATATTTAGGTAAAAACTAAATATTTTTTTAACAAATCTAATTCTGTGATTACATTTCTCTTGTAGACTAAATAATTGTAATTTAACAGACAGAAGCTGTTTAGCTCTGGCCACAGTTCTTGGATCAAATTCCAATCTGAAAGATCTAAACATGAACAATAACAATCTGCAGGATTCAGGATTGATTTATCTCTGTACTGGACTTAAGAGTGTAAAGTGTGAATTGGAGATACTAAGGTAAGTTGTGTGACAACAGACAAAAATTTTGTTCAAGCTACCTTGAAGCTGCCTTTACAGTTATAAATGTGTAAATCTTTCTTAATATCTTCTCTTAATATCTTATTTTTTTCTATAAATACACAAGTCAGAGATCACTAAACTTCAGTATGCAAAGCAAGACAAAAACTTTTCCTGTTTTTGTGTTTTCACTCTGCTCTTTTTACATTTCGTGAATGGAAGTAAATGGCTTTTCTTGTCTCTGTATATTATAAAAAAACATGAGGTTCTTTGACTCTCCCTAATTTGTTTCAGACTCATGTTTTACATTGTGCATTATAGAGCTTAAATAAATTAAAAAACTTTTTTTCAGGCTCAGAAATTGTGTTCTAACAGAGAAAAGCTGTTCAGCTATTGCTTCAGTTCTCAGTTCACACTCGAGCAGTCTGAAAGATCTTGACCTGAGCGATAATAAATTACAGGATTCAGGAGTGATGCTGCTCTCTGATGGACTGAAGGAGAACTGTAAACTGGAGAAACTCAGGTGAGATGATGTCTGACATATTAAATGTCTCTGGGCCTGTTAATTTGATCCATATTGAGTAATGGGTTTTGTTTGAAATTAATTGTAATTAATTTGTTAAAGGAACAGAATTCATCATTTATTTTATGGGTTGATATTTTTTAATTTCTAGAATAACTGATTAATCATCTGAATTTTACATTTTCATTCCTGTTCTAGACTTTCAAACTGCAATATCGCTGAAGAAGGTTATAATGCTCTGGCTTCAGCTCTGAGATCAAACCCTTCACACCTGATAGAGCTGGATCTCAGAGGAAATGATCCTGGACAATCAGGAGTGAAGGAGCTTGATGATTTACTACAGGATCCGAACTGTCATCTGAAGACACTGAGGTGAGACGAGATGAAGTAACACAACAATTGAAATGCAGATTATTTATACATACAGATTATACATATTCTTTTTCTAATACAATAAGAAGCACAGTCTATTACTGTTGTTGTCATCAGTCTTAACACAAATATTTAAATAAAAATTTTATGGGATTGGTTACCTCAAAATATAATTCACTCACTCAGGTTTTTGGGTCCTGCTGCCAATGAAGCCTGTCATCATGTGACTGGAATTTTGGGTAAAAACCCATTACTCCTGAGAGATCTGAATCTGAGTGACCGTGAACTAGGAGACACTCGAGTGATTCAGATTGCTGCTCTACTGCGGGATAAACACTGTAAACTTAACACACTGAAGTGAGTATTGTACATGGATTAATATATAAGATGTAAAACCTGCTGACAAATCTTTAAAATATAACATTTCTTTATATTATATTAAATAAGGTTTTCAGATAAACTGAAGAATGCGTGCGAGTATACATTTATTAATGTGTAGTGTTTTCTGTATCTTTGTGCTTTTGTTTGATTCACTAAACTTTAATATTAACAAAAATAAATAAATAAAATAAGAAAAGAAACTTGGCTTGAGCAGAACTGAGAACACCAACTATACATCCATTAATGGACAACATTAGACAATGAATACTAAAAAAAACAAAGGCTTAAATACATGGGGAATTAGACTAACAAAGATACAGGTGCAAACAATCAGGGAGTAATGAATGGAAACACAGGGATGGTAAAATTACCAGCTAATTTCACAAAATCATAAAGATACAGAATACAGTATGGAATTTATCTTTGATATCAAATGATTAAAATCTAGATAACTATGGAGACTAAAATGTAATTTTAATTTCGGTTTTAAACTTTTGTTTGACTACAACATTTTTATAAGAAATATTTAGAAATTTAAATGAAGAAAGTAATATAATTTAAAACAATTTTTTATATATATATATAGACTCTCGGACTGCAGTATCACTGAAGAAGGTTATAAAGCTCTTGCTTCAGCTCTGAGATCAAACCCTTCACACCTGATAGAGCTGGATCTCACAAGAAATGATCCTGGACAATCAGGAGTGAAGATGTTCATGGATTTACAGCAGGATGGATGCTGTAAATTAAAGACCATCAGGTGATATTTGTCTTCAAATGTTTAAAAAAAAGCCACACAATAGAAACTGATGCTTAAATTCTGAATAAAAATTACACAAAGTAGAATTTGCTGAAATTAAATTTAAAGAAATGATGTTTTTATTAACAAGATTCGGGAGGAGCGCGTCAGATACTTAGCCTAATCGACACAGGTGGACCATAATCAAGTAATCAATCCCATAGTATAAATATCGCTGACTTACCTCTATCCAATAGACGGGGAAGGGGGGGTACTCTAGGTTCGGGCCATTCCCGAGCTCGGAGCCCTTCCCTGGACAGCACGCCAAATACGCATTCCATACTTCAGCTAATTATATGTAAGCGTGAACTAGTGAAATGCTATACCATCTGAATTTCACTAGTCTGGATCTCAATCTGGATCCTAATTTTTATATATATAATTATATTTTTTCCAAGTAGAACTGGAAGCAGTAATTATTATAACTATGATGTTAAAACTACACTGGACCCATAAGGAGAATGAGAGATGCAAAAGACATGACATTTAGCATGACTATCTAATCTAGGTTCTTTTTTACATCCTTTAGGTTTTTGAGAAGTCCTGCTGCACAGGAAGCATGTGAGTATCTTACTGAAGCTCTGGGTATAAATCCATTACTTCTGAAAGAACTGGATCTGAGTGAAGATAAATTAGGAGATCTGGATGGGGAGAAGCTCTCTGCTCTTTTGATGGATTCTCATAGCAAACTGGAGAAAATTAAGTGAGTATACATAATTTCTACATAACAACATCTCTCTTTAGTCATTATAAAAGACTTCCAGTAACGTGTGAGCAGATATGAAGATCTGTTGATCTAATGTGTGTTGGATATGTGCTGAATAATAAATAATGCTGTTTTTGTATTCAGGCTGAATAATTGTGAGCTGACAGAGAAAAAATGTTCAGTTCTAGCTACTGTTCTCTCCTCCAAAACCATCCTGAAAGAGATGGAGCTGAACAACAGCCGTCTGCTGGACTCAGGAGTCAAAGAGATCTGTGAGGGACTGAAGAATCCTGTGTGTGAGCTGAAGATACTCAAGTGAGTACATTTCACCAGCAGCTAAACTGGTAATTACATTAACTGTATGTTGTCAGGTATGTACTGTAAACATAACCACAATATTTTTTTTTTGCTGAACAAAGTCATGTTTACATGCTTATTTGTTAACATAAGAATGAATGTCACTAACATATTAACCAATTGTACTGCTTCTGTCGTCTTGTCGGTATTGTGGGTCAGAGAGGGCAATCAGGCAGCTGCTCCGAAGACTAATTGATGTTGTTAATTAAAAACTGCTTAGTTTCAGTCATGCTTAGTTTCAGCAGAATTCCATTAATTAAATCAAGCTCTTTGAAAATAAGACAATTAAACCCAACCCTTTTAAAATAGTAATATGTTATACATTTCTTTGAAACTAACACCTAAAAGGAACACAATTTTTTCAACCATAATGTAGGGAATTTCCATATATACATACTCAATGCTCATTTCATTTAGCACACTGCTTATTAAAATACATATCTAATCAAACAAACACAAAGCAGCAATTAAAAAAATGTAGTCATGTGGACATTGTCTAACCCAACTGGTGAAGTCCAAACTGATCATCGGAATGGAGAATAAAGGTTATTTAAGGCTACATTTACACTACAGGCCAGTGTGGCCAAAATTAATTTTTTGTGCTCAGGTGACTCAGATCTGTTTTTCTTATGACAGTTGGAACAGCACGAACCACATGGAAATTGATCTTTTCAATTACCATTTGTGTCACTTCCATATCTGGTACTAAATCTGATACAGGTCAGATGTTTTGCAGTGTGACCGCAGTGTGAATGGTCATCTTGGATTTCATGCAGCTTTTACGTCACTCTAGATCAACATTTATCACAATTCTTTGCTCACTGGAGACACTTCAAATATACAAGCAAAACATGAGGGCTCGTATCATAAAAGTTTCCAATCTGCTTTCTTGTGTCATATCCTTGTCTCGATTTTCATATTGCCTGCAAATAATTTTGCTGGCTTCTGCTGCAGAAAACACTATAAATAAATGAATAAATAATCACTTACTTCATGTTTAATTCCATATGACAGCTCACTATGCAAGTGTTGCCAATTGCACAGTTTTCCCACAGAATTAGGCTACTTTTTAACTGTTGCCACGGGTTGTTTCTCAACTCTGTGGGTTGAAGCGACCCGACTAACACAATATTTACCCCTTATTTACAACTTAATAGAATATTACAATTATTTTATTTTATTGATATTTTCATATTAAACCATAGAGCTTTTATTTTGGTGGAGATCCATTGAGTTCTTAAAGCTTCTCTTTTGTTGACAACAAATGTATCAAATGATTAATTAAATATTATAATTTGGGATGGTGGTTGGCAGCTCTTTGCAAAGTTTAGAGTGACAAATTGTACCAGCAAAATTGGAGGTCAAAATGCAAATGGGTTGGGTGGTCTGATAACATTCACACCAGTGACAGGAATATTACGAGTCTGATAATGATGCAAATATTATGCATTTACATGATGCAAGAAATGTAATGAAGAATTGTAAAATATCAGTTTCAATAAGGCTTGGAAGTAATAAAATATTTAAAGCCTAGAATTGTATACCTGTCTGAGATACATTGCAGTATGAGTGAGAGTGTGCTGTTTTACAGAGCTGTTTTTAGCTGATACATACTGATAATTGGCATTCAGCTTTATTTAATGAACATTTGTTACTGTACAAATCATTCAGTCTAAAACTAGAAGCTGTGTTTCTACATGTGTTATTTGTTTATCTGCATATCTGGTCATTTATTCAAATGCAGTGGGATTTAGTCATATATTGTAATTGAACTACACTGTTCATTTGAACTCATGTATTTATTTATTTCTAGACTTTCAGACTGCAGTATCACTGAAGAAGGTTATAAAGCTCTGGCTTCAGCTCTGAGATCAAACCCTTCACACCTGATAGAGCTGGATCTCACAGGAAATGATCCTGGACAATCAGGAGTGAAACAGCTCAATGATTTACTACAGGATGGGTGCTGTAAATTTACCATCAGGTGAAGAAATCTTGGTATCTTCTTTTAAAGTTGTACTTTAAAATTAACTTTCTGCATTGAATTGCAGATATAAACAATGGTTATATGAAACATAACTCAAACAAATCTAATTAAATATTTTAATTAATGGAAAATGGTTTTCCATATCAAGTAGAGGAAAAAATTATGGAATCATTTAATGTAGAGGAAAAATTATGGATTCAGATTGTAATTTGAATTTCTGACACCAATAGCGGCACATATCTAAAATGCTAATTAGTCACATGTTAAAAAAGAGTGCTTACTGACCTTTACGAGCTTTTGAACTTGGCTAATTGAAAGGAAACATGGCCCCAACAAGAGCGCTGTCAGTTGAAATGATGGAAAGGATTGTAAAACTCCTTCAAGAAGAAAATCCAACATGGAGTGTGACTAACGTCACAGTCAACTGTTCCTCTTCAGGAACTCGAGCTGCGTCGAAACGCTTTGGGGAACGCGTTTAGCGTGAGCGACTCTGAATATCATATCTAATCTGTCTTATAGAAGAGTGTGACATCACGGGTGGGGTGACGTAAGCGACCAGGAAGCTTTAAAGGCACGAGCCGCGCAGCTGGCGTCAGCTTCGCGTATTTCAGCAAGCGCTCTGTGTGTGCATGTCATTCTGTCTTGTCAGTCTTATTTATTGTTGTTTGTCACTAATAGCTCCTCAAAGAGTAAGCAATAGTCAAAGAGCAAAGCTAATACGAGACATCTGAAAGGCGAATCCACATCGCTTTTCAGATTGTGTGTTCCTCGCTACATCACGAGTGGGGATACACGGTCTGTACGCGGTCTGCCTGGGATCGAGGCACGCTGCGAGGCAAATCTCCTTTCGAGCTGATTCAAGATATCTCAGACAGACATCTGACTCTTAAAACCGCCTTTCTGTTGGCCATTACCTCTCTGAGGAGAGTAGATTTACAGGCCCTCTCAGTGGCCCCTACCTATCTTGATTTTGCACTTGACGTGACCAAAGCTTTCATATACCCTCGAGCGGGATATGTTCCTAAGGTTCCCTCTGTCACACCACAACCTGTAGTGCTGCAGGCCTTCTGTCCTCCTCCCTTTCGGGAGCCTGACCAAGAGAAGCTAAATTGCATGTGTCCAGTTCAAGCGCTGGATGCATACGTCCACAGAGCTGCCCTGTGGAGAAAAACAGACCAATTGCTTGTATGCTACGGTCCCCCCAAGAGGGGTTTTCCTGCTTCTAAAGCAGGAAAACTATCGTTGGATAGTCGTTGGACTATCGTTGGATAGTCGAGACTATAAATGCCACCTATAGCCAAAGCTCACTGCACACGAGGTATGGCGGCCTCCAAGGCCTTCCTAGCAGGTGTGTCTATGCTGGACATCTGCAATGCTGCGGGGTGGTCCACGCCTTCTACTTTTGCAAGATTCTATGGCACTCCAGGCACTTCAGTCCTCTCGTCCTAAGCTGTGCTCTTCGGATACACACTAGGAAGGGGTTTGGTAGTCTGTTAGTGTTGGTACTCGTTCCCCAAAGCGTTTCGACGCAGCTTGAGTTCCTGAAGAGGAACGTCTCTAGGTTATGTATGTAACCCTAGTTCCTTGAGGGAACGAGACGCTGCATCTCGAGGCCATACCCCCGGCACCCCTGCCGGTGCTTGCTGGTACTCGAAGCTGACGCCAGCTGTGCGGCTCGTGCCTTTATAGCTTCCTGGTTGCTTACGTCAACCCGCCCTTGACGTCACGCTCTTCTATAAGACAGATTAGATATTATATTCAGAGTCGCTCGCGCTAAACGCGTTCCCCAAAGCATCTCGATGCATCGCCTCGTTCCCTCAAGGAACTAGGGTTACATACGTAACCTAGAGATGTTTCTAAAGTTTGGTGCAAGTATAAATAAAGTGGAAAAAAAATACAGGAAGACATCAAAGCTTCAGGATAGAAAATTCAAAGCAATTTGCCTTGAAAATAGAAAATGCTCAATGAAACAAATGGGTGGAAACAGGAGTCAATGTTTGTGACAGAACTGTAAGGAATTAGATGAATAAAATAGGATTTACATATAGAAAATAGAAAATATATGTTATATATTATATTATATTATATTATATTCTTAAATATTAGGAATGCTTTTAACTTGAAGTCTGGCTTACCACCTGAAAAGAATCTCCTCAAGTTTATCTCAATACACTGTTGTCTGTCTTGGTGTATTTTGGCAAGTCTTGGAGTTTTGGCTTTAACTTGTGTTACAGATTCAGATTTTTTTTTCAACATTAGCTTAACAACGTCTGACTACACCTTCTACAGCAGCCACCCCTAAACTCTCAAGGGGAGGAAACATAATGTCTGTTGTCCCAAAACTTGCTTCCTTCCATTTTAACAATAATATCTCATTTAAACTGTCTTCTAATCCATTCAGGTTTTTGAAAAGTCCTGCTGCACAGGAAATATGTGACTGTCTTACTAAAGTACTGCAAATTAGTCATAGTAACTATGATAAATATCTATGATGTTGAAACTACACTGGACCCATAAGGAGGATGAGAGTTACAAATGACGTAAAATTTAGCATGACTATCTAATTTAAGTTTGTTTGTTTTTTTACATCCTTAAGGTTTTTGAAAAGTCCTGCTGCACAGGAAGCATGTGAGTATCTCACTGAAGCTCTGGGTATAAATCCATTACTTCTGAAAGAACTGGATCTGAGTGAAGATAAATTAGGAGATCTGGATGGGGAGAAGCTCTCTGCTCTTTTGATGGACTCTCATAGCAAACTGGAGAAAATGAAGTGAGTAAACATAATTTATACATTATAATGTCTCTCTTTAGTCATTCTAAAAGATTTCCAGTAACATGTGTGAGCACATATAAAGATATGTTGATCTAATGTGTGTTGCATATATGTTGAATAATAAATAATGCTGTTTTTGTGCTCAGGCTGAATAATTGTGAGCTGACAGACTGTTCAGCTCTAGTTACTGTTCTCTCCTCCAAAACCATCCTGAAAGAGCTGAACCTGAACAACAGCCGACTGCTGGACTCAGGAGTCAAAGAGATCTGTGAGGGATTGAAGAATCCTGTGTGTGAGCTGAAGATACTCAAGTGAGAACCTTTCACCAGCAGTTACACTCAGCAAAATAATGTAAGGTCCACCCAATTGGCACAACGATGGTATCCAATGGTGGCTGAAGGCTTCCTCCATGTTTGGTATTTCACTGCACAAAGTAATTTATTTTAAAATATATTGTAACTTTTTATTATGACCTCGAATTTAGATTGAAATGCAAAACATATTTGTTTGTCCATTTCTAATTCTTCTTCTTCTGACATTTGATTATTCTCGTTTACACTTTTATTTATATTTTACCTGTACATTAGGAATCTGTGTCACTCAGAGTGTCTTGCGTCAGCTGTTTTAAGCAGACCACATGGTCACAAACTCTCCAGTCTGAACACTAGTGAGAGGTTATGGCTCCTATTTTCAGTGGGCTGTCTTATGCTTGCCATTCTTGAAATAGTGGTTTAGTTTAGCTTCCTACAGTCCCCTACTGTATGTAACAACTTACTTAATGCTTAGACAATAATCAGAGTTTATGGCTAGTACTATGAAATTTGCCGCCCCATACTTGACAATGCTTCAGTAATATTTATATCTAGTCCCCTGTAGTTAATCTAACTATATAAAAACTAGAATAAAGCTGAGACAATAACAAGAGGTTATGTCTAGTTCTATGAAGTATGCCGAACAATTTATTATTAGTCAGTAAAGTGTTTTGTGCCAATTACATAGTCAGTTCAGAGAAATCAAAAGATGCATTGGTGAGAAAAGAGATTTTCCACAACTTCTCTCAGTGTGGTGTGGAAACAGATGCCTCTATGTTAATGCACTGTTTTTGTATTGTCCATGTCTCAGGAGATCAAAGTTTCTGGGGTTCTTCAAGTCTTACAATAACAATCAGTAATGGATTATTGGATATATTCTTTTTCCTCTCTACTTTACCTTCTCTCAAAACTTTTAGATTTTATTTAATTTACAAATTTTGCTAATTGTAACTTGAATTGCGATATGTAGCAAGTCGTTAATAGTCTCTAGGGCAAGTTCATTAAATAGTTACACCATTTCAGTTCCTGAGATTTCAGTGTAAAATCTTTTCTTACAAACCACATGGTGGTAAACAGAGGTTTATGAAAAAGAGATGTTTGTATACCTGTTGAAGTAAGGAAGAAGTAGAAATGGACAACTTACACATCTGCTTCCACATTCTACTTAATAAAGGATCAGGCATTTCAGTTCAGTTCACTTATGTGCAGTCACTCATGAGAACAGATTTATTACAAATTAAAGTCCTGTCATCTGATTTAGTGAATAATTTTTTCGGCTTTAACATTAATTGTCTTAAATTATTTACACCATAAGTAACTCCACTGTCTCTGAAAATACCTAGATTTTTATATAATCTCACAGACACTAATTATAAGTGCCATTTAGGGAAGTAGATGACCACAACACAATAAAATATCTATCACTGGAAAATACATAGATGCATTGCTTGAAAACAGAAATATGCAACAAAGCTCAGTGCAAGTATCCAATTCATGCAACACACATGAAGATCGGTTTCTGGACCACTGTTACTCCTCCTACTGAAATGCATGCAGAGGAGAGCACACGGCTCAAGAAGTACTGAAGTCCTGCACTCACATGAAAACAAAGAGAAGACAGGAGTGTCAAGGCTTAGTCACAAAACCATGAATAACACTAGACCGAAGTGACAGAACCCTGACAATTACAGGTTATTTGCCAATTCAGCCATCTGTTTTTGTATGGATTAATGTTGTTCAAGGCATTTGTGGTGTATGTGATTGAATCATCTCAATTTTACAATTCCTGTTCGAGGAATTGTAAAATCACTGAAAATTAGTGAAGTACTTTGTGTTTATAATTTCTCCCTCTCTTGTTCATCATTTTAGGCTATGTGATTGTGGTCTAACAGAGGAAAGTGGTTCTGCTCTCGCCACAGTCCTGAGATCAAACCCCAGTCTGAAAGAGCTTGACATCAGCAACAATAATCTGCATGATTCAGGAGTGAAGAAACTCCAGGATGGATTAGAAAATACAAACTGTACACTGCAGAAACTCAAGTGCGTAAAAATGAACCACTGTTTGATAATACAAAATGGCCACAGGGACTATATTAAACTTGCATAAAATCTATATAAAATGTGTTATCCTGCTGATATCTGGAGAGAAAAAGCCTTTTTAGTGTGATATAGGGTGAACATACCTACTAAACTCGCATACCAATTAAGCACACTACCATGTTTGAACTCAGATTAAAAAAAGAGAAAATAATCTATTATCCTACTTTGTCTTAACCAATTGATGTGTTTGTTCCTAAATACCTCCTATAATTTCAAAGAAATCAGATCATTGCACACTGAGATATTAGTATCCAAGTTTTCACACTGTCTGGCAGCCATTTTGAAAGCCGTCTAAAAACTTTCACTAAAAGAGGAGCCCCTCAAATCTTCTTCTTCCTTGGTGATTATTGGCGGTTGGCAAACCAACTTGTAGGTGAATTATCGCCACTGACTGGACTGGAGTTTAGAACATAATATGTGCTTATGGGATTGACATAATGCAAGAAAGGAAAGAAAGAAAGAAAACAAAGGAACAATTTTTTATAATAATATTCATAATAATTACATGAAAACAATCTAAAATCAAGCCCCTTAAATGTGCATTTTTGAGATGTTTAAGTATTTATTTTGAGTAAGACTCACTGCTTACTATAAAATTAAGAGATTAATATTTAGACTTTTGCATATTATTATCTGGATGTGCCAAATAATTACAATTAGATCCAAAAGATAGTTTTAGCAACATAGCACAGATGATACTGAAAAAAGTTGGGTGTCTAGCTGTATAAGACTATGTGCTAAACTAATATATTACTTCCAGTGTTGGGGAGTAGCTAGCTACAAGTAACAACACTACTAGCTTAATTTTAAGTAGTGTGACGGTAGCTATGCTACTTTTAAAACAGTGTAGCTTTTCCTGTAGCTGACTACTTTTTCCGTCAAGTAGTGAAGTAGCGCGACCAAAAGCTACATGCCGTTTTGTTTGAGTCATGAGCCATTGTTTGAGTCATGAGCCTTTAATGCATTAAAGCAGCACAGTGTCTTCTTCTGACTAGATCACAAACTAAAGTTGTTCATAACCGCCATCTATTGTGATATCATGTATCTTGCGGCTTTACAGACTGTCCATCGACAAGAGATCCTCTGATTATTTTGCTGATATTGCTTCCGACTTGTGGTGGTAGGATTTGATTTACTACATCCTGTTGTCTTTCGCATTTCTATAGAATTCGGCTCCTCGTGTTTCAACCATGCTCCTGATTGAATCTTTAATTTGTCTGGTTTGGGTCTGATTCCCTACATAAATATGTTTAAAAAATAAAGCTTTGCAGATGGATCCGCACATCTCTCATCTCGTTCGCCCTGTTACACCAGCCTTGACTTGAGTGGAAAATGAAATCAACCGCAGTTGTGTGAGAACTTGTTTGTACAGCATTTGAACTTTTTGTAATAGTTGCATATGAGTACCTCAGTTGTCCTCAGTGTAAAATAATGGATCTTAGTCTTTGTTGGAAAGGGTTCAAATATGCAAAAGATGCTGGAAAACCAAGGAATTCTAAAGAACAACAGGCAGTTTAGCTGTTTAAGACAAACAAGGGACTCATGAACAACTAGCACTTAACCAAAAAAAAAAAGAAAGAGACCGCAGTGGATCATCCAGGTAGCAACACAATATTAAAAATCAAGATCATGTAAACTTAAACAGGCTCATTATTATAAATTCCAACTTATTTTCTCTTGTGAACTTTATATAAATGTCTTTTATGTAAATTATCTTATTCAGTTCATTAGTAAATCAAAAATAACATGCATTTTGTATGAGTTTTATTACTTTGTTACATTACACCATAACATACCCTTTGTCCGATGTAAAATTACTCCAGTAAACAAGTTTCTATCAGATTAAATATGTTTTTGACTCTTTTCCTATAGACTTTCAAACTGCAGTATCACTGAAGAAGGTTATAAAGCTCTGGCTTCAGCTCTGAGATCAAACCCTTCACACCTGATAGAGCTGGATCTCAGAGGAAATGATCCTGGAGAATCAGGAGTGAAGCAGCTCAATGATATACTACAGGATCAGAACTGTCAAGTAAAGACACTGAGGTGAGACGTGAAAATATATACAAAATAATAATGATGATAACAATATGCTGGCTCTTTTTACCATAGAAAAAATATTTTACTAATTCAGTATAATAGATAAGGCTTGGCAATATTTATTTCTTTTTTCATTTTATTCAATATCAATATTTATCACGATATTTATTTCATACTATTAATGAGGAAATAAATGTATTACACATTTGTTAGACCATCAGAATAAATGTAGAAAAAAATCATCTATATTTACAAGTAAACTGCAAAGTAAGCTACTTTCTAAATTAGGGCTCCATCAAATTCTGTTTTTTTCCCTGCATTCTGTATTTAATCAAATGTAGTCAGTCTTTTAAAATATTATCAAAATATGTATATATAATTTACCAAAAAAAATGCATTATAATTATTAGTATTATTTATTTTTATAATTTGTATACTGAAAAATATGGATGAAAAATACACCACAAGAATCACATTGACTTGATTATGTGTAGTAGACAAAACTTATGGTTCACACAGAGGCATGCAAAACAGACTTTTTAGCATCAAACATTTGATTCTGAAGGTGTAGGCTAAATATCAAAAATATTTTGTATAATTATTTTATAATTTATTATTTATATTTTAAGTTTATCAATATGATGTATTTATCATTTTCAATATCAATATATCACCCAGCCCTACTGAGGCATTGAAGATAAACCATTTCACAATGTTTTCCATCAAAGTCAAATACAATTTTCCCTCATGTTTAGTAGAGAACTGAAAATAATCCTGCTTCTTACCTGCTTCTTAGATTTTTGGGTCCTGTTGCAGAGGAAGCCTGTCAGTATGTGACTGGAATTGTGGGTAAAAACCCGCTACTCCTGAGAGAGCTGAATCTGAGTGAACGTAAACTAGGAGACACACGAGTGAATCAGATAGCTGCTCTACTGCAGGATAAACACTGTAAACTTAACACACTGAAGTGAGTTTTATTACTATAAGGACACTTTTTCATACTTGTGACCTGCTGCTGGGTGTGTTCTATGTATCTTTTACTGGAGAGCGCTTACTGAATAATCAATAGATGCTTTTGTAATGTCGTCATCATCGTTGAGTAAATAATTTTCTCTTAACGCAGTCTGAATAACAGTGAAATCACAGAAGAAGATTGTGAAGTTCTAGATGAAGCTTTAAATTTAAACCCTTCAAATCTGACAGAGTTGAATCTGAGTGGGACAAAACTCAGAAACTCAGGAATGAAGATCTTCTCGGCTTTGTTTAAGAATGAACAGTGTAGACTGAAAAAGCTGAAGTAAGTATTTTAGTCAATATGTAAAACAGACCAGCTACTACAAAACTAATGCTATCATTTGTTATATTATATTATATATTTGGGTTTTTTTACAGGTTGAATTCCATTTGTATTACTGAAGAAGGTTGTACTGCTCTGGCATCAGCATTCAATTCAAACCCTTCAAACCTGATAGAGCTGAATCTGAGTGGGAATAAACTAGGAGACTCTGGAGTAACTGAAATCTCCAGTCTAATGAGAAATTCACAATGTTCACTTCAGATACTCAGGTTAGGACTTTGTTAATCTTAACATGAATCAGTAGGGGCTTCGCACCATGTAGTTCTAGGAACTAGTCAGCAGGGTGGTTTCTAGACAACTAATTCCCCCCTCAGGTCATTTTTCTGGTTGCATTCGCTGCATTTACAAACGTCAACACACGATAAATGGGGGACACTGTGATCAGAGCTGTTTTTTGTTTTTTTTCTGTCATGGGTTTCATGATAATGAAGAAGTAATGTAAACTAATTTGTGTAATTGCAAGAGCAAAATATATAGCTATGAAACAAAATCTTATGACAACTTATCATTGAGGCAGATAAAGAAGAACACAACAGTGCAGACAACATGTAAATTACGTTATTGCTGTTTTCCATGTTCAAGCAGTAAATATGTTTACATAGTTTTTTTAAAATGCTGATGTTTTGTATGTGTTTAGCCAATCAGTGTACACTTACATCACTGGTAGATCCTATAGAATTATTTTAGACCCTACTCTGAAGTAGAATCTAATTTGGTTCCTCCAAATGGTGTTCCTAAAACTAAAACAGTGTTCCTCTGGTGTGAACATGCCGAAAAGTGGGTACTTCAGCCAATAGTTCTATATGTTACTATGAAAATATTCCTCTGGTGTGAAAGTTCCAGTATGAAGCCCAAAACTGGCCTGTAAATGAAGTGCAAAATTAACACTTTATATGCCAAATAATGGATAATGTACATCCAGCTGGTTGTTATCACAGAATAAACCCAGCAGGGTAATCAGGACCCTGACATAAACGAGGAGTGGTCTTGCAGCTGCCTGAAGGGGGTTATTCTGTGATAGCTGGATGTACATTATCCTGCTTTTTACATAGCTAGTTGCTACATTAGTGAATAATTAGACACAAACTATTAATTTTAAGTTGAAATATTTCATTAGCACAAAGCAAAGCAGTTCTTAAAACAGCTTTCAGCCTAGATGAGTTTCAGATAAGATGTACATTTAAAGGTATAGTAAACCCTAAAATTTAATTTCTGTCATTAATTACTCAAACTCATGTTGTTCCAAACCCATAAAACCTCAGTTCATCTTCAGAACATTATGATATTTCAGTCATCTATGGAGGGTCAAAGTGCTCTCAGATTCCATCAAAAATATCTTAATTTGTGTTCTGAAGATGAACAGAGTAATTAATGACAGAATTTACATTTTAGGGTGAACTATACCTTTAAATGTACGTCTTATCTGAAGGTTGTATCACTACTTACTGTACACAGCTTTTCACCACATAAATAAGATGAGGACATACAGTGTAATTTGAGAAGTAAGCATTTTAAAATCTTACATGTTCATTTTTTAAAATCCATTACACTGTACAAAGTCAAGATGATATCAGTTGCGATTGAATGAAACTAGAGAGAGTTTCATATTCATATTTCATATCTTCATATTTAAATATTTTTTATTAAAGGAATAATTATTACAGTTTTAAGACAATTTGTTTCTTTTTGTCTTACTCTAGACTCTCAAACTGCAGTATCACTGAAGAAGGTTATAAAGCTCTGGCTTCGGCTCTGAGATCAAACCCTTCACATCTGATAGAGCTGGATCTCACAGAAAATGATCCTGGACAATCAGGAGTGAAGGTGCTTGATGATTTACTACAGGGTGAATGCTGTAAATTGACCATCAGGTGATTAAAACCTTTAAACATTTAAGTCTCTTTTTTCCCCTCTTTTTTAAGTCCCTTTTCTAGCTTTTACTTATTTAAGCAATGACTAAAACTTGGTATTGGACTAAAAATGGTATTGTGAGCACTTCCCTTGTCTGTTTGCCTCTTTAAAAAGAATCGCTTTATGTATTCCCCAATTTTAAGTCGCTTTGGATTAAAGTGTCTTCAAAATGACTAAAAGAAAATGTGATGTAAATGTAAATGAAAATGGTACAGATTTTATCATTCCTTAAACCGTAAACAAATTAAGCAATTGGTAACAAATTAAGTAAATTCTTTACACAAATGCAATAATTTTTCAAACAACACATAATGTCTTCTAAACATTATAATTTAGTAGGGATTGTCACTTATCACCAATTTTTCACACACCAAAAAAGTATTGTTTACATTGACTAATAAAATGTTCTCTTCCATCTGTACAAACTGAAAAATAAAGTTGACATCTATAAATAATAATTAAAGAAAACATTATGTATAATTTTTGGTTGTCACACAAAAATCACTTTACATCCTTCTGTGAGCAGTTTATGGGTGTAAAACTAAATTCAAATAAGAATGATTAGAAACTTATTCCAAACTCTAGGAATGTCTAGAAACCAAATGAAACACAGTAATACACTACCTATGGAAAGATATTAGTGTTTGCAGAACTGTACAACAAGTTTATTCAAATTAAAATGTATCTTCTACTTCCTGTAGGTTTTTGAAAAGTCCTGCTGCTGAGGACGCATGTGATTATCTCACTAAAGTTCTGCAAATAAGTCCATTACTTTTGAAAGAACTGGATCTGAGTGAAGATAAATTAGGATATCTGGATTGGGAGAAGCTCTCTGCTCTTTTGATGGATTCTCATAGCAAACTGGAGAAAATTAAGTGAGTAATTTATACATTATAACTTCTGTTTAGCCATTATAAAAGATGTGTCATAGTAAGTCATAGATGTGTCACACGTCAATGTGTGTTGAATATGTGCTGAATAATAAATAATGCTGATTTTGTGTTCAGGCTGAATAATTGTGAGCTGACAGAGAAAAACTGTTCAGTTCTAGCTACTGTTCTCTCCTCCAAAACCATCCTGAAAGAACTGAACCTGAACAACAGCCGACTGCTGGACTCAGGAGTCAAAGAGATCTGTGAGGGACTGAAGAATCCTGTGTGTGAGCTGAAGATACTCAAGTTAGTACAATTCACCATAAACTGCTGTTCATTCAAAATGACACGACCAATCACATGCTATCAGTGAGTTTTCTTTCTTTTTTTTATGGAGAGGCGTCCTTTTTCCATTGCATTATAAAGAAACCTGACTAACCAATGAGATTCAAACTTTGTTAGCATGCCCTCAGCCATTAACACAAAACTATGAATTGGTGGCTCACAATGAAACTGTACATGGCATTGAATAGCAGAGGGGGAATAAAGAATGGGCAATTGGAGACTGATATTGAGCAGCTCTAGTGGTGATAAATTCCATTCAATAAAAAAATACATAGGATTGGTTAAATAGGATGAACTGTTTGGAAACATGTAAGTACTGTTTATCTATTTACTTTTTATTTTAAGGTGTCCTTGTTACTGTTACTGTACTGTAACAAGCTGCAAACAAGCAGAAGCAAGTTTCCGTAATTTTTCGTGCAAAATGTTTCAAGCGCAATTTTTTAAGTTCTTTAAAAGCAGACAATAGAATGTGATTTCGCATCAGCTAAATGTAAATGTAGTAGAGCTATTATTGAGTTACCAACAAAAACACGTCTTGAGAGTCCAGTTGCATTCATTGCACAATGAAGCCTTAGAATACAGTTTTAGAAAAAAGTAACTAGTTACTTTTTAGTTACTTTTAACTAAATTAATGCATTACTTTATTTTTTCTTTACTTTGCGTTACTTTTTAAATATGAGCAGGGCTTGATTGTTTTTAATATATGAAGTTTTATTTATAGCAAATGTAAAAGCCCTTTCACACCAAGAAGTGTTATGAATAAACCTCAGGCTGAAGGAAAAGTACATTTATGTCTGTACAGTAGAACACAGGAGAAGAAGGTTCAACAATCTTTAAAAAAAAAAAAAAACAATGAAGCACAATTATTATTTTATCTAAAGTAATTTTTGCTTATTAGTATGGTTGAACTGGATCATCAAAGGTCAGCAGCAAAGACATTAGTTAATAAAATGGCATTAGATACATTTCTGTTATTTAACATTTAATTATTGCAGGTTTGCGTCATATTCTGAGTTTGTATTTCACTATTTTAATTCATTTTGATGAATACTAAATATGTTTTTTTGCCATTTTTGGAATGGGTTGTCCCTATTCTCTTAATGAGTAATGGGCGTAACGTTCAATACACCAATCAGAGTGTCATCTCCCATTCCCTCTAAGAGTGAGATGCGCTTGCACCAGGGCAGATCGCCTTTTACATGGGGGAATTTGTTGCCGGAAAAGCTGAACGCTTCTCAAGCGAAGAAACTGATCTGCTCGTGCGCAAAGTTAAAGCGCGCGAGCAGATCATCTACGGGACAAGCAGGAATCCACCAAAGCTCCACGTGTCAGTTGATATATATGTTTGTGTATTATCAGTTGATATATATGTGTTTGTATTGGCACGATTGTTCAATTCATTCTTCAATTTCATTCATCATTATAAGTAGTAATAGACCGAATTGCAAATAGGTAGCCTAATTCTAATACATGCAATGACTATCCATCATAAAATTTTTACATTTATGTAGCCTACACAATAATGTTATTTTAAACTGTAAACTGCACTATAGACCCGCCCAGAGGTGCATTTTCTACCAACGCGCTCTTTAAATAACAAAAAAATATTGCGCCATTGACTTTAGACCAGGTTTGAGTTGGTCTATGGCACAGTCTATTTTCAGCTACTTAAAATAGCAATGCGCCTGAACACACCTCTTTTTTAGACCAGCATGCCCATGGGCGCACAAATGGGCACAAACGCATTTGCAAATTAAATGACGTGGCACTGGACTGGAAAATGTGAATGGCGCCGGACTGACACTAGCAAACACACTTGCGCTGTGCCTTGCGTCGCATTGCGCTAGGTGTATGATAGGGCCCTAACAGTAGAGCATAAAAGTACAGATAAATACAGATTAAATATAAAATATAAATTTGTCGCATCTTCCTCTTTATGATGCGCCACATGTTTTCTATGGGTGAAAGATCTAGACTGCAAGCTGGCCATTTCAGTACCCGGATCATTCTACTACGCAGCCATGATGTTGTAATTGATGCAGTATGTGGTCTGGCATTGTCATGTTGGAAAATGCAAGGTCTTCCCTGAAATAGACTATGTCTGGATGGGAGCATATGTTGTTCTAGAACTTGGATATACCTTTCAGCATTGATGGTGTCTTTCCAGATGTGTAAGCTGCCCATGCCACACGCACTCATGCAACCCCATACCATCAGAGATGCAGGCTTCTGAACTGACCGCTGATAACAACTTAGGTTGTCCTTGTCCTCTTTAGTCCAGATGACATGTTTAGAAATTATTATTATTTTTTTTTGACCAATAGAGTTTTAACCGGCAACGGCAAATGGCACGGTGGATTGTTCACCGGCAATGGTTTCTGGAAGTATTCCAGAGCCCATGTTGTGATTTCCATTACAGTAGCATTCCTGTATGTGATGCAGTGCCGTCTAAGGGCCCGGAGATCATGGGCATCCAGTATGGTATTCCAGACTTGACCCTTACGCACAGAGATTGTTCCAGATTCTCTGAAACTTTACGGACTGTAGATGATGATAACTTCAAACTTTTTGCAATTTTTCTCTGAAAAACTCCTTTCTGATATTGCTCCACTATTTTTCGCCGCAGCATTGGGGAATTGGTGATCGTCTGCCCATCTTGACTTCTGATAGATACTGTCACTCTGAGAGGCTCTTTTTATACCCAGTCATGTTGCCAATTGACCTAATAAGTTGCAAATTGGTCCTCCAGCTGTTCGTAATATGTACATTTAACTTTTCCTGCCTCTCATTGCTTCCTGTCCCAACTTTTTTGGAATGTGTAGCTCTCATGAAGTCCAAAATGAGGCAATATTTGGCATGACATTTCAAAATCTCTCACTTTCAACATTTCATATGTTATCTATATTCTATTGTGAATAAAATATAAGTTTATGAGATTTTTAAATTATTCCATTCCTTTTTACTCACAATTTGTACAGTGTCCCAACTTTTGGGGAATCGGGTTTGTATAAGGGCATGTAAAAAAAAAAGATTTAATGATTGTAATGCAAAAGAGCTTATTCAAACTGATTTAATGTGACAAAAAGCTCAGAGAGCAGTTCTTTATTAAAACTGACTGAAGTGGAAGTTGAATTAGGTGGTGAGCAGACCAATGCTGCACAAAGTTTCTGGTGCAGGTCACAGTTTGTTAGTGGGAGGGGGAGGGTCTGGGGATGTTGGAGCTGTGGGGGAGAGGGTTCAGAGTTCAGTGTTGCATGGAGCAAAAGAGGGGAGGCGGGTAAGGTTGGGAGGGAGTTCAGCTTCCTGACAACCTGATGAATGAAGCTGTATTCAGTCTGCTGCTCCTGGCCTGGAGCAGACTGAAGAAGCTGTGTGGCGTGTGGGTGGGATCCCCTGCAATGCAGACTGCTTTACAGATGAGACGGGTTCCATAAATGTCCTGGAGGGAGGGGAGAGAGACAACAACTACCTTCTCTGCTGCTCTTACTATGCTTTAAAGGGTCTTCCGGCAGAACACGGAAGATGATGCATCTGTAGAAGGTGCACATGATGGTGGCCGGTGCTCTGGCTCTTCTTAATTTGCGGAGGAAGTAGAGATGCTGCTGTACTTTCTTGGCCAGTTCTGTGGTGTTGTCAGTCCAGGAGAGGTCCTCTGTGAATTGTCCATTCACTTGTTTCATTTTTTATTGAATCAGCTGTTTTAAACAAATAGTTTGATTTGAATTATTCAAAAAAATAATTTATTAAAAAGGGTATTTGCTGCCACCTATGGGCAGTTTTATTGTCATCTTTATTTATCTATGAAAGTCCTAAACCAGCCAAGGTGCCAGCACAAAAACACATTCAGCAAAATATTGTTTAATGAGCAGTATTTACCCAAATTCCTCAATTTCAGGCTCCAGAAGCCTCCATAACCTGTTTAACAAAGACACCTTAAAATAAAGTATTAAGCTAAATTTAAGATCAAATTTAAAACAAACTCAAATCACACATATTCAAAACGAACAAATTCCTAGTCATCATTATATAATTAATCTTGCACTTTAATGACAGAATAAAACTGTGGCAAATTTAAAAAGGTAAATTGTAGGGTGATTTAGTCATATTTATTGATATTATTGTGATGAATTAATTTCAACTGCAATGTTAATTTAAATTTGTATTTTTATTTATTCATTAATTTTCTGTAGACTTTCAGACTCCAGTATTTCTGAAGAAGGTTATAAAGCTCTGGCTTCAGCTCTGAGATCAAACCCTTCACACCTGATAGAGCTGGATCTCAGAGGAAATGATCCTGGAAAATCAGGAGTGAAGGAGCTTGATGATTTACTACAAGATCCAAACTGTCAACTGAAGACACTGAGGTGAGTGTTATACAAATGAAAACATTCAGCAGTCTTTATTAAAATATTTTAGGTGGAAGAAAATGTAACTGTCAAAAAGATATTTATAAAAGGAAGTCCCTTTCACAACAATGTGAACATAAAACAATATATGACAGATAATGTCCATGTACTTCTACTATGTCCAGGTTGTTACAAAGTCCTGAAGCAGAAGAAGCGTATAAATATCTAACTGAAGTTCTTCAAATAAAAAACCCGTTACTCCTGAGAGATCTGAATCTGAGTGAACGTGAACTAGGAGGCACACAAATGAATCAGATTGCTGCTCTACTGCGGGATAATCACTGTAAACTCAACACACTGAAGTGAGTATTAAGTTAATATATTATATCACTTTTAAAATATCTTGAAGAGATGAGATAAACTGCATGGTGACCAAGACACAATAATAAAGTAATTTGTAATTCTCCCTCTCCTGTTCATCATTGTAGACTGTGTGATTGTGGTCTAACAGATGAAAGCTGTTCACCTCTCGCTACAGTCCTGAGATCAAACCCCAGTCTGATAGAGCTCGATATCAGCAACAATAAACTGCAGGATTCAGGAGTGAAGAAACTCCAGAATGGATTAGAAGATAGAAACTGCACACTGCAGAAACTCAGGTGAGTAAAAATTAACCATAGTTTGGTTACATGTAGCATCATTTTTTTATATACAATTTATAATTCAACATTAAGTAATGTGTTTCTAACTCTACAAATCACACAATACTTTTTGATTAATATAAAATGGTTTCCATTTAGACTTTCAAACTGCAGTATCACTGAAGAAGGTTATAAAGCTCTGGCTTCAGCTTTGAGATCAAACCCTTCACACCTGATAGAGCTGGATCTCACACGAAATGATCCTGGACAATCAGGAGTGGAGCATCTCAGTGAGTTACAACAGGATCAAAACTGTAAGCTGAAGACACTGAGGTGAGATATGATAAAATTATACAAAATAAATTAAAGCTGCAAGCAGCGATGAAATGGCCCTTGCACCCGGGCTCTCTGCCACCTGGTGGCTTTAGGAATACAGCAAACGGTGAGCAATATACATTTCAAAAAGTATACCCTTTACAGATTCGATAGATGTATTGCTCTTATCTGTACGATTAAAACTAAAAGTGTAATTTAAGTTCTTTTCAGGGTTATCAGGAGAAAATGACTCATAACTCGTATACGCGTTAATCGACTCCAGAGGGTTAAAGTAGAACAGTAACTTAAGCTTGTTATTAGGAACAAAAATACATTTTTTCTCATCAACGTTTTGTAAGGTAGTGTACATTTAATTCAGAAAAAAACTGAATTCTGTTTTACCTTTTGCAGGGTTTTGAGACGTTCTGATGCAGATGAAGGGTGTCAGTATGTGACTGGAATTGTGGGTACAAACCCGTTACTCTTGAGAGAGCTGAATCTGAGTGGATGTGAACTAGGAGACACACGAGTGAATCAGATCTCTGCTCTACTGAAAGATAAACACTGTAAATACAACACACTGACGTGAGTATCTTACATAATTTAACAATACTTGATAATATCATTTTCTAATTTTGCTTTAGAAAGCCAACTTACTGATATACTTTTTAATCTTATTATTATTATTATAAATTTCGACACCTATCTCCTCGTAGAGCTTTCAAGTAGACATGCGCTGGATGGATTTTTCAGTCCTTCTCCCACAGAAAAATATCTTATCTGGTCCTGCTCCTGCCCATGACATTCATGTTTTGTCCCGCTCCTCCCAGCAAAAGTCTGCATAAAAGTAATATAAATTGATTTTTTTCAGCCAATCAAAGCCAATCCACAACATCCCAACATAAATGCTCCCAATTAAATATTTTTTTATTTAGGCTAAGCATCAACATTCACAAACCACTGTTATTTATAACATAAAAGCAAGCATGGGCTGCTGTGTGCATGGTTTGGCATGGCACAATGCGAGCAGTGCTTCCTTTATCACTAAAAGCTGACATCTCAGTTCATCGCGATCTTATAAAGCTCTGCTATAACATTATGAACATAGCCTATGCACAATGAATCTTTCACAATTTCTACACTTTGTGTGTTAAAATGTTCAAATTAGTTGTTCTTTTTGCTTTTGTGCAGCACATTGATAACAATTTATCCCCGGTTTCCCAGACAAGGTTTAAGCTAACCCCAGTCATTGTTCTGTGTCAAGGTGCACACCTTAATGTTTTCTTCAGAGGCACTTTTGTAGAAGTTGCTATACATATGTGTGTGTGTGTGTGTGTGTGTGTGTGTGTGTGTGTGTGTGTTTGTATTTATTAAATTATATTTAGAAAATTATGAATGACAGTAATAAAAGTAAATTTTATCTGCATCTCAACTACCTAGACAGCCCAAGTACATCTTTAAGACGTCTGCTAAAGATTTGGGAAACATCTGCTGTGTAATTCGATAAACGTCTCAGAAGCAGTTTTACATGCATTCTAATAAATGTCTATTTGACATCTGACAGGAACAGGAAGAGACGTATTGCAGATGAGCAAGCACTCTTGAAAATAGATCTTGTATATGTAAATGCAGACATCAAATAGACATTTCCGTGATGCACAGTACATGTGTGATTTGGGTGCTTTACTGTCAGGTGCTGGTGCCACCTTCTGTAGAACTTAATGGCAATGGTGCTGGTTTTCCTCAAATGTTAGTCTGGAGCTCTACAGTGTTCCTCAAAGTCAGAAAAGTCATAACAGTTTTAGAGAATGTTGTCTGCGGTATATATTCACTACAAAACAATAAGAAATGCTGCAAATATCACCGCAAATTTTAGGCTGCAAAAATCAGAAAATAGTTCTGCGAAAAACCTGAAGGGACTGACTAAGGTAGTTGGGAAAAGTGGACCTAAACAAATTTGCCCCGTTGAGCAAAAGGGTGACATTGATGTAGAATTAATGGTTTTAAAATTGATGTCAAGCATTTTCTGTGCATCTGGAATAGAAGTAATGCTTTATAACATAAAAGCTGTTCGAGAGAATTTCAAGTGTGACTTTCAAAAGACAAATTACAGTAAGGCAAAAAATCCAAATCCTCCAAAACCTTAGTTGATCATTCTGGATCTGAGTCGTTGACTTTTCTCTTTCTGTCTTCAGTCTGTGTGAATGCAGTATTACAGATAAACAGTGTTTCATCCTGACTTCAGCTCTGTGTGTAAACCTTTTACACCTGAAAGAGCTCAACCTGAGTGGAAATAAAATAGAAAACAAAGGAGTAAAGCATATATGTGAAATGCTGATTGATTCACGCTGTAAACTGGAGAGATTGAGGTCAGTAACATTAACATACAAAAATCTGAATGCTTTAATTCAGTTCAACAGTTTTTAAACTAAGACACTTTATATGTGCTATACTGTAAAGAGCCTGAATCTGATCTGGTGAAGTAAAGGTGATCTCTCTTCCTCTGTCTTTACAGAATTTTTTTTTTTCTGCTTTTCTCTTTCTTTCATTGTAGGTTAAGATTATGTGATGTGACAGATGAAGGGTGTTCTGCTCTGACTTCAGCTCTGAAATTAAACCCATCACATCTGATAGAACTGGACCTGAGTGAGAATCAACTAGGAGACTCTGGACTGAAAAACATTTGTGATCTACTGATGAACCCACAATGCAAGCTGGAAAAACTAGCGTTAGTAACATTATACTGTACAGCAGTTACAGTGTGATTAAAGTTTATTATGCTATGAGCTAATGGACTGATGATTTAGCATGTGTGTCAGTAAAAAACAAAAACAACAACTTTGAAGCATTTGAAACTTTGTGGCTATACATTTTTCATCCTAAAAGTAAAAACAGACTTTAAAAAGCAAAAGTAACATGAATGGCAGTAGGTTGTTATGATAGTAATGCAGTTTTTACAGGACTAATGGTACTTTTCACTTAATCAGTTTTTTAGGCTGAACGGTAAATTGGATTCTAAAAATCCCTTAAAATTGTGATTTCACACACAAAATGTTCTTGATTTTTCTCAAATCAACAACGTGAAAACATTTTAAATGGTATTTCTCACTGATCTTAATTTACATTTAGAATTCACCAACTTTTTATGTGCAAGTGTGAAGATGCTCCAGACTTGGGTTGTAACTAGTAGTCTCAAATCACAGTTATGCTCCTGTCTTGGTTTATGTTTATGTATTTAAGTTTTTAGGTTTTTGCTGGTGTATTAGTGACAGTATGGTGTTTATTCATGATGCATTTAACTCACTTATGAGCTTAGCATAGTCTATTTTTAACAGGTCTATTAATTTATACAATGAATTGTTGGCCTATAATTTAAATTATCAACACTGCAGTCATCAATGAAAATTAAGAGCAGCTTTATTTCGTGCACCAATTTTCAAAAACAATCTGTTTAACGCAAAATACGTATCTTCTCATGTTTTTCACTAAATGGGCCACAATAGAAATATTGAATATAAGACAGTTATTTACCGTTATCAGCATATGATGAATTAGTTTCGACTCTCGTTGACTCAGAGAATATGCACCGTTAATGCAGCATTAGAAAGCTTCATCAGTTTTTTGTTTTTTGTTTTACTTTCACTTGCTCTATAGTGAAATTGAATGACATTCACTGGCATAACTCTTGCACACAGTTTGCACATTGCTTGCTTGACCCCTCCCCCATAATATCGATTGTTTATAGGCCACATATTAGGAAATTTGCTTATTTAAGAAGCTGGATCTGTTGAGAGTTTTGTGAGAATTAATTTTACCTATACAATACTTTATATTTTATACTTTGCATTTATACTTACTTTATATATACAGGTCCTTCTCAAAAAATTAGCATATTGTGATAAGGTTCATTATTTTCCATAATGTAATGATAAAAATTAAACTCATATATTTTAGATTTATTGCACACTTTTATTGTTTTAATACTGATGATTTTGGCATACAGCTCATGAAAACCCAAAATTCCTATCTCAAAAAATTAGCATATCATGAAAAGGTTCTCTAAACGAGCTATTAACCTAATCATCTGAATCAACTAATTAACTCTAAACACCTGCAAAAGATTCCTGAGGCTTTTAAAAACTCCCAGCCTGGTTCATTACTCAAAACCGCAATCATGGGTAAGACTGCCGACCAGAATGCCATCATTGACATCCTCAAGCGAGAGGGTAAGACACAGAAAGAAATTTCTGAACGAACAGGCTGTTCCCAGAGTGCTGTATCAAGGCACCTCAGTGGGAAGTCTGTGGGAAGGAAAAAGTGTGGCAAAAAACGCTGCACAATGAGAAGAGGTGACCGGATCCTGAGGAAGATTGTGGAGAAGGACCGATTCCAGACCTTGGGGGATCTGCGGAAGCAGTGGACTGAGTCTGGAGTAGAAACATCCAGAGCCACCGTGAACAGGCGTGTGCAGGAAATGGGCTACAGGTGCCGCATTCCCCAGGTCAAGCCACTTTTGAACCAGAAACAGCGGCAGAAGCGCCTGACCTGGGCTACAGAGAAGCAGCACTGGACTTTTGGACAAATTTTGCATGTCATTCGGAAATCAAGGTGCCAGAGTCTGGAGGAAGACTGGGGAGAAGGAAATGCCAAAATGCCTGAAGTCCAGTGTCAAGTACCCACAGTCAGTGATGGTCTGGGGTGCCATGTCAGCTGCTGGTGTTGGTCCACTGTGTTCTATCAAGGGCAGGGTCAATGCAGCTAGCTATCAGGAGATTTTGGAGCACTTCATGCTTCCATCTGCTGAAAAGCTTTATGGAGATGAAGATTTCATTTTTCAGCACGACCTGGCACCTGTTCACAGTGCCAAAACCACTGGTAAATGGTTTACTGACCATGGTATTACTGTGCTCAATTGGCCTGCCAACTCTCCTGACCTGAACCCCATAGAGAATATGTGGGATATTGTGAAGAGAAAGTTGAGAGACGCAAGACCCAACACTCTGGATGAGCTTAACCCCCAATTTCCACCGGCTGCGTTACGACTCCGGCACGGCGGCGGAGTCAATAGGTTTCCATTAAAGTCAATGAGTGTATTTCCACTGAATGCGGTACAGCTGCGTTCCGACTCCGGCGATCCGCAGCCCTCCGTAGCAGATACGCAGAGCTTCTATTTTTGCCGGATGCCGGAGCGCTCCGCAGCACTACAGGGCAGAGTACGCAGGACAGGAAGTCAAGTGACAAAACAGAACAGCCAGAAACTAAATAAAAGATCCGTTTAATTTTCAAAATAAAATACACCGCGCTCATATTTCCCTACACTACAACTTGAAAACGTCATAATGGGCGGAGACAGGCTTGTTGAAGTTTTAATTCGCGAGATTACATGGGGCCTCGTGACGTCAGCTGTCAGTCATGACCGCAGCCGTTCCGCAACAGATCCGGACCTGGTGGGTATTGACGGACGACGGAACACGGAGCTGTCACGCAGCGGAGCCGTTCCGCAGCCGTTCCGCATCTGGTGGAAATTGGGGGTAAGGCCGCTATCGAAGCATCCTGGGCCTCCATAACACCTCAGCAGTGCCACCGGCTGATTGCCTCCATGCCACGCCGCATTGAAGCAGTCATTTCTGCAAAAGGATTCCCGACCAAGTATTGAGTGCATAACTGAACATAATTATTTGAAGGTTGACTTTTTTTGTATTAAAACACTTTTCTTTTATTGTTCTGATGAAATATGCTAATTTTTTGAGACAGGCATTTTGGGTTTTCATGAGCTGTATGCCAAAATCATCAGTATTAAAACAATAAAAGACCTGAAATATTTCAGTTGGTGTGCAATGAATCTAAAATATATGAAAGTTTAATTTTTATCATTACATTATGGAAAATAATGAACTTTATCACAATATGCTAATTTTTTGAGAAGGTCCTGTATATATATATATATATATATATCAGTACACACAAAAACGTTTCCTTTTGGATGCAATTAATCATGATTAATCGTTTGACAGCACTAATATTTATATATATATATATAGAGAGAGAGAGAACTTTAAACATTACAGTGCTTTTGAAAATACAATAAAACAATATACAAATGTGTAAAATTATTCAAAATTTTCAAACAGGTTAAACTGCAAAAGAACAAAGATATAAAGTTCAGTAATATAAAATCAGATATTTCTCATATATATTTTCTGGCATGTTTTAGTCCAGATTAAAATGTAAAAAATGTTTGAAAATAAATTCAGTATATTTATTAAGTATTTAGTGTTGTTCGATAAACACCAAAGCGAATACAAAAAAATCTGAATGACTGTTTGAAAACAGGTAAAAACTTTTTGAAATGTGCCTGTCACAAACAAAGTAGTGCAGTCTATTTTGTTCATGTTGGTTTCCGGGGAAACTGCTGTTCCATGAGCACCATCTACTGTTAAGAGAGTGAAGTGCATTTTCATTCAGCCCGTCTCCTTCACTCATGCTGGTTCACTGACTGACTGGGATTGACACATGCATTGCTAAAGCAATAGTGCAAATTTAGTGATCTTTTATGCTAATTGGAACTTTTAAATATTCTTGTTTCCTTATCAATCCATGGTGGGACAAATTATATTATGGCAGGCTGCTATAGTTTTTCAGTGATTCATTAGAAAAACAATGAGCGTTTCTCTGCCACTGGAAATCCATTATAGGTGAAAATCCTCATCACATGGTTTCGCATTGAGGTGACTCTGATTCTGCCTTCAAAATTATGCTAAGAAAAGGCAAACATGACTTTGCCCTCTAGGTTAATATCAACTTTGGGTGAACATTAAAATAACACTTCTTTCTCTGTTTGCCTTTTTTTTCTAGTCTAAATGACTGTGGCATTACAGAAGTTGCTGTTTTGGCTCAATCTTTGGCTGAGAATAATGCACTGGTATTTTTAAAAGAGCTTGATCTGAGTAAAAATAACATAGGATACTCCAAAACTCAGCTCATTGATGTGCTACGAGACTCCAACTGTAACCTGAGGTGAGAAAACATCCATTTGTCAGAGTCACAAAGACAAACATCATGCAATTTGTTTTAAATGTATTATATTTCAAACAAATATTGTTTAAGTAATAATAATTTAATATCAGTAACTAATATGCTTACAGAAATGTCATGTTAGTTACAGGCCGTTATACTTTGTACTCAAAGTAGCTGAAATATAACAACTTATTTATTCTACTCAACACTGTTGTTCTCTTCTGATTCCTCCTCACAGCCTGGAGGAAGAACATTCGCTCTGGAGTTCTGGTGTACACTAGATCGGTAGCTTTAGTGGGTGGTTAAAACCCTGGCCAAAAGCTCAGGAACCCGTGGAATCAACAGAACAAGAAAAGTCACCGTCAGATGAGGAATCCTCAGAAGGTTCTCAGTTTAGTACTGTAATAAATCAATATGTATAATGGTAGTTTTAGTTAGATACAGCAATTAATTCATACAAACAATGCCATGTAGAGCTTAGAGCTTCAAACAGCACTGCTTTATCAAATGTAAAGTTGATTATTCTAGCTCTTATACAGTACTAATGTATAAGTAAAACAGGATTAGACCTTAAAATTAAATCATAATCATAAACCAGTTCAGATAGTTCAGATGATTTTAATATTTTCTTCTAATGTAATGTGTTTGCATATTGTAAATTTACAAATAAAAATCTTGATCATTTAATTTTGTTTGAAGAGTTCATTAGTTCAACAGCCAGTTATCAGTATAATTGATTTAAAGATTCTCCTGTGTGGACTTGAAACGTAAATGTGTTTCTCAAGATCACCACTAGAGGTCAACACACCATCACATGATGTGAAGAACAAGCAACAATTTTAGCATGTCATCATTCCAACTCTTCAGCATAACCAGTATTTTCCAGCTCTGTGTGAGATTGCTTTTCCTGCTGTGATCCATTATTCCTCGCTGTGCTCCACTATATTCCCTGACCACCACTGCTGAGACTTTCCCTGCAAGTGTACAGATTATGTAATGAATATGAATTAATCATGATTATGACACAAAATTGTATGCGCACAAATTAGATACAAACATTTAATCTACTAATTATTTGATTCATACGTAAGTGTGTAACATAACTGAAGTAAGCAAATCATCCATAAATCCTACTATATGTAGAATATTTCCAAATAGTTACAAAATGCTCACTAAATATCATATATTTTTGTTCATTCACACTCTTCCATTCATTTTATTTTGGAACATGAGGTTTGTTATTGTGCTTTTATTTAATAAATATGAATAACAGTGTATTCTCTCCTTTTATATATATAAAGAGTTAGTATTTGTATGAATTCATGAATATTAAGAGGATGTTTTTTCGCAAGGTTTGTGTTTCAGTGTGTTTGGGAAATTAATGGGGTCGCGCGCAGATCTGTGGGGTGTTGCGAGGGCGCGTGCACAGCAGCCTCATCACGCGCAGCATCTTTCGCCCACCGATATCCCTTAATTTCACTTCATTGTTACTTCTCAGACAAAAAGAGCGTTTACTACCACGTCGTGTCTGGATATTCTGCTCTCCTGGATAACCGTGAGAGTGTTTGCTCGGCTGGATTGGGGTGTTTTTCATGGAAAATGGCGAGATGGGCTCACGCGTGTCTGCTGCTGATGATGGGGATTTTCAGCGGATCGTGGACCGCAGTGGACGCGCTCACATTTCCACAGCATTACACGTAAGAAACGCTCACATTTTCACGGGATTACATGAAGGAATCATTCATTTCCACAGCGTTACACGTAAGACGCGCGTAAGATGTCATTTTAAACAACGCTACACGTTAGAAATTGAATTGTGCAATGCACCTATGACATTTTTTTACACAACGTTACGTTTGAGAAATGTTCATTTCCAAAGAAATACACACAAGAAAAGCCAGTTTTCAAAAGATGCAATCATTTCCACAACATGTAACAAATGCTCATTTCCACAGCATTACACGTAAGAAATGTACATTTTCACAGCGATGCACGTAACGTTACAAAAATAACATTTCCACAACGTTAACGTTACGTGTAACAGATTCTGGAAAAGAAAGGCTCATTTCCACAACATTACACATAAGAAAGTAATTTTCACACATTATTAAACATAAGAAAAACATATTTTCACACCGTTACAGTCAGTATAATTTTCACAGCATTACATGCAAGAAACGCTCATTTTCTAAACGTTACAATTATTTCCACATTATTCATATGATAAATTCACATTTCCACACACTTAAATGTTTGTTAACATGAACAAGTTGTTCGTACAATGTGAGTTTACTAAGTTATACTTTGGGAACAAATTGATCTACCAAAAGTTAGTTAAATATGGCGGCTAATCGTTTTTTTTGTTTGGGGGGGGGGGCGTCTTCAATAGAGAGAAGAAAAAAAAATTATATATATATATATATATATATATATATATATATATATATATATATATATATATATATATATATAATATAATTAAAAAAAATTAAGGTTCATGTTTTTATAGCTATATATATTATAACAATCTATATTTACTCATTCTGGCAGGCAGACATCAGTGACGTATTTATCTATCTATCTATCTTCAAAGTCTGTCTTCTGTGGCTTAAAGTTGATCTTTCTCTCTAAAGTGAATATGGGTCACAGCAGCCTCTCGTTCCCCTGTATCTGTGTCTGCGTCTCTAGGGAGTGTGTGTCAGGTAGGCAGGAGAGAAGATCTCAGCTCTGTGTGTGTGTGTGTGTGTATGTTTCTGGGCATGCTCAGATCAGCTGCTGAGAGTGCATCAGATCGTCTGAATCACTGACACACACACCCTGATACACTCTCACCTCTACATATTGTGTAACACATGCTGCTAAACGTGCAGGAAACCAGAGCATGTGTGTGTTTACAGTCGCTGTGATGGAAAGCGGAGACGGAAATCTTGCTGCATTCCACAAGAATAATGAAATGTCATGTATGATATTAATTTAACAAGTGACCTTTATCCTTTTTTCAGTGAAGTCCACAGCTATAATATATATTTTTCAATCATTAGTGGCATTTGATAACTCATCAGACAATGTGAAAATACAGGCCTTATCAGTGTGTGACTATGGGCAACAACCAACATGATGGCTGATATTTTCAGTGTGTGTGTGTGTGTGTATAGGCAGAGAGTGAGAGAGTATCCAAAACTGTCCAGTCGTCTTATCCTCTCAATTAACACAGATTATTAAAAGCTCAACCTGTAGGGATTTCTCTAAGCGATCGCTCCGTATGATCTTCTCTTGTTAATTGACAGTTTCGATTTAATTAGGTTCGGAGTGTGGATGCTAAACGACCTGAACTTATGTAATATAACATAACTGCAGTCGAGCTGTAATCACGTACAAATCTGTTGTCGTGGAAACAGGTGCTATTTATGATCAGACTGCAAGGTTGTGATTTAACCGTACATGTTGTTCTGTAACAGAGCCGAGGGTTTAATGAAGCCGAACGGACCCCACAGATGCTAAATAATTCATCTTCATCTGTAGACCAGGACTGTGATGCATCGAGCAGCACGGTTTGATTGTAGCCTGTGTGTTTGTGGATGGTATAAACACATCGCTTTCTGTACATTGATTATATCGATCGGTTTAGCCAGCTGTGAGGATATTATATCATGTTCTGTAACTGATACTGTGTGTGTAGTACGAATGAGGACAGTTCAGTTGAGGACATAAAAATAAAATAACATTACAGTATTGCAGAGAAATACAATCCATGTTATTGTTTTCAGATCATCATCATTGTATTGTTTATATTATATATACAGTCAGTGGGGTAATTTGCGTTGACGGAATGTATTTTTTTATTAAAAATCGGCTGATTATCCAACACAGGGCAACCCAGATACTGATTTACATTGAAATTTTAACTCCTAAAAATGCTGACATGTAGCTGTTAAAGGGCTCTGTGTAGAGTACTGAAACCCTTGTTATTAGTGACACTGGTAGCCATTAAGTAAGCTGTGGTCAGAAACTTATTGTTCATGCTCTTGCAGACACTCCATAGAAATGCAAGCGAGCGACGGCCAGTGTGATCACATAATAATAAATCTACATGCTCTCACTTTTTAAGTTTCCTTACATGCTGTTCACATATTGGCAATAAAAAGCTATTTAATACTTGAAATTATTTCATAAGGCGCTTTAAAAATTAAATTTTGTCCACAGAAACAAGTAGCTAACTGTAGCTAGCAAGCTAACGTCACTTATTTGCTAGCAAGCAAAGTTGTAGAGCTCCACAGATTTTCCTTCCGCTCTGTAATAATATTCAGTGAGCAAATATCTGATAGTAAATATTTTATAACATACTTAGCCAGTTTGCACTGAGCAGCAAAACAGATTCTTTCATTACTTGTTTTTTTTTCCTTTTGGAAGGGGGAACCATGGATGGATTAAAGTGTTAGTTCACCCAAAAATGGAAATTCTGTTATTAATTACTCATCCTCATGTCGTTTCGCACCCGTAAGACTCTCGTTCCTCTTCAGATCACAAATTAAGATATTTTTAATGAAATCCAAGAGCTTTCTGTCCCTCCATAGGCAGCAATGCAACTTACACATTGAAAGCCCAGAATGGTAGGAAATGTAGTCCTCTTAGGTCAATTTTACTCAACAAATCAGACGCAAGTTACACGGCAATTACAGAGAAGGATCCGCTCAAAATACTAGATCTGCATTGCAATTATCAACAATTGTTTGTTTCATATAAATAACGTTTTCTCTTATTTTTTTACTTAAAATGTAGAAGCTTTTTGACATTGTTTGCTCTGCTCCGCTATCAATCTTATAATAAACAATCAAAAACGGCGCAATCCAAACAATTCAAGAGGACAGAGCAGTTAATTTACTGCATATGTATATATTAAGTTTCATGACAGGAATCGGGGATTTATATCACTGTAGGTGGATATATCATGGCATTTTTTTTTTATTTTGTTGGAAATCTATATAAAAGTGTTTATGATATGTATGCTACAGTGATATAAATTCTTGATTTCTGTCATGAAACCTACAGCATTGTATAACGGTTTTGCTTGTGTGTGTTGTGTAGGATCATGCACTGGGCTCGTCGCATTGAACAGGAGATTGACAGAGTCCTGCAGCACATCAGTGGTGCTCAGCAACTTAAAGGGGTAAGACTGTGTGTGTGTGTGTGTGTGTGTGTGGATTTTCCAGTATCTCTGTCAAACATGTGCTCAGAACCGTGGGTCTGGCTCGCATCTCAAACACCCACGAACAATGAAGAACTCCGACACTCCAGCAGAATCCATGCTGGAGAATATAATGATCCTGCCATTCCACCATCGAGAGGCGACAGCGTCTGAATGCATCCTGAAGCTTTCTGTGTGTGTGTGTGTGTGTGTGTGTGTGTGTGCGTCTGCTCACATCACTGAGAGAGAACAGATGGTTCGCCCCTCATTCATTTACCCAGAATGCCACAGTGCTGCAGACAGAGCGCTCCACTGCTGATGATGATCAATACAGGCGTATAACCAGCACGTTTGTAAATGCATTTTTTGTTAGGTCATCATTATTATTTAAGATAAACAGGTTTCTAATGATAACTGTTTGTTTTCATGAAGAGCCTCTAGAGTTGGGATAAAAACCGGTGGGATTTTATTCAGCAGAAATACACATCATGTGACAGCCGTGTCTTCTGAACCATCCTAATGCTCTTGACCCTAACACTTGACCTCTGACCTCGGCTTTCATCAGTCTTTGGAAGAGGAGTGTTTGATTGTCTCTCCATTGCTACAGACTCATTATATTTATCTTAGAGTGTGCATTTGTGCATTTGTTTAGTGAATTTTGATGCATTTATGCATTTTGTGTTCACAGTTTCACCATTAAATATCACTGATAATGCATTACAGTTCTTTGTTGTGACCGATTAAATTTATGAGGAGTTACATCATAGTTGGAAAAACTGAAAGTAAAATGAAATACAGGATTGAGAATTGTGGTGTGCAAATTGCATTCAGTTCTTATTTTGTGCCGTTGTCACATTTGCATATTTCAAATTCGAGAAACAAAACAATGCAAACAGATAAACACTGCTAAATAACAGCTGGGTCTCGTTTTATATGCAGCAGGACTAGATTGGATTGCATAAATGCTGTAATATTGATTTATTTAGTTTTTGTTTTTTTCTTGGGAATAACAAGTTCATGGGCTTCGTCTTGACTCATTGTCTTGCTTTAAATGCTGCGTCTGAAAGTTCAAGTTGTCAGTGTGTAAGTAAGTGTGTTTGATGTTCCTGTATTGATCTGAGCTCTAAACAGCTCTTGTTCTGGACTCGGAGGTTATTTAGCGGGTTAATGAGGCTTCAGGCTTCAGTCACACCGCTGGATTTTCAGCAGCTGTTGTCTCACACCTCACGCTGGAGCGCAAACACTCATTTACAAAAGGTAGAATCACTGCAAAATGAGTTTTTTATTCTTAGTGCGTCACATCTGACAGGAAGTTACACGGGTTTCCCAGTGATGAGCATTAATAATGCAAAACACACACATGCAGCTCTCTCACTGTTTCCCCCGGCTGATGCATCCTCTTGATGGTATATTTAATACATCAAGAGAATATATATGTGTGCCATTCAAAGGTTTGGAGTCAGTAAGTTATTTTTTTGTAAGTAATACCCTACTTCTATTTAGCAAGGATGCATTATATTGATCAAAAGTGACTCTAAAGACATTTATAATGTTACAAAAAATGTTGTATGCTGTTCTTTTGAACTTTCTATTGATCCAAAAATGCTGAAAAAAATATTAATAATCAGAAATGATTCTCAGGCAACACATCAGCATATAATAATGAATTCAGAAACTTTTGACCCAAACGTTTGAATGGTAGTAGTGTATAAACATCATCAAGAGGATGTTTTGATGTTGTTTCAGATCTACAGTGAGAAGAGAAGGCAGTTCAGTCTGGTCAGAAATAACCCTCGAGAAATCGTAGAGAAAGTTGCGACTGACATTGAGAGACTGCTGGCCAAGAAACGCAAAGCGCTTGAGGTAAGAAAACACACAAAATCACACACGCTCTTTCTTAAGGATCATTTTTGACGGTTCTGGTCTGTATTTTCCTCCAGAAACTCGCGAGTGAAGCAGAGCGTCTTCAGAAAGATCATCGGTGGCAGGATGGGATCAAGGTCAGATGACTTTAACCTCACCACTTCATGGTGTTTACGTTCACTTATGTGCATTACGCAATACTTTTTGCTCGGTTTGAAATTTAATTTATCACATTGCTTTTGCATGTGTGAGTCATCTGAGTCGATTCAGATCAATGACTCCTGTATTGTTTCAACTGATTCATTAAAATGAACCGCACCTCTCAAGCGTTTCATTCTTGAATCAAATGCTACGGTTTTTGTTTTTTCCATCTGCGATACTTGATGCTCTTTTTCCTCTGACATTCACATCTATGTTTCTCTGATCCTGATACAAGCTTTACAGACAAACACACACGCTGTGAGTCATGATTTCTGTGAGTCTGTAGCCGGAGGGTCTGTTTAAACCCAATAGACTGCGACGTCTTGTTTTTCTGACTGATTTGACTCATTAGAGCTAGTCAGCTCGACTGACCACACACGATCATACAAGTGAATTGTGCTGAGCTTAGAGTTTGTTATGTGGAGGACATCTGTATTTGAATCTTCAGGTTCTCGAACTGATCTTAAACAGCAGATTTTTGTATCTCTGTTCTGTGTGTGTTTATTTCAGGAGGAAAATATTGAATATTATAACTCTAAAGCAGAGATGGACTATGTGAGTACATCTCTATCTATCGCCTATGTGCAAACGACCGTAAAAATTACAATGCAAGACTTTCAGTGTAGATTTTCATGGTTTAAAAGTGGGCCTGTGAACTATTTTAAGAAAAGCATATGTAATGTAAAGGAAAATGATGCTTTTTATGGTATGTTTATAAAAAATATTCATGCATTCATACACCATTTCTTTTTAGAAGCTGGATTCTCAAACTTCTAACTCAGAAAGTACTTTTTTGCATGTTCATTTATCACCACATGACAATGATTTTGAAGATCAGACTCGAGCAGAAACAATGGACTCTGATTATATCATGATTTTCATCAGGACGGTGAGGACATTGATTCCCAGATGTCATTGAAACTGGAGTTTGTGTACGATCCAAATTTTAAAAACCACGTGAATTACTCACACACCGCCGTCCAGATCCCCACAGACATCTACAAAGGCGGTGAGGAACCAGACTGATGCTATTAGATCTCTGTATGAGTCGATGAGGGTTCATGACATATCTGTCTGTCGGTAGCTCCGGTGATTCTGAACGAGCTGAACTGGACGCAGGCATTAGAGCGAGTCTTCATAGAGAACAGCAGAGACGACCCGTCGTTGCTCTGGCAAGCGTTTGGTAGCGCCACCGGTGTCACAAGATACTACCCAGGTAACTCTGTGCATGATGAGGCAGATCACAGTTTTTTTTGGCGTGAATTGTGAAACCAACCAATCGGATTGCACCCTGAGACCACTAGAGGTCAACCAATAGAGGATTTTGCCTATATCGATAGTCAGGTTGGACCACACTGGCCGATACAATTGATCATCCAGTATTTTTTTACAATGGATTCTAAACATAAACTAAAATAGTGCTTCGCACTTGTTCCAGCAAGGGATTATCGGTGCCGATTAATCGGTAAAACCGATCAATCGGTCGACCTCTAGAAACCACATATGTGCCTAATAAGTAATATATTTTCTCTTTTAGCTGCTCCCTGGAGGGCGCCGGATAAGATTGACCTTTATGATGTACGACGCCGACCATGGTAATGCTTTTTCTTTCAAGTGTTTGATTTTTGTTTCTTTCAGTCAACCAGTAACTGCGTTTGGAGACTTCTAATCATTGGTCAAACTGTCCAATAAACCTACATTAAATCAACTTTTTTATCCATAGTCAAACCTGAGCTTTGATTGGTCAGTTTGGGTTTGAGGGTGGGGCTTAACGGCTTTTAATACTTAAACTTGTATCACTGATTTCCTCAGGTACATTCAAGGAGCGTCCTCGCCCAAAGATATGGTCATCCTCGTAGACGTGTGAGTAGTTGTGTGTCCTGTTTCAAGCTGCAGGTTTGCTTGGTTTTGTTTAACATTGACATTGTTTTCATTCACAGGAGCGGAAGCGTCAGTGGACTCACTCTCAAACTGATCAAAGCTTCGGTCATGGAAATGCTCGACACACTCTCAGACGACGATTACGTCAACGTGGCCAGGGTCAGACAGCTACCTTTGATTGCTGGATTTTGAAAGTAGTTTTGATTTGATAGGCCACTTTGCGTTTTCGTGGACAATACAATAGTTAGCCGAGTTGTCCAAAGAAATGCATTATTTTACAGGAAATGAAACCGTGCACCGTCCATTGAAAAAAATTACTCTTTTGCTAATCAGCTGATAAAATATTCTAAAAATATTTGAAGACGTAATGGAATAAAACTGCTCTTATAAAGCTAAATAAGTTAGTTATATGTTAAATTATCACTTGAGTTCATAAAGCTGTATATTTACATCTTCTCTCTCTCTGTTTCTTGTTGTAGTTCAATGAGAAGGCCGAGGCGGTGGTTCCCTGTTTTAAGCACCTGGTTCAGGCAAATGTACGCAATAAGAAGATCTTTAAAGAGGCTGTGCAGCAGATGCAGGCCAAAGGAACCACCGATTACAAATCCGGCTTTCACTTCGCTTTCAACCAGCTGCTCAATGTAAGTCTGAACACAATGTACACAACAACTCAGTCGACAAAATCTGATGTATAGTATGCAGGTTACAGTCAGCACCTTAGAATGGAAGTGTATTGGGCCAATTTGTAATAGTTCAAATGCTGTTCAAATACAATAGTACAGCCATAATATAAGTATTAACATGATTTTAGTGCAGAAAAATCACTTACTAACCATTTTCATGTAGTTATGTCCATTTTTACAACTTAATTTTATATACTTTAAAATCGGCTTGAGTCAGTTTTGACATGGTGTAATTTAATCTTGTAAAACATCCATAGCTTGATAATTTCATATAAAATACCTGATTTGTAAAATGTAAATATGCAAAATATCACATATAAAGCCTCAGTTGATACCCAGGGTGAAATTATCCCATAATTTTTTTTTTTTTTACGTCTCTTGAAAAATTCTTTCAAAAAATGTGGAACATATTTATTTTGGTTATTCGCGACACATTTCTGAAGTTTGGTTCCCACACTAAAACTTAGCATTTTTTGAGATTTTATGTACCTCTCCAAGGTAAAAAATGATTTCAAGGCAAAATGTGAGTTAAATAGCTGTTCAGCACAAATAATAAAATCATTCAAAAATGGGTTTTGCATTGCATTTTAAGAATTGCACTATAATGTCCTTAAATTAAAACAAGGTCAAAACAAAAAAACAGCTCATTTGATTAAAGAAATGTGCTGACTTATTTCTTTGCTTCGCAAACACAGTATTCCAATCCTCTCTCTTTCTGTTTCTTGTTCTCCTGCAGAAGACGAATGTTCCTCGAGCCAACTGTAATAAAATCATCATGTTATTTACTGACGGAGGGGAGGACCGAGCTCAGGACATCTTTGAGCAGTACAACTGGCCCAATAAGACGGTCTGATCATCACCGCCCATACCATTTCACATGACATGATATGCTTTATATCTTCTTTCTCTGTTGAGCGTCTTTTATTTCTGGTGTGCCGTTGTTCTCTGGAAGTGCTTGTTCCTCATAATTAGCCCTTTCCTGAAGCGAAACTGCTCGTTTCCTGTCTAATTTGCCGGGGTAATTGTGGGATATGTGATGGTCTCTGCAGGTCCGTGTGTTCACGTTCTCAGTGGGGCAGCACAATTATGATGTCACTCCGCTGCAGTGGATCGCATGTGCTAATAAGGGTGAGACACGTGCTCATTTGGAGGAGATGCAGTAAAAAAAAACTGCCCGTACTGTGATGATACAAGTTGACTAATGTGGTGATACATGTTGAACTATACATAAATTACATGTGACATCTCACCGAGTGTCTCACTGTCTCGGCAGGATACTATTTCGAGATCCGCTCCATCTGTGCTATAAGGATTAACACCCAGGTGAGTTACACACACACACACACACACATATTAATGTGTGCACGTTTGCATATCATGGCTGGCAATATTGTGAACATTCGTTTACATTTTAATGTAAATATTTTCTTGATCATTTGGTGTCTTGCAAATTGCATATCAGTCGTATCATTCAAATTGATTCGAATTTAAGAAGCAAAAACTAAATTTGAATTTAAAATGTTATTTATTTTAGTAAATCATTTTATTTCAGTGAACTGATTAGTAAGTGATTTTTTTTTACAATGTATGCACTTCACCCGTCTCTCAGTTCACAAGTATGATTCCAAATTCAGTGAACTTATATGTTTAAATATTCATTTCTGTGAATCCGTTCAAAGTGTTGAATCGATTTGTTACTGATTTGTTTCATCAAATTTATGATGGGAGTCTCTGGTTGTATAAAAATATATATATATATATTGGTAAATATGTAATGTTTATTAGTATGTATTGTCACATTGGTGCACATAATTAATTAAACTATAAGTTTCTATAAAAATTAAACATCTACATTCCTTCTGTTCATTTAGTAAAACAAAAGCATGCCTTGATTATTTAAAAAAAAAAATTATACTCTCGTGTTATACATTTTATGGTTCCTGTGAATATACAAAAAAATTTATTTCAGTGCAAATACATACATATTGAGATATTCCACTTAGAAATTATCAAAAATTATCAATCTATATATTATATTTTTGCCATGTAACTCAGCCCTAATACAAACTCAAATGGCGTGTTAATGAAAGGTAAAATGCTTTAATGTGTGTGGCAGGAATATCTGGACGTGTTGGGACGCCCCATGGTTCTGGCAGGAAGAAGTGCCAAGCAGGTGCAATGGACCAACGTCTATCAGGACGCACTGGTGAGAGCCGCTTCGACCCGCCTGCTGTGTGTGAAACATACGGCCCACTCTGATTCCGTCATACTCTGATGCCTCATAAGACCCAGTGAGCTTGTTGAGTGTGAGTGTGTGTGTGTGTGTGTGTTCATTTAACAGGGTCTGGGGCTGGTGGTGACTGGAACGATGCCGGTGTTCAACCTCACTGTGGACGGAAACTCTCAGGTGAGGCTCAGTCCATGACAGATCAGCACTGAAAACGAACTCTGGTGTGTTCATCTCGTTGACGGCAGTGTTTGTGTGTTCAGAATCAGCTGATTTTAGGGGTGATGGGGGTCGACGTACATCTGGATGAGCTGAAGAGACTCACGCCACAATACAAGGTGAGGTCATTTACCCTGAAAAACCTAGGACTGGTACCCTGAGCTGCCTCAACAGTTCGTTTTTTACGTGATATTTTTGTCTTGAATAAAATAAATTTAAAACATGAACATTTTTTACATTTTATGACAAACATATATCATCAATATATGTTTTTTTACATGTGTTCAATATGTTTTTTTAGGAATCTTTGTCTGATATAACATATATTTTGAAAAATTCTCGTTTTGTTGTGATTGACTACTCAACTAATCAATAAAAATGTGTTGGCTACAAAATCTTTATAACAATTGAAGCATATTTACTTAAGCATATTTTGTCAGATATTTTGAGTGACTTCTAAGTTAATATTGTATTAAAAAAATGCAATTTGTTGAATGTCTAATTTGATATCGTTGATTTTATATTGTACAACCTGAATTCCGGAAAAGTTGGGACGTTTTTTAAATTTTAATAAAATGAAAACTAAAGGAATTTCAAATCACATGAGCCAATATTTTATTCACAATAGAACATAGATAACGTAGCAAATGTTTAAACTGAGAAATTTTACACTTTTATCCACTTAATTAGCTCATTTAAAATTTAATGCCTGCTACAGGTCTCAAAAAAGTTGGCACGGGGGCAACAAATGGCTAAAAAAGCAAGCAGTTTTGAAAAGATTCAGCTGGGAGAACATCTAGTGATTAATTAAGTTAATTGATATCAGGTCTGTAACATGATTAGCTATAAAAGCTTTGTCTTAGAGAAGCAGAGTCTCTCAGAAGTAAAGATGGGCAGAGGCTCTCCAATCTGTGAAAGACTGCGTAAAAAAATTGTGGAAAACTTTAAAAACAATGTTCCTCAACGTCAAATTGCAAAGGCTTTGCAAATCTCATCATCTACAGTGCATAACATCATCAAAAGATTCAGAGAAACTGGAGAAATCTCTGTGCGTAAGGGACAAGGACGGAGACCTTTATTGGATGCCCGTGGTCTTCGGGCTCTCAGACGACACTGCATCACTCATCGGCATGATTGTGTCAATGACATTACTAAATGGGCCCAGGAATACTTTCAGAAACCACTGTCGGTAAACACAATCCGCCGTGCCATCAGCAGATGCCAACTAAAGCTCTATCATGCAAAAAGGAAGCCATATGTGAACATGGTCCAGAAGCGCCGTCGTGTCCTGTGGGCCAAGGCTCATTTAAAATGGACTATTTCAAAGTGGAAAAGTGTTTTATGGTCAGACGAGTCCAAATTTGACATTCTTGTTGGAAATCACGGACGCCGTGTCCTCCGGGCTAAAGAGGAGGGAGAACTTCCAGCATGTTATCAGTGTTCAGTTCAAAAGCCAGCATCTCTAATGGTATGGGGGTGCATAAGTGCATACGGTATGGGCAGCTTGCATGTTTTGGAAGGCTCTGTGAATGCTGAAAGGTATATAAAGGTTTTAGAGCAACATATGCTTCCCTCCAAACAACGTCTATTTCAGGGAAGGCCTTGTTTATTTCAGCAGGACAATGCAAAACCACATACTGCAGCTATAACAACAGCAAGGCTTCATCGTAGAGGGTCCGGGTGCTAACCTGGCCTGTCTGCAGTCCAGATCTTTCACCTATAGAGAACATTTGGCGCATCATTAAACGAAAAATACGTCAAAGACGACCACGAACTCTTCAGCAGATGGAAATCTATGGAAATCTAAGGCAAGAATGGGACCAAATTCCAACAGCAAAACTCCAGCAACTCATAGCCTCAATGCCCAGACGTCTTCAAACCGTTTTGAAAAGAAAAGGAGATGCTACACCATGGTAAACATGCCCCGTCCCAACTATTTTGAGACCTGTAGCAGAAATCAAAATTGAAATGAGCTCATTTTGTGCATAAAATTGTAAACTTTATCAGTTTAAACATTTGCTATGTTATCTATGTTCTATTGTGAATAAAATATTGGCTCATGTGATTTGAAAGTCTTTTAGTTTTCATTTTATTAAAATTTAAAAAAAATTCGGGTTGTATATTTTATATATTATATAAGTCACTGGCTACGGAAGAACTTCCTTTTTGTGTAAGTAATTTTATCCCTTCACTGTGAGAAGTGAAGTATTCTTTTTCTTTCTCTCTGTGTGTAGCTGGGAGCAAATGGATACATCTTTGCCATCGACCCAAATGGATACGTGCTGATGCACCCGAACCTGCAGCCTCGAGTGAGACTCTGATTCTTCATCCGCTCCATCAGAAATCACACTCGTTCGTTTTTTTATGATTTATTTGTCATGGAAATAATGCCACAACGGTCCATTTTTGTATTACGTATTATTTTGGGGATGCAGTATGACCAAGATGGGTTCAGGATGGGTTTTGTGAGTTTAATCATGCTTATGATTGTGTGTTTGCCTCAATGCTATTTTAGTAATATACATATATGTATGTATATACATATAAATTAGTGCTGGGCAACGATAAAAAAATTTTTATTCGCGATTATTTACATTATTGTCTGTGATTAATCATAATTAATTGCATTGTTATGCACAAAACTAATAATGCAAGGAGTGTATTGTGCACTTTTTTCATTTAAAAGTATTTTACTGCTATTAAGAACAAAAGTGTAATAACATTCGGTTTTACAAACACTTTAAACCAGTGGTTCCCAACCTTTTTCAACTCGCGGTCCACACACATGTTTGCGCGGCCCACTTCAAAAAAATTAACTGACCCCGCTATTGTTGGGTAAATAACTTAGTACTCAGAAGCTAGATTGTTAACTGTATTTATTGAATGAACTAGGGCTGTGCGATATGGGGAAAAAAATAAAAAAACTTATCGCGATTTCTTTGATCAATTTTGCCATTGTGACACACACAGATATGCTTTTACAGTCATAAATGCATTCAGGATTAATTTGAAACATATTTCCAAAATAAAACCAATTAGAGCTTTATCAAAAAGTTGTAACGTCTCTAGAACAGACATAAGTCAAAATCATCACTATAGTAAAGATGTAACAAAATGTATAGACTTATGGCAAAAAAAAAAAAAATCCCGTGTACAGGGACTTTTTTTTTTCTTTTTTGCCATGCATTGTTCATAGAGCAAATTAATTGTAGCGGTGCCTCAGGTGTTTGCAGTGTGTATACAGTATGTGTATGGGGTCAGCAGCGAGAGCGCATAAATATAACGCGAAAGCACATTAGAATAATGCACGAGTGCGAATCTCTCTGTTCGCATGCAGATTTCCTTTGCGCTGTCACAAAACCAGACGTGCTTGTTCAGATACACGCTGCTCTGCGCGGAGAGAGTGTGCACACTTAAAACGTGTCTCCTCTCACTTAAACTGCGTCCTGTGCACTCACAACTCTCTCTATGCTCATGTGTTAGATATTAATTATTTCGCACGTTTTTATTTCTAGCCTTTTACCACGTGCAGTGTGAACGCTCTGATCCGTTAACATGGGCTCAGAAAAAAGGCGCATCACAGACAGTGTGTGAACCTGGAGTTAGGCATATGCCTGGTCTGTTCCGTTCTCGCGCTAGGCGCAATGCATTCTGATTGGATCGGATAGCATACTACGGGAGGTCAGGGCCACGGAAAATAGTGATATAAAGCGATTTAGAAATCGCACACACTCAAATCGTGATTTTATGACGATTTCTTTTAATCGCACAGCCCTAGAATGGACTGAAAATGAACAGAAAATAATTGGCGGCCCACCTGCAATACCACTGCGGACCACAGGTTGAAAACCACTGCTTTAAACAAATAAGGTGCATTTTACAGCAGTGTTCCTTTTACATAGTTGCAGTTAAAAAATGTATTGTAGCCTAAATCTCAACTTATAACATTAATGTTATTAAACTAACTATAAAACAAGCTATTTGTCACTCCCAGGACATTAATGTTTTTATAGAAAATATTTTATAGTTTGTTGGCTCGGTTTGAAGATGTGGGAAGGAGCGCGGTTCAGTTATATATACAGATAGATTTGTAAAGCAATATATTGTGAGAGGGACGTGTGTTACCGCGTACATACGACTCAAAATAATAAACCACAATCTATAACAAAACGATTCACTCCACTGTGAGCGAGAGCACTTCTCTGCTGTCTTCACGTGCTATCAGAAACTTCCTATTTCCAACTTATAAAGTCACGATTACCAGCTTGTTGCATTCTTTGCTGTTAAAAGTAACAGTGGACAGTGGTTTGTGAATGCTAATGCATAGCCTAAATAATTTGATCTGTATCCCATGATTTGTCTGTATGTGTATTCACAGCCAGTGAGCAACGGACTTTCATAATAATAAAAAACTTTGTTAACGCGCGATAAAATAATTGTTGCTTTAAACGTTATGTAACGTTAAACGTTTTTTTTTTTTTTTATATATATATATTTTTTTTTCAAATAAAAATGTTTTAATAATAATGTAAATAATGTAATAAAATGTAAATAATGTTTTATTTTATAAAAGAAATATAAAAAATTATTTAAAGAAAACTAAATAAAAATAAGCTGAAATAAAAGTATTTTTTTTTAAATATATAATTTTAGTTAACTTAACTTTTTTTTCTTCTTTTTTTTTTAATGGTTTTGGAGGAAGAGGATTTGCCGGAGCCCGTGACGCTGGACTTCCTGGATGCAGAAGTAGAAGACAGCAGCAAACAGGAGGTAAAGTGCTGACTGTCCTCGTTGAACTTGCATCTTCCTCAGTTGTTCATAATAAATGAATCATTGTTTTGGGTGTGGGCGGCACCAGCACACTCTCTTCATGTGTTAAATATGACGTTTGGCTGAATCAGTTCTCTGATCGTTTATGTTAAATCAGCAGCAGCTCATGGATTAGTTTGAACATCTGCTTTCTGTCTTTGTAGATTCGTAGGCAAATGATTGATGGCCGATCGGGAGAGATGACAATCAAAACTCTAATTAAATCAATGGATGAGGCAAGTGTGTGTGCTATTAATGTGTCAGATGAAACTAGGACATGTATGATATCTGGGACATGACTTTCTATAAATGGCTCAGAAATACAGATTCAATCTTCAGATCTACATGCGTATGATTCCTCAAATGATGTCACTGATAGGCTGCATCCCAATTTGCATAATTGCATTAATACAGTATTATTTCACTGTTAATGTTAATGTACAAACTTTTAAGTATGTAGAAAGTTAGTACTCCAGTGTAGAGGTAAAACCAAAAAAAAAGTCTTAATACCACCAATGATTTTATCCACATGTTTGCATTAAAATTGTGGCATTTAAATAAATGTAATTGTTAAAACTCATTTGAAATTCTGTACTCAAAAAAAAAAAAAATTTTAACTGTTGAAAATGAACTCACCCACAGGACAACCGTGATGTAGATCAGTTTGTTTTTTTATCAGAACAGATTTGGAGAAATGTAGCATTGCATCACTTGCTCACCAATGGATCCTCTGCAGTGAATGGGTGCCGTCAGAATGAGAGTTCAAACTGATTATAAAAACATCACAATAATCCACAAGTAATCCACACCAGTCCATCAATCAAAATCTGCATGTTTGTAAAAAAACAATCATTAAGATTTTTTAAAATTGAAAACACGAGTCCTCTATCCGTAATATTGCTTTCTCAAGTGAGAAAGTCATCTCTTCTGAATCAGGAGAGAAATATGCACAGGTCAAGCACCGTTTACATGCGAAAACAGTTCAAAACAGTAATAAAGGATATGTCAATAAATATAATATCAGTCAAGAGGGCAACAGGAGATGTACTTTAGTGTTATTTTGAATTATGGATTTATATTTTGGCCAGAATTGACAGTTTAAATTGAAAATGCCTTAATGATAGTTGCTTTCTTACAAACACACAGCTTTTCGCTTCGCAAGATGATAACTGATGGGCTGGAGCCGTGTGGATTATAGTGATGTTTTTATCAGCTGTTTAGACTTTCATTCTGACGGCACCCATTCACTGCAGAGGATCCATTACTGAGCAAGTGATGTAAAGCTACATTTCGACAAATCTGTCCTAATGAAGTAACAAATTCATTGGATGTTTTACATTTTAGTACGAATAGTATTTTCTGCTACATCCTAAGAATTGTAAAAAAGTTTGCATGAAAATTTCCGATAATGAAATGTTTTCTCGCAGCGCTACATTGACGAGGTCACGCGTATGTACAGCTGGACGGCCATTAACGACACTGATTACAGGTACAGGAGTCGATTCGGCTGTTCAGATCGTAAGGTTTGATGTTAAACATGCTAAACTCATGTTTGTTTTCATGTGCTGCCCCCTGCAGTCTGGGTCTGGTACTTCCTCCATACAGTGAATATTACATCCAGGCTGATCTCAGCGATGTCATGTTACAGCTGCAGTGTGAGTCTTTCATTTCATATGAATGAGGCTTTATGTTATGTTTAATCTTAAATGATCTCTCCCGCATTTCCCCTCAGATTTACAGTCTCTGCTGCCGAACTCGTTTGAGTCGGCTGGTCACGTGTTTCTAGCTCCCAGGTATACACATCTATCCATCCGTTATGATATTTGCTCTGGTAAAGCTATGAGATATTGTGTGTTTTGTGTAGATGTATGGTCATCCACTCTCTTTCTCTCTCTATGTATAGAGAATACTGCAAGCGTCTGCAGATGGCTGAGAATAACACACAGTTCCTGGCGGACTTCCTGTCTCTGATGGTGGAGATCTCACCTGAATCTGAAGACTGTGAGTAACGCTCACCTCTAGACCAGAGGACGAGACCATATTACCAATATTACAGGAATAATAATTCAATATTAAATACTTGTTATTAAATATTACTGAACTATAATAAAATATTGAAGATGCAATTTTTGAGGCTCTGATGAAATATAACAGCATTTGTTATGAAGTTTTACAGCCCTAATTAAATATAACAGTTTTGATTAAAAGATATTACAGCATGCATTACTAAATATTATATTTCGAATGAAATACTCCATTATTGATTGATAAATATTTATCTTTCATTGCTCAATTTATGGTTTTACTTGATTATTACAATAGTGATTAATAAATATTTCAGCTTTTTTAAATATTCCAACTCTAATTATATATTACAGCATTGATTAATAATATTACAGCATTCATTACTAAATATAATACAGCATTACAATATTGATGAATAAACATTTAAATGTTGATTTTTAAGTACCACAGCTAATAATTAAATATTACAACATTGATTATGTGATAATACAGCTCTAAATAAAATATTTCAGCATTTAGTAATCAATTTTTACAGAATTGATCACTTATAATATTAATATTATAAGTATAAATAAATGATAAACCATTGAATACTTAATGTCAAAATTAAATGTTAATTAAAGATAAATATAATATGAGTGAAATATATCTCTTATAATTACATATTACAGCGCTGATTTTTATATTCTTTTTATATCACCCATAATTAAATAGCAGTATTTTATTGGCAAAAACCAATTACAGCAGGCATAATGAATTAATGACTCATCAAGAACTTATAATAAAATGTTAATTAAATCACTTTTATATTCTGGCCATCTGAAATGTGAAGCTGCCTCACACAGATGAATTCAGCAAACTGTTTGTCTCCAGTCATGAACTGTGAGGAGCTGATGACTGAATGTTTTGTGATGGGGCTCACAGGTGATCAAGGTCTCATTCATAACCTGATCTTGGATTCTGGGATCCTCTGGAATCTCGCCACACGCGTCTGGCAGAACAAGGATCTCAACACGTAAGATCCGAGCCGTCAAGAGTCGGTTGATTTACCTGATTCAGTGCATTGAGATGTTGATCAGAAATCTCTGCAGGTATGGCTTCCTGGCGCTGTTCGCATCTACCAATGGAGGCGTCACACGCGTTTACCCCAACATGTGAGTGACCGAGCTTCTGACTGGGCTAATGGACATTACAATTACAATCAGCTTCATCGGCATGTGTTTGTGTGTGTGTTTCAGAGCTGCTGAATCATGGGACGAGGATCCCGAACCTCTGAACTCAAACTTCTACCGTCGCACTCTGGACAACAAAGGCTACATCTTCAGGACACCGACTCGAACCTGTGAGTCCTCGTCTGAACCAAACAATTATCCAATCAGTCACTGATTAGCATTGTGTCCTCTGCAAAACTGACCAACACCTAGATCGAATGGTATAATGTAGGATTCATTTAACAAAAAATGTTTTGGAGTGAAATGTACGTAACTGTTATGGAAATTAAGATTGACAAAGAAAATATTTTGCAAAATACATTTAAACATCAGAAATTCAAAACTTTGTACATTTAATAAATGCAAAATAATACAACTCTAATTAAATATCACAGCATTCATTACTAATTGTTAAGCTCTAATTAAATAGTAGAATATTTATTACAAAAAAAATACAGCATTGATTACTAAATATTACAGCTCTAATTAAATATTAAAATATTGATTGAAGGAATATTTCAGAATTCATTATAAATATTACAGCTCTACTTCAATTATTGTAATATTGATTACTAAATTTTACAGCATTGATTACTATTTTTTTAGAGTGCTAATTAAATATGAAAATATTAATAAGAATTTCATTATTTATTACTAAATGTTATAGCATTCATTGCTAAATATTACAGCTTTTCTTTGGATAAAAGCATCTGCTAAATGCATACATTTATATATAATTTAAATTTAATTTACTTTATTACTCAATATTGCAGCATTGATTACTAACTTTACAGTTGTAATTTAATAAATTGGAGTATTTATTCATAATAATTCACATAGTTAAGTATTTTAATATTGATTACTAAATATTGCATTTCTAACTAAATATTACAGCTATATTTATATATTTTAGTATTTGATTAATAAGTATTAAAATGTTTATTACTAAATATTCCAGATTAATAAATTAATATTACACGATGGATTTATTAAAATTTCAACATTCTTATTAAAAATGAATTATTACAGAGCTGATTTGTCAGTAGCGGGACCCACAATGAAATAACAGTATTATATCGGCAATAACTAATCACAGCAGTCATAATGAAATGTTATTCAATTTCATATTATATATCAGGCACCCTATATTAGTCAACCACTATTGCAAAATTCATAATATTATGTCAAAAGTAATTAGTCTATTTTGATCTCATGTTGACTTTATACATTAATATGTCTGAAATTCAGCCCTGTACTACAGTGTTTGACTGTTTTAATGTCTCTGGTGTTTGTGTCTAGCTATGGATGATCTTTTAATCTCAGAGAACGGCACTTTGGGGATTTTGGTCACCACGGCCGTTGAGGTTGTGATCGGGGGCAAAACCATGAAGCCTGCAGGTGTGTTTCTGCAAAAATAGGCTGCTTTTGTCACTTTGTCACTTTCTGATAAACCAGCAATCAAGAGGTGAAAATCACTTTAGAAACTGTTCTGGGGTCTGTTTTCATCTGTGTTTGTGATTATAGTGGTCGGCGTTAAGCTGGATTTGGAGGCTTGGGTCGACAAGTTCAAGATCCTCGCCAGCAACGTGTCAGACAGCAGACAGGCCACACATAAGGTAAGATTGTTAGGGTTAAAAACGGAATTACGGAAGAAAAGCATAATCTTCTAGCACTCTGTTCATCTCTACTGGCATGAGTGTGGTGAGATATCATAACTTCCTGTTTGTGCCGTGCAGTGCGGCCCCTCCAGATCCTGTGAGATGGACTGTGAAGTGAACAGCGATGTGAGAGAAACTGCACACACAAACTCTGCATGATGACTGAACATAGTGTCAGTTGATCTGGTCTTGAATGTAGATGGTATGTTTCAGGATTTGTTGTGTTACTTGATCGATGACGGCGGTTTCCTGGTGATGTCCAATCAGAGAGATCACTGGAAGAAGGTGGATGCTCCGATTGTTTCCAACTTTTGTTAAGTGCATAAAAAATCTTGAGAATAATCTTGATTTGTTTTAATCTGCTTTCCTGAGTTTGTGTGTCTTCGTGTCCATGTCTGCCTCAGGTGGGTTTGTTCTTCGGCGAGGTCGACCCCTACCTGATGTTCGCCCTCTACAACAACTCAATCTACGCCCGTCATCAGACCTTCCAGTATCAGTCGGCCTGCGAGCCAATGGCCAGCAGCCACACTGGAGCCGCGCACAGAGGATTCTACGTGGTGAGAACCGATTAGTTCATGGTGAACGATCACATGATGTTAAATTATTTTTGTGACCCTGGAGCACAAAAGCAGTCTTAAGTCGCTGGGGTATATTTGTAGCAAAAGCCAACAATACATTGCATGGATCAAAATAATAGATTTTTCTTTTATGCCAAAAATAATTAGGACATTAAGTGAAGATCATGTTCCATGAAGATATTTAGTAAATTTCCTACTGTAAATATAGTAAACTTAATTTCTGATTAGTAATATGCATTGCTAAGAACTTCATTTGGACAACTTTAAAGATGATTTTCTCAATATTTAGATTTTTTGCTCAGATTCCAGATTTTCAAGTAGTTGCATCTAGGGCTGCACGATATTGGAAAAAAATGACATTGCAATATTTTATTTTTCTGCGATATATATTGCGATATGAAATCTAATCAAATTTTTTCTTACAAACAAAAATGGAGTGAGCACAAATTCTCATTTTTAATGATTTAAACATCGACACCATCGTGTCAACTGATTAATATGCGCGAGGGAGAGAGAGCAAGACAGCGCTAGTGTTGTTTGAAGACGGTGAGCGTGCGGCCGGGGCTCGGTCTCTCTCTCTCTCTCTCTCTCTCTCTCTGCCCTGTTAAACTGACAGGACTTAAAAACACATGCTAATGATAAACTTTCACTCTATGATGGTTAAGCTGTGCAATTAATCCGCGAATCATATTTGTCAAGGGCCGTACAGTTAATGAATAACGAATCAACTACGACAGCCTACATCGCACATTCTGCGATGTGAATATCGTGGATTTGTACATCGCGATATCGATGCTTAAACGACACATCGCGCAGCCCTAGTTGCATCTCAGCCAAATATTGTCCGATCCTATCAAACCAAACAACAATGGAAAGCTTATTTATTCAGCTTATGTAATCTAAATTTAAAAAAAATTACCATTATGATTGGTTTTGTGTTGAATCCACAAAGTACAGAAGTATTTTGATATTAAAAGTATGTTTTATTCTATTCAGCCCTCCATTGCTGATTTTCTCAGTCTGGCCTGGTGGACGTCAGCAGCGGCGTGGTAAATATATCTACACTATGTGGCTAAAATGATCCCTGTTGGTTGTTAGAGCAACATTAAGCAGAAATGTGTAACATCTAATATCTATGGTTTCGTAAGTCAGTTCATGCCCTAATAACGTTGACTCAGATACTGGTGTAGTAATGTCACTGGTTTCTTTCAGGTCTGTTCTGCAGCAGTTCCTGTATGGACTCATCTACAGCAGCTGGTTCACCTCAGGTTCTTTCTTAAAAACAATCTCTTAAACCAGTCAAGCTGGTTTTTTTCTGTTTTTATAGGCCACTCTTTAGCTGTTCGTAATGGAAGACCAGTTTTAACCAGCTGAGACCAGTTTAGGCTGGATTAAGATGTGGTTGTTTTTTAGCAGGACCTTCCAAGACAGCATTCTAACCATAATGCAACAGTGCACAAGCACACAAACAACATTAGCATGCTGTTAAACTATTGAGCAAATACTCCAAACTCTATAAATACACAGCTCATAAATTGTAATTAGACATTCTCTAGTGATATTTGTATTTATAAATGAGCTGTTAACATTCTGGGATTGCATTATGCACAATTGTGTCTTTTAGAAGATGTCTGGGCTGAGAGTTCGGACACTAAAGGGAGCAGCAGCTGTGTGACGGTTCACAGTCAGTTCTACTTCACCAACACCACCAACTCCTTCAATATGCTGCAGGATTGTGGGAACTGCTCCAGGTGTGTGTGTGAAATTCATTTGTGCATATTAACGCACATTTTTCCCAACACAAACTCTCTTTCTGTCAGGTTGTTCCACGCCAAGCGTATAGAAAACACAAACCTGTTGTTCGTGGTGGCTGAGACGCTGCCCTGCAGCTCCTGCGAGATCGAGAAACTCCTTCCTGTCAGAACAAAGTGTATCCTTCCTTCCCATAATCCTCTACTCACAAAGCAACACTAACAGATACTGATCTGCTTTCATCCCTGAAATACTGCTGTCATCTGTGTTTGAATGATGGATAGATGACAGACGGAGCTTGTGGAGTTTCCTTAATTTTTATACTCCAGCTCAAGAAGAAAATCCATGTGAGGTGTTAAACTCCGCCCGCTATCGGAAAGGCCCTGACAAATGCTTTGACTACAACTCGGAGGTGAAGCGCTGCCTGTTGCTCTGATCAAACACAGTTTGTTTGCTTCTATAAATGATGTTTTGTAGACAACATTCATACAACCAGCCAGAACACTTGAGTAATCACATAGCAACATCCTTGCAGAACAGCCTAGCAGCCACATGGTCAAACAGCCAAAACCCTCAAGCAATCACATAGAAATGTTGCACTCAAACACATAGCAACTTCCTTGCAATTATTTAGAAAACTCAAGTAATCGCATAGTAATGTCCTGGCGACAACCCAGGACACCCTAGCAACTGAATAGCAGATTCCTGGCAACCACCCAGAGTACCTATTAACCACATAGCAACATCCTGGCAGTCGCCCAGAACACTTGGGGAATCGCATATATATATCTGGTCAACTACTCAGGATAACCTAACAGCTGCATAGCAGCTTCTTGGCAGCCAATCTGCCAACCATCCAGAGCACTCAAACAGTCACATAGAAATGTTCTGTCAACTGTATCTCCACAGCCATATCACCCTGGAGCCCAAGACCAGTTACCCACTGAAGCTAAGCAGGGCTGAGCCTGGTCAGTACATGGATGGGAAACCTCTTGGGAAAACTAGGTTGCTGTTGGAAGAGGTGCTAGTGAGGCCAGCAGGGGGTGCTCACCCTGTGGTCTGTGTGGTTCCTAGTGCCCCAGTGTAGTGCCTGGGAAACTATACTGTCAAAAAGCACACTCTTTCGGATGAGACGTTAAACCGAGGTCCTTACCCTCTGTGGTCACTAAAAATCCCATGGCACTTCTCGTAAAAAGTAGGGGTGTAACCCCGGTGTCCTGGCCAAATTGCCCCCTTGGTCTTTGTCAATCATGGCCTCCTAATAATCCCCAACCACTTGATTGGCTCTGTCTCTCTCTTCTCTCCACCTGTAGCTGGTGTGTGGAGAGCGCAGTGGTGCTGTTGCCCTTTGGCTGCCGTCGCATCATCCAAGTGGATGCTGCACACTGGTGGTGGTTGAGGAGAGACCCCCCAAATGATTGTAAAGCGCTTTGGGTGTACAACAATACAGAATAAAGCGCCATATAAATGCATCATTCATTTATTCATACTCAAAAAACTCTAGAAACCACATACGAACATTAACATGTAAGCGATTACATAGGAATGTCCTTTCAACTACCCGGAACAATTTAGAATCCATATAACAACATTTTGACAACCACCCAGAATGCCCTAGCACCACCTAGAACACTCTATCAACTCCATAGTGACACCCTTAAGCAACTACGAAGAACTCTCAAGCAACCACATCTTGGTAAAACACCTACAGACATCCTAGCAACTACCAGGAACACTCGAACATCCACATAGCAACATCTTGGTAACCACCCAGAACACTCAAGTGATTGCATAGAAATGTCCTATCAGCTACCCAGAATAATTTAGAAACTGCATAGCAACCTCCTGGCAACCACCCAGAACACCATAGAAACCAAATAGTATCACTGCTCTACAAAGGCAAAATGCAGTAACTACGCAAACACTAAAAATGAGAAAAATGCCTTTAAAGTTTTTACATCAGCCAGTCAAACATGTTGCGGGTAAATTATTGGCAATGCATTAATTAAAGCCTTTTTATGATTACATTTTTTTATAGATAAAAACCATGACCATTGATTTGACCTTTGACCACTAAAATGCAGATACTGCACTCTGACTTTGTATGACCTTATACAACTAAAACACTATTGCAAAAGCAATGTGCAGTATCTACAAACTAAATCAGATTAAAAAAACTAGTTCATCCAACTTTCTTTTTGTGTTTCTTAACACATGTTGATTGTTTGTTGTAACTTTAAAAGTTTTATTGGTGTTTGCATGTTGTGAATGTTAAAATTACTCTGTAGTAAGCCTCAAGACCATCTTATCACAATGTTTCTTTCACCACAAAGAGTTTTGTTCATTTTATTTAAAAATTAATTAATTACAGACCAAGTAGTTAAAATCCACACATTTTAAACTTTTCCTAACAATATAACTAGGGATGCCATAAAGGAAAATAAGGGATAATTGTGATTCTTTATAGGAAAATGAGGGACAGAATAAGGGATGCTCAAAATATGTGTACTTTACCATGACCATATCTCCTCTTAAGTATATAAAAGGTGTTTAACATTTTCTCAGAAAAAATAATAACATTATAAATCAGATTATTATTACATTGTCAGAGTGAATATGAAGCAATGCAGGTAGGTTGTTTAATTTGCTAGCGGCTGGCTAGTTAATGTTAACTGATTATAAAGCTGTAATTTGCCTTGCTAGGAGTTAATATTTTGCTATCTACCTCGCCCGTCTTTGGATATTTGCATTTGAACACGAATTCAACCATCATTTACCACGGGATACAAAGGCAGACTGTGGTGTCTAATGGGAAAAGAAAAACCAGAATGCAATAACTTCACTTCACTTGCGTTTTGCCTTGCTATTAGTTTGGATTTTGTAGTTACTGAAATTTTGACACTATCGTTTCTCTGAAATGGGACAAAATTGAACCATGAGACTTTTTCACAAGACAGAATAGATGTCACAAAGCCCATTTTAGGACTTTAACTCAATTTTTACCAGATGTGTAGTTACTGTGCTTTGCCTTTGGACGGCAGATCATCCTAGCAAGTGGAACAACTTAAAACTACATAGCAACACCCTAGCAACCTGTGACAAGCAACTTGGCTTTGTTTATGGTGAATCTATAGTCAATGTTAACATAACAGTTTTCTGTTTCTCTGTTTCCGGCAGGAGAACACGTCGGAGTGTGGCAGCGCTCACTCTTTACACTGTCCGATGCGATTTCTGCTCTGGATTCAGTTATTGTTGCTTTACCTCATTCTACAATCGTAATCTGAGTCCCACTGCCTTCGATGTTCCTGTCCCTCATCCGTCTCCTCTCCGGTCCTGGTTTTCTGGCTCTCTGTCTCATCGTGAGGTGCATTCCAGCTGTGTGCTGTTACAGCAGAGCATGATGGGAAAACATGTCTTAGTAACCCCAACATTGTGCAGATCCAAAAAAAAAAAAACAAATCATTCAACCTTTATATTCGTAAAACGTCCAAAAAACAACAACAACAATCTTTCTGCTGCCGTAAAGTATTTTTGCTTGCCAAAAACAGGAAAGGACCTGGATTGTTTCAAAATACTGGAACACGACGGTTGTTATCACAATCTCGCATTGTGTGTTTATTAGAGTCTTGCTTCGTTCTCGATTTAGTGCCAAACCCTGACGTATGTGGATGCTCAAGCGCTGGGGAATCGCAGCTTTCATTGAAATATTGTTTTTTGAAGCTTCCTTACCAAGAGAGAATGTCATATTATCGCAAACTGCTTCGTTTAGGGAAAAATAAAAAGATTTAGAATTTGTTTTGTGTTCATTTAGAGCTTTTGTCGAAAGTTTTAAGGGCAAATATATATTGTGTCTAAAAACTGCTGCCTGGTTTGTTACCCAACAGTGCCTTGGCGCACTTGTCCGAATGGACCAACAATAGCACTGGACGTGGATTCGACTGACCCTGAATGAATGATGGAGAAATATACAGTATTGAATGTTTACAGTTTAAGGGCGAATGTCATGAAACCTGGCAAAAATTCATATTTCACCCCAAAATCAAAAGAAATAAATAGGAAATCTCACATAAAGAAAATGAAGCACATTTTTACGATCGTTAAGATTTTAAAAGCACATTTTCCCTCCAAATCTCATTAACGTAATGAGAAAAAAAAACTTTTTCTTATTACTGTAATGTGAGGATAAAAATATTTTTACAACATGGTAGCAATTTGTTACAATGCCTTAATTTATGATTATTCAAATAGTAAAAAAAAACAGTGAAATAGTGTCACAATGCGAAGAAGTATCCACAATGTTCCTACAAATACCCTTCATTTTCTTCTTATGAGTTTTGGGGTATTTTTCTGTTGATTTTGGGGTGTTTTCTCGTGAAACTCGTCTGTGCATGTATTTTGGCGTTCAGTATGGGTTTATTACACTTATTCTACTGATTCAGTCTTTAGAAAGTCACTCAAATGGTTTTAACTTTTTCTGATGTAAATATGATTATTCCACACTGACTTGATCTAGTTAAGTGTGTTTTAATGAAATGGAATGCAAGCTGATGTTTCGATGTCCCGCTGCATGCTGGGAAAAACGATAACTGCTATTAAACTTCATGATTTTAGAACATTTACTGGAAAGAGAGTCGACCCTCCGAGCCATTGAACAGACCAACTTTATCTTACTTAACGAGTCCGTAGATGTCATCCAAGGGTCGATATGTATTTATTTTGATTTACTTTAAAAGATACGGTGTGTATATTGCTTGCGAAATGTATCAAGTGTGAATTTTGAGACGCTTTCATGCTTTTATTGAAATGTTTTGGATTTTATCGCAGATGTTTTGTTGCTTTTCAGTGATTATATATAACATTTTAAAGGTCCATTTAGCTAAAAAAAATTAAAATAATTGGTTGTATTTCATCTTCCAAACTTCCAAAACAAATGGGTAGAGATGCTTCTGAATTGAACTGAAAGGGTTTCGCTTGATGTATTTTGTATCGTAATGGCTTGAGCAATACTTGGAATTATGTCAACTACGCTGAAATGCAAGTGAGCGCTACTGAATTAGTGTAAAGAGAGCATGAAATCAGTATTGAGCCGCTTTCTTTGGATGACTTTGATTCATGCTTGTCTTGGAATATCGGCTTAATGTTTGTATGTGAGCTATGAGCGTTCTAACAGTGTTATTTCATGCCAATAAGAGTATTTATACTATTGTCTTTCTGTAAAAAAAACAATTATCAGTGTTACAATGAACTTGATGTGAATTGGAATGTTTTAATTCTTTTTTGTTAGGTTTTTTTTTTTTTCGTCCTGCAGATGTTTGTTAACTATGTGAAAGGGTTTTTCCTCCCTTTCTGCGGTCTTCCATATCACTTCATTTTGTACAGATGGCACAAATCTGTCAAGAAAGGCTAACTTTGTATCATATTGTGTCATTCACTTCTGGGAGATGTTTATAAGAGATTTGGAGAGATAAAGACATGCATATTTTTCACGTCAACTGGGTATGGATTTTTATTTTTTACTCCAGAATTATGTATTTGATTATGAAAGAGAACAGCAGGTTTTTAATTACAGCAGTAAAACAACTGCAAGTAATCCTATTTTATGATTACTACGTGTGGTGATCTAGACTTGAGGCTTTACTCGGCTGCTTCCTTGCTCTGTAAAGAAAAAGAAATATTCATGTCAAAGTCAATGCGGCATTACGTCACGAAAGTGCGCACTCAGAGGAAGACCGTGAAGGTTTAGGCAGGGGGGTAGGGTTTCATATTTTATTGAAGCACCCCTGGGCGCCGCCATTGGCTAGCGGACCCCCACCTGCTGTTAGCATTCCATTGACTCCCATTCATTTTATCGTCACTTTGACAGCGAATAACTTTACATCTGAGGCATTTAAAGACTCCATTTGTCCATTCATTATTTCTAAAGAAACACGAAAATGTATAAATGGCTCCATTACCTTGTATCTTACGTTATGGTCCCGTAGAAGCAGTTTTTGTAAAAAATAGGCTAACGATTGCGTCATAACCAGCGACTCTCTGTCGCACAGTAGAGAAATTACCGTATGGACAGTAGGAGAAGCTCGCAGACAATCTTTTACTGTCTATGAGGCAATCTGGGGAACGTGGAGGCATGAAGTCAAGGGAGATAATTAATCAGAACACTTACCAAAATTTGCTCCTGTTCACGCTCGCCTTCTCTGGAAGATTTGGTGGGTGATTCAGATTTCTCTTGGCACAGCGATTAGAAGACGTACAGGTTGCTCATATGACATCTACGTCATCAAGCTCAGTTTGAGTCTGCGCAATACGCCCGACCCCCAGGAAGTGCTTGCTTCTAATTGACTTCATTTTTCTCTGTTGAATCCAATGGGGTCGCTGTGTCCATTTCTTTTACTGTCTATGGGTTTAGGGTGCGATTTGGGACGGGGCCAGAGTATTGGCATTACCAGAAGCCTCCAGCAGAGGGTCGACACCAATGCTTTGATCCATTAGCGACCCCTGGTGGGCATTCATTTAAGTCACGACAATTGCATCCTGAAACCAGGTCTGAAATGGAGATGCAAAGTCTGAATGGTCTTTAGTGAACTCAGCAGAAAGCTAACACTCTTTTTTTATCATGCACTCTCAGAAAACAAAAAGGTACAACAGCTGTCACTGGGGCTTTTCAAAAGGTACATTTTGGACCTTTTAGTTGTGCTTTTGAAAAGATACCGCCCCAGTGACAACTTTTGTACCTTTTTTTCTGAGAGCACTTTTTCTCTTGAATTACTTAGCATTGTTTTCGTAATATTAGTATTAATTTATGAAATTATCTCAATAAACAATCTAATGTCAAAATCTCACATACTGTTTTTTTAAAACCAAAATAGCAAGCATTACAAACAACTTGATACACATTTGCACACTACTCGTGGTGTACTGTGTAATTATTTTATTTTTTTTATCATGATTCATAAATAAACAAATGAATGCATATTAATAGAGTTGGCTATGTTTTATTTATTTATTATGATTATTCGGTGCCATTCCTAATCGTTTGCTCAGTCATTCAAAAAATTATTTTTGTTTAATGATTTTTTAGCCCAAAATGGTACATTTAGTGGACAAAATGTATTACATAGTTAACGGTAAAAAAAAAAAAAAAATATATATATATATATATATATATATATATATATAAAAAGAAAAGAATAGAAAAAAGGGCAAGATTGTGAAAATTTATTTAACCATGTATTGTTTGCACTGCATTGTGGTGCACTTTGAGATGAATTGGAGATTCAAATGAAAATCCTTTTGACTGGTCAAGTTGAGAAATCAGCAACCGTGCAGTACTTTAACAATTTTTTCCCTATATTCTCCAAACCTATAACAAATAAAATGTTTAAATCAAACCATACAGTAATTTGTATATTTTCATTTCAGAGATAAAAGTAGATTCCTTTCGCTGAATAAAGACAACAACTGATTCTGTTATTAACAGATGTGGTGAAGGCATTAAATAGGTGACATTTACAACACACCTGTATAGATATAAAATAGATGGTCATGTTTATATATGCATATGTATGTGTGTGTATATATATATATATATAAACAGGTGAATGCTAGGGTTACTGATCAACACAAGCAATCTGATTGTAGGAAGGCTGTCATGCACTTCCATGTGACATTTTTTTTAAAGACAAAAAAAAAGTTTAAAAGTTGTTACTTCCTAAGAGTCTTTATATTGTTTTTATAATTCACGACTGAAAACATTTTTTAACATGTTTTTGATGCATCATTTTCATGATAATGCAATGTTTGAATTTAAAATGGGTTTCAAAGGATGGATTTTGAGATTTTACGTTTTCAAGTGATATATAATTTATGATGATTTCTAAACAAATAAGCTTTTTTTTTCCACAAAGGTCAGAACTCCTGTTACGAAGTAGGTTCTTGATTTGCACTCTTGCCATAATTACTTTTACTACATAATTTTTAACAAAAAAGATTGGTAAAATATATATTTAGGAGTCATAGACCTTTCTAACGATATATAGTGTGTCATTATTAGATTAATATTTAATTGTAATATCGTAGTATCTTAAACGTAGGGGGCCCACTGAGGGGCCCAGTGGCAGTTAACAGCATTTTGTGCACAAACGAACAATTTTATTCTAAGCTTGCCCAAACTTCGTTCGAAACTAAAAAGTAATCACCTTGTTGAAAAGTTTTTGTGACCCGGTGAAAACACTAATATTTTCAAAGTCGCTTTAACACGGAACCGGAAACTCATGAATATTCACGTTTACTCCGCCCGGTGACTCCGCCCACATAACGCAGACGCCGCATATTTCAGAACACCGGAAGTGAAGTGAAGATGGAGGGTGTCGGTTTAAGCGCTAACAACAAACAGAAACAAAACCAAATGTTGCCGAATAAAACGCGCGGCGAGTTCACCAGAAACCAGAGGAAAGACTCCGAGGTAAGAGTCTGTCGAAGATGTGTAAATCCGTTTGACTGTAAATTGGCAGTTTTGCAGTCAGTTTTGACAGCCAGTGTTAGCCTAAACATCAGCAACATGAAGAAAATCATTAATCGAGCGACGCGGATTTAATAAGCAACAAATATGAAAACAGCATCATTACTCCAGATTATTCCTTAACGTTTAGTGATTTAAACTCAAAACCCAAGCAACAGTTACTAGTGAATATTCATTAAACCACTTAATGATTGATTCCTGTAATAAACATCACCATTAATGATTCATTGTGAAGTGAATCCCTTCTCCTGTTGATTGTGATGATTATTTAACACTAGGTAACCGACTGATAAAATCATTATCTGTCTATGCCCTTGTGAGAAAGTGCACGTTTTTGTTTTGTTTTTAGAAAAAGAGTATCTTTTACAGAAATAACGTGCTCTAACTGACTCTTAATGAGATGCTTGAAAAAAATTATTGTTTAAACTTCTATGACTTCCTTTCCCTCTGTTGGGGAAAAAAAAAATAATAATCTGGTCCTTTTCATTTACATAGTATTTTTTTTCCCACATCATGGAAGTCAGTGGAAAGAAATTCATACAGGGTTGCAATAACTTGAGGGTGAGCAGATAATGACGATTAAAATGTTCTTGCATTTATCTTTATATGTAATTTCATAATTATTGCTTCTGTTGTGTTTGCAATATGGTTAAAGTGTACTTCTGAATATATTAAATTCCATTTAAGGTAAACTAAAGTATACTTCACTGTCACTCTTAATTGAAACTTGCATGTACGTAAATATATTATACATTACACATTTAATTTGTAATGCATTTAAGAACGTTTAAAATATATGAAAATATATGTAACGTTTAATAGCACACCACAGTTACAATAATATTAACCGGTTACTTCACGTGTGCTTTAATCTGCTAGTCAACACACCAAAATAACTATACAAATGGTCATTTAATACAGTTATTCAATGATAAAGACAAATGTGTTGTGTTTGTGTCTCAGGGTTTATCAGAAGCTCCTGATCTGGAGTTTGAATATTCAGATGCCGATAATTGGGCTGTTGAACTATCAGGTGAGAGAGCCATTTGCTTCCTCCTGAAATAATATCACAAAGCTTTCAACATTCATTAACAAACTGCAAGCAATAGTATTCTGTTAAATGCTGTTTGTAGAGTTGTACAGTTACACAGAGGGACCAGAGTTTCTGCTCAACAGAAAGTGCTTCGAAGAAGATTTCCACACTCATAGTAAGTGCTGAGCTCTTTGTTTTTCACTTGACTGTTTTATAGTTACACAAACCGGCGGGTTTCATCATGAAAATGGTGTTTTCGTGCATTTAAGATGATCAGAATGTCATAAAAAGATCACATACATGTGTTCCTGCAGTGCCCGATCAGAAATGGACCAAACTGGATTTGGTTCAGCACAGAGCTCATGCCATGCGTCTGCTGGACGGACTGGACGTGATCGGCCGAGAGCACCGCCTAAAAGTCGCCAGAGCCATCCTGTACATGGCTCAAGGTAAGAATCTTTATTCATGTGTTAATTCACATGAAAACACAGTGTACAGAAGATCCGGTTTGTCTGTTTTCAGGGACGTTCGGCGAGTGTTCTTCAGAACTGGAGGTGCAGCACTGGATGAGGTATAACAGCTTCCTGTTGCTGGATGTGGGAGCGTTCACTGCACTGCTGGAGCTGCTCAACATGGAGATCGAGTGAGATGACCTGCACGCGCTCGTATTCATAATACACATCTTTAAGCTTAAATATCTCAACTCTGTGTTCAATGTCTCGCAGTAACAGTGCTGCATGCAGCAGTGCGGTCAGGAAACCTGCCATTTCACTGGCTGACAGCACTGACCTCAGGTACAGCAGCACACTTTACACGCACACACTCACTAGTTGTTGACTAATAAGGCAGAGAGCGTTCATTTCTAATTTGTCAACATACATTTTTAATTTAGCTGATAAATGCATATAGAAAAAGTGACTAATGTAAAACTTTTCGTTACATTAAAAGAATATTTTAAATGATTACTTAAAGTAAATTAATATATTGTGTTATTGTAGAATTTATTTTGATTTAAAAACAAATTTATTATTTTATTGTTATGTTTAGCTACATTATTTGACCGTTTAATTTATTACTTTGTTAAATTTAACTACATTTTTGAACAATAATTACAATATTTCAAATCTCTATTTTTTATTGTTAGTAGACTTTTTATTAGAAGCTTTTTAATTTTTTTAATGCTCAATTGAACTATATTATTTGTTCATTTGAAAAGTGATTTATTAATGTATATTGTTAAATAAAACTTTTAAATGTCTATTTGTCATTTTGTTATATTGTTACATTTAACCACCTTATTTGACAACTTGAAAAATGAATGCTATTTTTAAACCACAATTAAATCAAATGTAAAAAATATCACTATATTTGTCAGATTATTTATTATTTTACCATTTCATTTAACTACACTATTTTTGTCAATGTGTAAAGTGCTTTATTGTTTCAGTTAACTACATTTTTAAACAAATTAAAATATGTACTCATTTGTCATTTGTAATTTATTTACTTTAGTTGTACTTTTTTTAAACTGATCATTGGTTCATTTTTATTTTTAAGAGGCACTCCCAGTTCTCCATAACTCTGTGCGTTCGTGTTTTTAGGGTGCTGCTGAACATCATGTATCTGATGGTGGAGACCATCCAGTGTGAAGAACCCACAGACAGTCCAGAGTGGAGAACCATCAGAGAAACCTTCAAGTCTGAACTGGGTCTGCATGTGTTTCAGTTGATCTAAAATTGGATGATTTATTTGAAGATATGCGTTGAGTATGGAAGACTAGAACTGTTTCAGATGTTTCCTGGCAGGTTCTCCTCTCTATAACCATGAGCCCGTCTCCGTCATGCTGTTTGGGATGGTCACCAAGTTCTGCAGCGGCCATGCGCCCCATTTCCCCATGAAGAAAGTCCTGCTGCTGCTCTGGAAGACCATCCTGGTGAGTTAGCGTCCAGTTCTCAACCGATTCAGACCGAGGGATTGTTGTGTTGATGGTTTTGTCTGAATGTTTCCTGTCTCAACCCAGTTCACTCTGGGAGGGTTCGAGCAGCTGCAGTGCAGTAAAGTCAGTAAACGGGCAGCACTGGGTCTCCCTCCGCTGCCCGAGGACAGTCTCTGTGTGGTGCGGAGCATGAGAGCCGCATCCCCTCCGGCATCCGCCTCCGACCTCATCGAGCAACAACAGAGACGCGCCCGGAGAGACCACAAGGTGCCTGAACCGAAACTTTGACAAACATAAAGGTAGGGAACATAAAATGATAAAGAGAAGATTATAAACCTTTTACATCGTTTCTTCAGGCTCTAATAAAGCAAGACAATCTGGATGCATTTAACGAGAAGGATCCGTATAAAGCCGATGACACCCGTGAAGAAGAAGAGGAAAATGATGATAATGACAACTCTATGGAGGCGGAGCCTTTCCCAATAGAGCGTGATGAGGTCATGCCGCCACCCATCCCGCATCCCCCCACTGAGAGAGTCTGTTTCCCCAAGGGTCTACCCTGGGCTCCGAAAGTCAGGTAGGAACTGTTTGATATGGTTTACTTATTAAATATACGTTTTTACTCTATTTCTTTTTTAACAGGGAAAAGGACATCGAGCAGTTCCTGGAGTCCAGCAGGAGTAAATTCATCGGCTACACATTGGGAAAGTGAGTGTGTTTAATGAAGCTTCTATGTTTATTTCCTGTGAGCCGCGGTGATGCATGTGTGCATTTGTGTTGCAGTGACACGGATACTGTAGTCGGTTTGCCCAGACCCATACATGAAAGCATCAAAACTCTCAAACAGGTAATTAACATATCAGGCACGACTGATTAACATAACCCCACCCCTGCTCATGCATATTTAATGTTTCCATTCAGATTTCTTCCCACATCCTTCATCATGAAATGAATGGCTTTATATTAATTCAGATTGGATCATGCTAGACCAGTAATCAGTTTGACCGATAAAACATTTGTCTGTTTATTATTTTATGGTTACATTAACTAGATTTTCCAACATGAATTACAAGTTTTAAATATATAATCTTGTTTGCATTTTGTAATTTATTTACATTCCTATTTTTTAATTAATTAATTGAACATTGATTCCAAAATTTAAATTAAATTAAATTTATGCATTTAGCAGACGCTTTTATCCAAAGCGACTTACAGTGCATTCAGGCTATCAAATTTCACCTATCATGTGTTCCCGGGGAATCGAACCCACAACCTTGCGCTTGATAAAGCAGTGCTCTACCAATTGAGCTACAGGAACACGTTATTTTAAATTTTTATTGGTTATAAATCAATGTCAAATTTATATTATTAAAAACGTAAGACTAATGAATAATATTAGTTGCTGGAAGAGCTATTTATCATGATTGATAATATTAAACAATTATCAAATATATACCTTATGTGTTTTTAATGAACTATTAATAATTTAGTTGTTATATAATTATAAAACATAGTTGAGTCAGTGTGTGTGTGTGTGTATATATATATATATATATATATATATATATATATATATATATATATATATATTGCATTTGTCATTAAATGTTTTTGTTAGTTAAAACTGATTATAATAATAGCGGAGTTATAATAATTGAACACATTATTTTGTTTATTATTGATCAATTATTGTAACTTTTTTTTCATGTTTGTGTCTTTTATACTTCTGTCATATTTCTGTTGGCACTTTTATAAAAACAATAAACCATTTTAACAGTGAATGTTATTATAGAGTTCTGTGGCTAACTGCTGTAATGAAATGCATTAATGCCTGTCGTAACATTTAGTTTGTGTGTTCACTTCAGCACAAGTATGTGTCCATCGCTGAGGTCCAGATCGCTAAAGAAGAGGAGTATCAGAAGACCCCTCTCTCCGGCGTGAGTCACTGTACACCGATAGAGCTTCAGTATGACGTCTGATGATGAGCTTATAACACACACTGTCTGTGTTTGTGTGTTTAGGGTGAGGAAGAGCTGGAGTTGTGTGCCATAGAGCTCTTATACCAGGGTATTTTACCCAGTTTACCACAGTATATGGTGAGAAACTGTCCCTTACACACCAGTCCCACTGCATTTGAGCCAATCTCATACTGACAGGCTTTGTGTGTATGTGTGTGCATGTGTGTTCAGATTGCTCTGCTGAAGATCCTGTTGGCAGCTGCTCCCACATCCAAAGCCAAGACCGACTCCATCAACATCCTGGCGGACGTGCTGCCCGAGGAAATGCCGTAAGACACTGTTAAACAGCATAGCTTTCCCTGAATCAGCTCGCAAACTAATGATCTGAATGAGTCAGACAACTGACTCACTGAATCAGAGTGATTATCTTAACCTGAGTCCGTGTCTAAAGCTGAATTGGAGAGTCAAATCAAAACACAAGCTCGCCTCACCATCACTCCGCTGAGTTGTCATGGCAACAGCGCGCTCCTGTCTTCAGATGCTGTAAAAATATCCCCTGCGTTATCAGTATTCATCTCATTCTCTCTGGAATACCTGATTGCCATTTGGATAAATGTGTGTGTCTCGGGGCTATTTTAGTGTAATTTTTGTTAATATTTTACATTTGTTATTTTATGTTCTATTTTTATTTGAATTAGTTTTAATAATTTTGTTGTGCTTTTGTAATGTTAAGTTTTTTTTTTATTAAGTCTATATAGTTGTTTATTTCGGTTTTACTTATTTTAGTACATAAAGTACTTTAGAAATGAGAAATGTTGTCTTGGCAGCTAGCTGAAATTAACTGTTTTTATATTTTATTTTACTAAGTTTGAAAACATTTTAGTTAACTAATAACCCTGTTTGAAGTCGATGTGAAAAATTTCATGAGTAAAATTCTGTCATGTCAATAGAATCAGTGAGATTTAGGGTTTAATGATAGAGTAGAAACTAAAATGTCAATAAATTGTTTAAAATGAACTTTAACCACTTTTTGGCCCCGTCCACACGGAGACGCAAAATTTCACAGGTGAAATCCAGTAATTACAATAGGAATTGACTTCTGTGTGAGCAATGCTTCATACATTAAGCTAATGAAAATAGACAATGGATATTATTTGCCCGCAAAATTTTGATGCAACTTTGCTAATGTGACCATACCTCAAGTGTGCATGGTTTGACAGTCTGTCTGTTACCTCTCTCTAGCACTACGGTTCTTCAGAGCATGAAGTTGGGCGTAGATGTTAATCGCCATAAAGAAATTATTGTCAAAGCCATTTCAGCCATACTGCTGCTGCTGCTGAAGCATTTCAAACTCAACCACGTCTATCAGGTACACAGACAAACAACTTTGAAGATGTTTGTCCAGATAATTGTCTTACCCTAAGGGTACCCCACATTTTACACTTGCAGTAACTGCTTGTGCTTCACATTTATAGTAAAAGTTTATTTTGTGAGTACACTTACAAAACTTTCCTGCTGTAGTTTGAGTACATGGCGCAGCATCTGGTGTTTGCCAACTGCATCCCGCTGATCCTGAAGTTCTTCAACCAGAACATCATGTCCTACATCACTGCTAAAAACAGGTGAACCTTCATGTCAACCTCGGTTCATTTCAGACCCTCAAAAGATCTCTTCATGTGTCAGAATGACCTGGAGTATGAAGATTGCACTTCCTTTAACTGCTGTTAATTGCTCATGTGATGCGCTATGAGTAATGACATCTGTCATATCTCTTTCGGCAGTATCTCGGCTCTGGATTTCCCACACTGCGTTGTTCATGAGCTTCCTGAACTCACTGCTGAGAGTCTGGTGAGAACAAAAATATGCACCTGAATGTGTCTAATGCTCATGTGAGTGAGTCTTTGAGCTCTTTGATGTGTTTTGATCACAGGAAGCTGGTGATAACAATCAGTTCTGCTGGAGGAACTTATTCTCCTGTATTAATCTATTGCGTATCCTGAATAAACTCACCAAATGGAAGCACTCCAGGACCATGGTGAGATGCCACACACACAAACCAAACAGGTTTCGCTTTAGAACAACATGTGTTATACCTGGAGAGAGTGTTTATTTCAAATTTGACACTTTTCTAGATGTTGGTAGTGTTCAAATCAGCTCCGATCTTGAAGAGGGCGCTGAAGGTCAAGCAGGCCATGATGCAACTCTATGTGCTCAAACTGCTTAAAGTCCAGACAAAGTATCTAGGAAGGCAATGGAGAAAGAGCAACATGAAAACCATGTCGGCGATATACCAGAAAGTGCGCCATCGCCTCAACGATGACTGGGCCTACGGAAACGGTGAGTAGGTGAAGAACCTAGGGGTTTTTAATAAATGATTTGATGCATTATTTATTTAACTTGAAACATTTGTAGAGTCAGAACTAAAGTTCTGTCTCCGACAGCAGACCTGGACGCTCGCCCGTGGGATTTCCAGGCGGAAGAGTGCGCCCTACGTGCCAGCATTGAACGGTTCAACAGCCGACGCTACGATAAGAGCCAGAGCAACCCCGAATTCCTCCCGGTGGACAACTGTCTGCAAAGCGTGCTTGGACAGCGGATTGACCTTCCGGAAGACTTCCAAATGAACTATGACCTTTGGCTGGAGCGGGAGGTCTTTTCCAAACCCATTTCCTGGGAAGAACTCCTGCAGTGAATGAACCGTGCTACAGCACTTCTTCACTACAGCGGTTGTGAAAATAATCCAGGGTAAAACTCTGTCGACTACACTACGCTTACTAGAGTCCAGCAACAGGGACCATCTCCTGTGTGTCTGTAATATAATGGCACGTCTGTAGTAAACCTGCAATTTTTATTCTTAGAAAGGGAACTTTGATAGTCGGAGGTGTTAGGAGGTCAATTTTATGTTTATTTTATTGTTCTTGCTGCTTTTTTTTTTAATTGTCTGTAACAGAATATTAAACCTGAGGTTATTGTGCAAGACTGTAATTATCCCAGAGTGTTTTTTTTTGTATGTGTTTTTCATTGTATGACTTTAAGCATTATTTTTTTTTTATTTTACCTTTGATTATTCAAACCAGTTTATTTTGTAAACCACACACAACTCCCTCACATTCAACCAGGGGTGGTAAAAGTACTCAAAAGTTATACTCAAGTAAAAGTAGATGTATCTAAATAAATGACTCCAGTAAAAGTAGAAAGTCCTCCATTCAAACATCACTTGAGTAAAAGTACAAAAGTATCCGATTTAAAACATACTTAAGTACCGGAAGTAAAAAGTAAATATTCAAATTAACTGTAAATATCAATAATTAAGCAGATCAGTTGTTTTGGGAGTGATATGCAGTGTTTTAATTGAACAAATGATGAGATTAGATACTTAAGAATTTGTTAGATTTACAATCAAAAGAGACAATGAAGAACCTTATCGCAGTATAGGGATTGAACTTTCAATAGACACGTTCCATAACATCATAGCTGCATCAAACAGAAGATGTGCAAGATACAAGGTAAGACTGTTTCAGAATATCAGTGAGGAAGAACCACCTCTTTAAAGAGTTAGTTCTACCAAAAATGAAAATTGTCATTCGCATTTTAGGGGCTAAATATCATGTTATTGGTATTGTCGCTTCGACCCGCGGACATGAAAAACAGCCACAGACTTGGCAACACTGGTTGGCATATACTACACTGAGCCGTAATTCACTGACAATCTGCACAAAATCGATTTTTTTTCTCGATTTTGAAAGCGATTTTGTGTTGTCGGTGGACTATGGCTCTGTGTAGTAACTGCCGCTCCACCTGAACCAGTGTTGCCAAGTCCGTGGTTGTTTTTCATGTCCGCCGGTCGAAGAAACCCCGATCCCAATAACTTGATATTTAGCACCTAAAATGTGAATTTTACCAAGGCAACCCTTCCAATAAACGTATATTTAACCCCGGGAAGCAATTTTTATCGGGAACCTCCTGGAAACGCGTTTGGGCTAGTTTTGAGAAGCAACTGGTCAGGATTTGTTGTGAAAACCTGGCAACCCTGATCTGAACGCATGTGCTGGAAATACATACTACTTACAGGAGCGTTTCTACTGATGAGAGGAGCATGAAAATCGCATTCGATTTTTTGCACAGCCCTACTGAAATTTCATAAACCCGTGGCAGGCAAAGAAGACATTTCAGCCAACAAGAATCTCCCTTGACTTCAGTGAATTCAAACATATCCTTGAGATATGGCCATGGGTGATCCCTGTCGGGAATCTCGGGATCATTGCGGGCAGCAAGAGCTGCACTATCACCTATTTTAGAGGTCATCTTCCACCTCGAACTAACTGCTGCGTGAGCGTATGTTGGCAAAGAACTCGCGAAGTCGCAAGTTCTTTTTTTTTTCAAAAGAAAACCAAATTTTTCATTGGTTTGTAAAATCAGTGTAATAAATACTTAAAGCGGACATGGGGAAATGTATCGGAGTAAAAAGTAAACTTTGTCTTTAATAAAGTAGTTGAGTAAAAGTGAAAGTAGATGCAAATAAAACATACTCAAGTAAAGTACAGATCCCCGAAAAAAATACTTAAGTAAAGTAGCAAAGTATTTTTACTTCGTTACTTACCACCACTGCATTCAACCCAGTCCAATCCAATCAATTAAAAAAAAAACACGAGTGGAATAATTTTTGCTTGGCCACAATACTTTTTTCTTTTTACGGTAAAATTAATGTCTTAACATTTAGGTGTAGGTTAAAGTTAATTTTGCTGACCACATTAAAATGTTTGTGGTATCTTTTCTCCTGTTCCAGCACTCCACAGTACACTCAGGAATAACATTTGGTAGGTAAATAAAATTTGAAGGGGCAAGACCTAAAAAAACTAAGATAAGAAAATATAACTTTGAAGGGAGTACTTGAAAAAATTCTAAATGAACACCAAAAGTCTTATCTTTCTTCTTCCCTTAACAAACATAGGAGAAAACATGGACATATAAAATGGCATTCAGCATGTAAGAAATTTAATTTTCTACCTATTAGATAGTTTTATTAACATCTACGCCTACCACAACCCTAAACCTACCCCTTACAATGATCCAAATACAGTAATTGTTGTTCTGTGTGACAAAAATTACGCTATATTGATGAGCACATGCCCAGTAGCTTCAGCTGTATCCCTTCTAACTTTAACTTCATACAAATTGTGTTACTGTCTCAGGTGAGTAAAGTTAATAATAATAAAAATACAGAAAAAAATAAATCAATCAATCTGTCATTTTATGTACTCTTGGGAGGGGGGGCACAAAAAATTAAATAAAACATAAACCTACTGCTGTGTGTCACATGACGAGCCTGTATATAAATGCATATCCACGACTGTGTATTCCCTAGTTTCTGAAACTTTGTTTTTAATTATTTGCATGCATTAAGTTTTGTATTTGGATAAAGGGGAGAGTGGGTAGATTTGAACTTGTGGGGAAGTTGAGCCACCCCTTGTTTTTAGGCAACCTTAAAACAAAATTGGTGATATGACCACAAATATAGAGTTATGCATATTTACTCTGTGATGGAGAGAGGCCTATGGGATAAATGTTAGCTACATTTAAGTAAGAAAAAAAAATTTTGCTGTTCAAATTTATTTTTGTATGTTCAATGACTTATGCTTCTAGTATCTTAATTACAAATCGGAAAAATATCAAGTGTGTAAGCTATTATGTGGGGCTATAATGTTTGCAAAAATGGTAGGTGTGGGGTAATTTGAGCTGAACGTCCTGGGGTAAGTCGAGCCAGTGGCTCACCCCTTTTTATGATTGTATTTTACTTAAATTCTACATGTATACAAGGGGCGGCTCAGCTTCCCCACAGGCTCAAATCACCCTGCTCTCCTCTAATTTTATATCATTAACATGAAACAAGAAGCCGTCAAGCAGATACTCAGTAGCCAATGAGAACACACCACAGCTAGCCCCACCCCCAAGAGAGATTTGTGCCAGAATGGTGAATGAAAACTCAAGGAGCATAAATAAAAAAATTTAAAGCATAAAAATGACAACTCTGGAAGCAGAGTTTAGGTACAGAACAGTAAACCAAAGAGGATAAATCAGTTTGCATATTTTGCCTGCATTTTTTTTTTTTCAGTTTCAAATACATTTTATTCCGTTTCAATTAGGTTTCTTGAAAATGTACATTCATTTTTATTATTAAATTAATAATATATGACGCACAAAACAAATAAAAATATATAAAAAATGATTCACAACAACAAAACATCTATACTATACTGTTCCTGTAGCTCAATTGGTAGAGCATTGCCTTATAAAGCGCAAGGTTGGGGGTTCGATTCCCCGGGAACACATGATAGGTAAAAATTGATAGCCTGAATGCACTGTAAGTCGCTTTGGATAGAAGCGTCTGCTAAATGCATAATTTTTTTTTTTTAATTTAATTTATTGCACAAATCAAACTGCTATTTTTATTTTTCGTGCTAGGAAAATGAACGAAGGGTGAGTTCAGACTTGTCATGTTCGGTTCGATTAAAATGACGCCTGGTGGGATTGCTCTGTTAGTGCGGTTTATTTGAGTAAGTGTGAACGTTGCCATCCGAATCCTGGTGCGCACAAAAAACAAGTGGACAGAGACCGCTGAAAAGATGGGTCTCGGTCCATTTCTAAACAAACTCTGGTGCGGTTCGAATTATATATGAACGCAACACGGACCAAATACTTCCAAACGAACCAAAAACAGGAAGTAATGACAAGATGAGACATGATTTTACGACACGGTGTAACCAAAACAGAATGAGCAGAGGACAAACGTGTAGCAACAATGAGGTAAAGTGCCTTTTAAGAGCTCCTTGTGAGTTTTCATGTGGTGAGAATAAAATTATATGTACACACAAGAATGAGTGTACTTAGTCCAGCAGACAGCATTAGGTTCGAACTTATTCTTAGACTGATTGGTTCATAGGGGGTTTGATATCATAAACACTGCAGTGCCGCGTTAAATAATTGCAATAATAATTGCGATAAAAGTCCACTCTCGAGAACGTAATTTCTGCCCGAGTCCCATCAGGTTCTTATCCATCTGCTCAGCACTGAGAGATGGCTGTGATGCATTTGGAAAATCTCAGAATCGATCCATTAATCAACATGCATCAATTTATTGTTCCGGCCCTACTAAATAATATAAAGGTTTGTAATACGATGTATTTTTCCAAAACTTGTGACGCAGCCATGTGCACTTACTACACCATCTGATTCTAGCATTTAATGTTGAATACTCTATTCTACAAGCCTCTGAAGGACTGGACTAGGAAGGACTTTTGCTTCACACAATAAATATTTCCATGCTCACAAGAAACTTTGGTGTACATGAGAAAACTTTCATATGTGCACAGGAATGTTAAGCATTCTTACATAATTTCTGGTTTATGTTTATGCTATAACAATCTGTTTCTCTTTGTCACTACCATCTTATGGTAAGATGGAATTTCTCATAAATTACTAGACTTAAATTACTATCTGTAACAACAACAAAAAAAACAAACAAAGAAAATCCCATGCATATGACAAGCTCTTTTTGAAGTGTTTTCCTTTGCTCCTGTTGCTCCAATTAACCTCTCCCCCTTGTTATCTTCTAAAACTTGTTTCCCCTTGTGTTTCATGTCTGTTTATTAAAGTGCCCCTGCATTTAGATCCTCACCTCAGCTTGCTTCCTGCAATCCTTAGGGCCTTTCGCACCGCTTTAGTTCCAGAACTAAATGTACAGAACTAAATACTTGGACAATTTTACACAAACTATTTCCCACTACCATTTACAGGGTTGCATTCGCACTGACAGTGTGTACTAGGAAGTGTCATAAGCACGTCGACAGCAATGCCATTTTTGCGCACCGCTCAACAATGGAAACGAACGATGTTAACAAAACGATTATGGAGGATGCTGTAATCGGAGCTGTGCTTATGCGGTCTCGCTGGTTTCACAAAAATGGAGATGGATACTGTACATAAAGCGATTGAAAGAACAGAAAAGAGGACTAAGAATCTCCAACAACTGGCAGTGCTACATTTGCTACAAGTGCCTGCACTTAAGCGTCCATCCATCTATTGCTGTTCTCCATACTCGCGAAATAAGTTGACACAATGTTTACTGTATGTTGTTTAAACAGCATTTTAGATCAGTTGAGGGTGTTTTCATATGTGTTTGGCCAGCCAATGTCTACTTACGTCACTTTTTTTTTTTTTTTGCGAAAACACCAAAAAGTGGGTAGTTCCATAATTAGTTCTGGTACTATGAAAAGGTTCCCGTGGTGCAAAAGGCCCTCTTGTTACAGGACGACTGACCCACAATGGATCTAACAGGGGGTGGATGGTACCGTCTAAGCACTTTATGAAGGCCACCCCATTGAAAAATATGTACGTATAAATGTTTTTATTTTCTCTGCATTTTCTCACCTCTCGCCACTGCTGAGGTATTTTTATGGGACTGTTTTCAGTTCTAAGCAAAATTGGTGTATTTGGGACTTCGAAGGAGGACAGAAAACCTGAAGAGGATAATAATTCAGCATACTCAAAGGTTTCTAGAAAAAACACTTTCAAAAAATGAAGTGATTGCCTTGTTTTATTTATTAGTTAGAATGGGTATAACTAAACATTTTAACAAACTCCAAAAGCCGAATAATAAATAAAAGCTACTGATAAATCTCTGAAATAATAAACAATCAGTTGATTAATCATTCTAATAATTTCTGATTAATCGTTCATCAAAATAATTCCTTGATGCAGCCCTACCTCACACCTGGAAGGACAGGATCAGAACTTGAACTACTTACTGTAATTTCCGACATGCAGACATGTAATTTATGACAGATTAGAGAAGATAATTGAGTGAATCTCATCCCACATGAATGGCAGTGATAAGGCTTCTCTCCAATGTGGATCCTCTCATGTACTTGTAGATGTGTTGACCGTTTGAATCTCTTGACACAGTGTGAACATTTATAAGGTGTTTCTCGAGTGTGAACTGACTGATGCACTTTCAGTGCACCATATGTAAAAAAAGTCTTCCCACACTCAAAGCAAACATGATCCTTCGCACTGCTGTGTCTTTTCTGGTGATATTTTAAAGCAGCAAACTCACTAAAACTCTTTCCACACAAAGAACACGCATGAGGCTTTTCCTCTGTATGAATTTTCAGGTGCTTCTTCAGGGCACTTGCCCTAAAAAAATGTTTACCACAATGGTCACAGTCACATCGTCTTTTTCTAGAATGAGTACGCAGATGAACTTTAAAAGCACTTGATATTCTGAAACTTTTCTGACACTGATCACATGAGTACGGCTTTTCTCCAGTGTGGATTTTCATGTGTTTGTTAAGGTTTCCTTTTTGTGAAAAGCTCTTCCCACATTGATCACACGTGTGCGGCTTCTCTCCAGTGTGGATTTTCACGTGATCGATAAGGGTTCCTTTTAGTCTGAAGCTCTTCCCACAATGATCACATGCATACGGCTTCTCTCCAGTGTGGATCCTCTCATGTATTTGCAGATATGTTGACCGTTTGAAGCTCTTGTCACAGTGCGAACACTTGTAAGGTGTTTCTGTAGTGTGAACGGTCTTGTGCAGTTTCAGGTCACCATCTGTATAAAAAGCCCTCCCGCACTCAGAGCAAGCATGATCCTTCACACCGTTGTGTCTTTTCTGGTGTATTTTTAATGCAATCTTCTGACTAAAACTCTTTCCACATGAATTACATATGTAAGGCCTCTCCTTTGTATTTCCTTTTAGGTGGTCCTTCAGGAAATCTGCACTGGAGTTATATAGTGTTTCACTAGAATGAGTACACAGGTGTACTTTGAAAAAGCTTGAACTCTTGAAACTCTTTCCACATTGTTCACATGTGTACGGCTTCACTCCACTGTGGGTTTTCTTGTGTTGATAAAGGGTTCCCCTCCGTGTGAAACTCTTCTCACATTGATCACATGTGTATGGCTTCTCTCCACTGTGGATCTTCATGTGATCATTAAGGCCTTCTTTTCGTTTGAAACTCTTCCCACACTGATCACAGGTAAACGGCTTCTCTCCACTGTGGGTTTTTACGTGTTCATAAAGGGTTCCTCTTTGTGTGAAACTCCTTCCACACTGATCACACGTGTACGGCTTCTCGCCAGTGTGGATCCTCAGGTGTTCATTAAGGGTTGCCTTTTCTGCAAATCTCCTCCCACACTGATCACACGTGTGTGGCTTCTCCCCAGTGTGGCTTTTCATGTGTTTGATAAGGTTACCTTTATGTGTGAAACTGCTGCCACATTGATCACACGTGTGTGGCCTCTCTCCAGTGTGGATATTCATGTGTTCTTTAAGGTTTCCTTTTTCTAAGAAACCCTTCCCACACTGATCACACGTGTGTAGCTTCTCTCCAGTGTGGGTTTTCATGTGTTTGTTAAGGTTTCCTTTCTGTGTGAAATTCTTCCCACAGTGATCACACGTGTGCGGTTTGTCTCCATTGTGGATATTCATGTGTTGATTAAGCATTTCTTTTAGTCTGAAGCTCTTCCCACATTGATCACATGCATACGGCTTCTCTCCAGTGTGGATCCTCTCATGTATTTGCAGATATGTTGACCGTTTGAATCTCTTGTCACAGTGTAAACACTTGTAAGGTGTTTCTGTAGTGTGAACGGTCTTGTGCACTTTTAGTGCACCATATGTAAAAAAAGTCCTCCCACAGTCAGAGCAAGCATGATCCTTCACACCGCTGTGTCTTTTCTGGTGTATCTTTAATGCAACCATCTGACTAAAACTCTTTCCACATAAATAACACATGTAAGGCTTCTGCTTTGTGTGAACTTTAAGGTGGTCCTTCAGGATATCTCCCCTAAAAAGTGTTTTACTGCTTTGGTCACAGTTATCTAGTCTTTCTCTAGAATGAGTAATCAGGTGTTTTTTAAAACCACTTAATTTTCTGAAACTCTTTCCACACTGATTACATGTGTACGGCTTCTCTCCAGTGTGGATCCTCATGTGTTCATTAAGGGGTTGCTTAAGTCTGAAACGCTTTCCACACTGATTGCATACATGCGGCTTCTCTCCAGTGTGGATCTTCATGTGTACATTAAGGGCTCCTTTTTGTGTGAAACTTTTTCCACACTGATTACATGTGTAGGGCTTCTCTCCAGAGTGGGTTTTTAGGTGTGCATCAAGGTATCCTTTTTGTCTGAAACTCTTCCCACACTGCTCACATGTGTATGGCCTCTCTCCAGAGTGGATCCTCGTGTGTTCATTAAGGGTCGTTTTTAGTGTGAAGCTCTTCCCACATTGACCGCATGAGTACGGCTTCTCTCCAGTATGAATTTTCACATGCTGTTTGAGGGTTGCTTTTAATCTGAAGCTCCTTCCACATTGACTACATGTGTACGGCTTCTCCCCAGTGTGGATAACCATGTGTTTTTTAAGGATTACGTTTAGTCTGAAGCTCTTCCCACATTGATCACATGTGAACGGCTTCTCCCCAGTGTGGATATTCATGTGTTTCGTAAGGTTTCCTTTTATTGTGAAAGTCTTTTCACACTGATCACACGCATACAGCTTTCCTTCAAGATGACATTTTATGCGAATATCAAGATTTTGCTTGCATGAGAGACTCTTTCCGCTTTGAGGCCAAGTGAAACATATATTGTCTCTGCAGGATGTTTCTTCAGTTTTGACATGATGGTTCTCCCCTTCTTCGATAAGTTCTTCAATCGGGTCTAAAATTAAAGTGAAAAAATTTTTTGTAAATCTTAACAAATTGCGAAATGCGCAATGTGAAAGTAAAATGACGTGATAACTGAGACAACAGTGGAAAGTATAAACATTTTGATGCGTTCGTTTGAATTGGGTACATTTATTATCCAATTATTATTTTAAAAACTAAAGGCACAGGTTTTGAAGTGATAACTTTTAATAAATGTTTGATTAACGACATTTTACAAGTAAGGGTTGTAACATTTTCATAATTAAAATGTATTACAAATTTAGAAGTTAAACCATTCAGATATTTATTCTGACCTCCTAATGTTTGCAATGTATGAATGCTTCTCAAACCACCTTTCATTTGTTAAAAACAACCAGTGAAAGAAAACTATACTGGTTACTAATGTAACCCTGGTTCCCTGAGATAACAGAAATAAGCATTGCATTAGGAAGAGAGGAAGAGCAGAGAGAGTTATAACTTACCCTGAAAGGGATTGAAAGCACATGAGGCACATAGCCTATTCTCAGACTAAGAACAACTTTACTGTCATTAGGGGCAAACTCGAAGCAGGACTTGTCCACTGAAGGAGCCTGCAAGTTGCTCACTCACTTTACCAAAGCCAAAGCCAGCAGGAGGACAGACTTTAGCAAGAGAGACCGGATGTTAGTCGTTCTGAGCACCTCAAAAGGAGGGCCTCACAGAGCCTTGAGTACCATGGACAAACTGTAAGACTGTATATTGGTAAGCCACCCTCTTGAACGCAAATCTCAGGAATGGTCTGTGACGGGGGCTATATGAATATGAATTTATGCATCTTTCAGATCCACCAATAAAACCAATCCCCTGGGAGGATTCGCAAGAGCGTAGCATCCTGAACGGCTGCTTTATCAGGGTGCAGTTCAGATGTCTCAAATCGAGGATTGGCCTGAGGCTGCCATCCTTTGGAATGAAGCAGCAGCGTCTGTAAAAGCTCAACTTGATGTGGCTCTCCATGGGGGCTCTCTCCACAATACCCTTTGCTAGCATGGTTTGGACATTGGCTCAGAGGATCTGGGCTGAGACCAAAGTGTAAATCATGCATCAAAGCGAGGTGGTATGAGGGGGGTCCAGCCTCGGTGGAACCTAACATTCTCGGTCTTGGAGCATCAACACTGTTGGGGCTGCTCTAGCTTAGGGTGGGGCCCCTGACGCTTGGGGAAGGGATAGCACTTAGCCATGCATAGGCCTTGTTTCACTTTAGGTTCTACCTCTGGTTTTGGTTAAGCAGGTGCTGACGATGCTTGACGGCGCTGGCGAGTCATGACACTTTGAATTGGCTCACTTGGGGAGGAATGACATTCACTTGTGATGACTTCTGAGATGGCATGAAGTGTTAAGGCTAATTTATACTCGACACATCCCGAGTTCACACGTGGCAAATATGAGAGTCATCGCGGTGTTGCCGGATGTAAGCTTTGAGTGCACACAAACTCATTTCACGTGGTGGTGTTCACAGCATTTTTTGGCATCCGAAAATGCACCCCTTTAGTGTGGCACCCCTTGATTATATTTGCTAATTAAAAACTGCATATTAAACTGAACAATTTTTTAAGCAAATTAAGGAAATGTGTCCATCTGACTGCTAATGACAGGTAAGCTAGCAATAGTAAGGTCATTAAGGGATGCACAAGGCTGAAACATCCTTTGGTGTGACAGATAATGTCCCCCAGTGTGACACCTATACTGTCACACTGGAGGACAAAGATGTCCCACAAGATGTCTCTTTAAGAAGCATTTTAGATAATTAAACAAGATTTAACTCCTTTTTATTCTTTTTTGAACATGTTCAGTGTTCTTAAATGCAATAATAACATTGATTAAAATTGCTCTGATGTTTTTGTCCTTTGATGTGACAAACATAAAAGAACTACAGATTTTTTTTTTTATCTTAAAATAGCTTAAAGAAACATTTGAGTATTTCATTAATGGAGATATAATCATCACTCATCTTAAAATGGTATCATTTTCAGCAGGTTTATAACAATGTGTATAACAATGAAGATACATCTCTCATGTTATTTGTATATTATTAAGAAATTATTTTTTTTCTCTTAATTTTCAAAAAAAAAAAAAGTACGAGTAAAACTGTACTAGCCAATGGCGATTCTACTGCCAAGGGTTACATTGCCTAGCCTTTTTGATTTTATTTCTTTTAAAACAACTGTTTTCAAAACAACACCTGAAGACAATACCGGCTCATATTAATTTGACAGTATGTCATTTCTTATTGGAAGTGCAAGTTTTGATGGTAATACAGAGACTTAAGCACTGCTAATGCCTTTAACCACAGGTGCAAGTACACCACAATCCATCATATTTATGCCGCAATGTAATCATCAAAACAATGAACCACTGTAACTTGTATCTTCACATCTGCAGCTTTAACAGTTATTTCACAGACTTTATGATTTTTTCTAACTGCAACCACTGAATCTGATGGACTGCTTAAAGTTTTATAAACTTACTGAAGAATCAGGAATATACACCAACCTATTTGTTGTTCAGTATCTTCCCGTTTTATTCCGCAGGGCTCTGGATCAGTCATGTTTTCGACTTTCTTTCATATAAACTCTTTCATAAACAGTTGTGGGAGGAGCTGAACTGTAGGTGAATTCCTGTGTGGTTGGAGCAGATCTGCCAAAATCAAAAATTAATCAGTTGTTAGATTTTTAACCAGCAATGGAGGATATGGTTTACATCATATCTCACGGACAGAATAGAGTATGTTTCCCTGGGTGGTGCTAAATCGGACACACACTCTGTCACTTGTGGTGTCCCTCAAGGATCATTCCTTGGCCCCACCCTCTTCACACTGTACATGCTCCCCCTTGGTTATGTCATCAGCCGGCATGGAATATCTTTCCATTGCTACGCTGTTGACACTCAACTCTACATTAAAACAAACCCAAGCCCCTCTGCAGCCCTCTCCACAATTTCCACCTGCCTGGAGGAGATAAAGGCGTGGATGACGGCTAACTTTCTGCAACTCAATAGCTCAAAAACGGAAGCCATTCTTGTTGGCAATCCACATCAGACCCGGTCATCCACCATCACCAGCATCACCTTCTCCGGCCATGACATCCATCTTTCATCCTCAGTCACAAACCTTGGTGTTAGAATGGATCCTCACTTGACCTATGAGGCCTACATTAAACAGCTATGCAAAACCTCATTCTTTCACCTCAGGAATATTGAAAAACTTCGTCCCATATTTACTCTCCCTGATGCAGAAAAACTTGTCCACGCCTTTGTATCCTCCAGGCTGGACTACTGCAACGCACTCCTCATCGGGATCCCAAGTAAGAACATCCAGCAGTTGCAATACATTCAGAACTGTGCTGCGAGGATCCTGATGGGGGTGCGGAAGTACCACCACATCACACCCATCCTAAAATCCCTCCACTGGCTTCCTGTCCAGTACAGGATTGAATTCAAAGTTTCCCTTCTGACCCACCAGTGCCTCCATGGAACTGTATCTCAAACAACTCATCACCCCCCTTTCCTCCTCACGCCATCTCCGCTCTGGACAGGCCTACCTCCTCCAGCCTCCAAGGACAAGGCTTCGAACTATGGGCGATCGTGCCTTCTGTTCAGCTTCACCCAGTCTGTGGAATGCTCTCCCTGTCCATCTAAGGGCCCCACAAACTGACTCTTTTAAAAAAGGACTTAAAACCCATCTTTTTAGAAAAGCCTATGGCTAAAAGTGCTATTTTTATGTCTTTGTTTTCTTTTTACGCTAATTTTAAAGTTTATAGTATATAGTTTGTTGTTTTATGTGCATTGTAGCACTTTGAGGTCATTGAATTGATGTAAAGTGCGTTATAAATAAAATTTATTATTATTATTATTAAAAAGATCCCTAAGAAATTTTGGCTTAATCGGAATCTTTTTTTTTTTTCATATTAATTGTTAGGCCTTCTAAAACAAAAAAGTGTAAATGTAATGTAGACTAAGATGGTAGAGTCCTAAGTTCAGGGACAATGCACATACTTTTTCTTCAATTTGCACACTGAACTTGGGTTAGAGATCTTAATTTAGAAATCTGAAAGTCCACCAGATTAGGGAATTTATCTTTAAAATATACAAAATCCTCTCCCACACCCTGATGGGACTGAGGTCCACCCATCATAATCTCACAAAATCATGTGAAAGAATTTTTTTTTTTTTTATGATACTGTTCTCAAAATCAAATCATCTTCTAATTGAAATAAGCTACTTAAATATGTGCTTAACTGCTTGAAATTTGGTACCCTTGCAGACCCTCTCATCTCCCTACAAGCTTATCACAAGCTTAACGTTAGTTACCGATAGTTTTGAACACTAGCTGGTTATGTATTTGCTCAAAAAAATTATTTTGGATAATTATAAAAAAAAAAAAAAAAAAAAGTTACGGACTGCAGCTTTAATGCAGACTATATAAGATTAATAGAGAATATTTCGAATGTGAGACAAAATATATTTTTAAACGCGGCTGCAATAATTAATAAAATTAATTAATAAATAAATATCACAATGCAGCTGGACCAATCAACCTCTCGCTGTGACGCTGCACAGGATTCTGCTGGGTCTTAACGCCTTCAGCAAACGTTCACAAAACAAACAACGATTTGTCCAAAAATTGATTATTTTCAATTTAGTGTTTGTTATACATATGGTCTGGGTGATCATACTGAATAAGCCTGCGTATACGGGACTAACTGATACCTTAAACACGGGACGATTCCGTGTTAATCAGAATGGTGAGCAACCCTACTGCTAGGCTAAATGTTTATTTCAGTTAGCAGACGCCAGAAAAGAGGCACAAATACAACTCTACCATATTAAAACAACACAAAAATGACATGCACAGCTTTAGCAAGCTGTGTTTTCATAATTGTATAAACATACGAATGACCTCACCTCAGAATACTCACAGCTGTGTGATTGGGCTAGCCATGACTACTTTTTCTTCTTGTTTTAGGGACAACTGCTGCAGGTTGGAGAAATGGGCGTGGCGAAAGGTTCCTCATCGGTGAACGGCCAATCAGCCTTAACCATACATATACGTCATTGCTTTAGACTGAAAGAGGAAGGTGTGATGCTACATAAATATATTAGTATTAGGTCAGGTTAATAATGGATCAAATAAGGCGTTAAAAATGATTAATGCATTTAACGCGAACAAGACCTTTGCGTTATCTTACATTACATGCAGTTGTCAACTAAACAATTACAGAAAGCACATATTTTGTGCTAAAAATGAGCCCAAAATGTAACATAATTAGCCTAATTAAGAATAGATAAAAGATACATTTCCAAAAGTACAAACATTATCATTTTAAAAAGTTTAAAACGTTATTATTGTTGTTGTTGTTGTTGTTGTTGTTGTTGTTATTATTATTATTATATTTATTATAGTATAGGCTATATTCAAAGGAAAAATTAGTTTTATTTATCATATGTATTTGCAATATGGTTTTGTAAAATCTGTTTCATTTATATAACCATTTTGATCTGTTTGCTATTTTCAGTGGTTAACCTACTACTTGATTTTTTGTTAATTGTTTTAAAACGAGTTAGTGTCAGTTCGACTCACATCATAATTCTTCATTATAATGGTAGTATTTGAAAATCACAACAACTGTGAAACCAAAGCATACAAAAATGTATTGTCTGCATTTAATTCATAGACAATAACAGAGATTTAAATTATCACTGAATTAGGAAATGTCTCTGATTTCTATTTCAGAAATCTGTATCAACTTTAATGCTGCAATGGCGTCATCGCTATGGGAACACCTATGGTGTGACGAATGTTAAATGTAGATTAAATGTTGCAATGAATGATCCACTCAACAAAATGGAAATAGAGAAGATATAGTTTGTTTCAGGCACGTGCACACATAGACACGAAAGGGGGCTTGAGCACCTGCCCTTTTTATTCCTGGAGAGAAAGTGCCCTTTTTTCTGGGATGCTTTTTTTCATTTTTGAAAAATAATATATATTTCTGTTTGCACACAGCTTCCCTGTCAAACAAATATATTTATTGAAATATAGTATCTAAATATCAGGTCAGTTCTGAAGCGCTCCCTCTCCCTCTCCCCCGATTGTTAAACCCGATTGTATTGCTTCCGCTAAAGAAAATAGTCCGCTCCGTCTCTACGGTTAGAATCCTGTGAGTCCATACACTGTAAAAACAAACCTATAGAATCTACTCAATAAAAGTGAGGTAACAATTTGCACTCATTTTGTTTGGGTAGATTTCATCCTATATTTTTGAGTAAGGAGTACCTGACTTTAACAGCTATGATATACTAAACGAAATTAGGTAAAATCTACCTAATATTTCTCAATACATTACACAGCTAATTACTTATAAAAATTGAGTAATAATTACTCTATTATTAGCAGAAAACAGTTAATCTACTTAATTATTATTAATAATAAGCAGTAAATATAAATATTTAAACATTACTTTTTCAGAGATGGTTAAATTTACCTAAAAATGGCCAGACATGGGACACAGTAATTTATTGGTCAAATTACTCTTTATTGACCAAATATTATGGATTAAAACATTTAATTTAATAAAATATTAAAGGTATAGTTCATCCAAAATGAAAATTATGTAATCATTTACTCACCCTCATGTTGTTCCAAACCTGTATGAGTTTCTCTGTTCTATTGAACACAAAAGATGTTATTTTGAACAATGTTGGTAATGAAACAGGTGATGGTACTCATTGATTTACATAGTATTTTTTCCTACTATGGAAGTCAATGGCTACCATCACTGTTTGGTTACCAACATTGTTCAAAATATCATCTTTTGTGTTCAATAGAACAGAGAAACTCATACAGGTTTGGAACAACATGAGGGTGAGTAAATGATTACATAATTTTCATTTTGGATTAACTATACCTTTAATGCATAAGGTACATTTCACTTCAAAAGACATAACAAATCACTAACAACTTCTTAACTTCTAATTAAAAAATAAACTGGTTTCCAGGGGATGAAACAGTCTTTGCCAGTACAACTCATTTCATTAATTTCAATTGACAACAAATAATTTACAATTCTTAAAACTAATACAAAAAACAAAAAAAACAAAGACAAATCTGTTGACCAACTGTGGTCGTTCTGCTGATGGTCTGAGACTCTTATTAATCATGGTCTTCAAAATCATGCAAATAAAGAACCCTTACTTGTCTTCACACATTCTCACTCCCCCACTTTAACAGCAGACACGAACTGCAGCCTTGAGTCTGTAAACTTTGTTTGAACCACTGCAGAGGGAACGCAAGGCCACACCTTAAAAGTGAAACCGAAAATTGGGAAAAATAGAATTCCCACCAAAAAGAGGAATCATGCCTAAATCACTAACAACTTTAAACTTCTAATTATAAACAGGTCTCCATGGGATGAAACAGTCTGTGTCAGTACAACAGCTCATTCCATTAATTTGCACTTGAGGCTTTGAACCTTTTTGAGTGGTTTTGCTGCATCAAGTTCCAAAAAAAGTTTTTGGAACACGTCAAAAGTGTATTTAAGGGTTTTGGGGTACTCCAGGTTGAGGGCATACATCAGCCCCATCAACAGAATGCATGCTGTGGTTTTGTTTCCACATCCAGTCAGTACTTTGTTGCCCTCTATAACAACCCACACATCTGATGGGTCCTCCTCGGCTGTGGGATTATGAATCACCAAAACTTTCATTATTTGGTTTGTGTTGCCCTCAAGTTCGTCCTCCTGTTAAAAAGAAAAAGAAAATAATTTTTTCAAGTTAGTTTAAGCATATTAACCACATTTTGTTCCAAAACAGTTTTCTTTTTGGTCACGTCATTTATTTCAAGACAAAGCAGGGTTTCAAATCAGCACTTCAATTTCAACAGGTAAAAAAATAAAAAAAATAAAAAAATAAATATCGAAAGCAATACTTGAATTCTTGACCCCAGTATCCCATAATAAAACAATTACCAATCTAATCCTTTACTTTAGATGGAATTATCTTGTAAGGATTGGAATAGATGGTCATCCTGGAACATTCAGGAAATAAATGTCACCATAGAACAAAGGGATAACAGAGTTGCTACTACCTGATTATATAGGTGAACATTTAGATTTTCATAATTAAATGTCCCTTATCTGTATCTTTCATGAACAAACATTAACTTGCCAATGTTCCAGATAAAATGTGAAATGCTTAATATTAAACAATTATACAAGTAAAAACTTGTGAAATGCTTAATATTAAACAATTATACAAGTTGAGACAATAATGGGAGAATTGGAACATACTGGAAGGTTCTTTTCCTGCTACTATCAAGTATGTACTCAACTGGCTCAGTAAGTGAGAGATGCTCCTTTATAAATTGTTCTCTCCTATAGTTTGTGCTTAAAGGCCCATCCACCCCTAAAGCTGCACAGAATGGGTTAAGCTGGCAAAGGTCTTCCACCAGTTCTGAAATCACAGAATCTTCAAAAGTACAGCCATGCCTCCTCAAAGTGCTCAGTATAATGTTTTTAATAACTGGGCCGGATGCAGATGATGTAAGGAAATTAAGTTCCTCTAGTAGTTCATTTATGCATGAATTGGACACATTGAAAATGCATTCCAATTTAAGGATGAGCAACCCCAGTCTTTTGATAATAGTTTTGCTCAAGTCTTCATCCTCCTCAAGGACAGAGTCAGGGTAGTTTTCACTTTCAGATTCACTTTCTTCTTCAATTTGGCTTTGGTATTCTTGAAAAGCAAAGGTCTTAAAATCTTCAACTGAATGGGGATTATGTTTCCTGCTCTTATGACTGTGGAATGTTGTGTATACGTTTGTCTTGAAATCACAATCTTTGAAAGCACAAGGCACAGTTTCATGCTTTTTAAGGTGGACACTCAGGTGCTCAAAATATTGTCTTTCTGTTTGGAAACCGCAAGAATTACACACCATGCATGTGAAGGAAAGAAGCTGGCCTGGTTTAGTTGTCTGTGGATGAAACCTGGACAAATGTGTCCGTAATGCACCCCATGTCCTAAAGGTGCAAGGGCAATCAGAATGGAGACAGGGTATGGACTGGTTTCGACTAAAATGCCCATGTTGTAATCTATAGTGTTTTAATAGGTCTAATCTTCTTGATGTTTTGAAGTTGCATATTTTGCACAGCCAATTCATTTCCCAGAAGGTAAAACATCCATAAGATTCCTCAGTTTTAGGTCTCGACTCATTGTTCAGTTCAGTTACCTGAATTAGGTGAAAACTGCTGCAATTCTTCTTTCGTGCTCTTCAAATGTTTCATAAAGATTTTTCTGTGGAAGAGAAAGTCAGAATTATTAATAATGTTATTATTTACCACAAATTTTAATAAGATTATTAGGCTAAATAATATTATTATTTCAAAAAGTGCTACCACATTAAGATTAAGTCAGGAATTGCATTATGTCTTAAATCACAGTAAGCCACATCTTGAAAAATAAAACTGCTATTGCATGATGCATAAATACAATTCAAAAGAGAAGAGCAGCAGGTAAAGCTATGTGACGTGTTTTTTCCCTTCACTTTAATGCACACTCTTCTCAGAGACAGAGAGGTATAATTTAACTACATGTCAGTTTGTTTTTTTTTGTTTTTGAGGTTGTAGTTTGCAGTGGTGTAGAACTGGACATTATTACATACATGAATCCCATATTCATGAACATTAGACACACCTTTAAATATAATTTATAACACCACATTTGTATACTGACTATTTAATAATTTACTACAACCTGATTTTAATATTGCACATAATTTATATTCATATATGTTGCATTTACATAAACGCAAATGATATAAGTTTAAAATTCCCTTAAAGTTTAATCCACATATTTTGGAAAATAATTACAATAACTACACTTGTGCAATCTACAAACCGAAGTTCACTAAAAAAAACATAGCCTAAGCCTAACATAACTCAATTAAAGTGAATTGGCACAAAATAGACTAAAATCATAGAATTTATATATTAATGATCACAAAAGGAACATAAAAACATTACATGTGTTCTATCTTTTACTTTTTGTCGGTGTGACAAAAACACATGCTCATCACTGCACTTTCATGCTAGTGTGATATAGGCTATTTTAATACTTACTCATGTGCTCTCACGCCACACCATGTTCTCACTCAGTGAGAAATACATCGCATATCAAAGAGGAGACTGACAACACGCTGACAGACAGGACAGACCAGGTTACTTTTCGGTTACTTTTGATATTAAACATAGTAAACAAAGTCTCACCTGTCAAATTTGGTCATTTTTTAAAAGAAATTTAAACGATTTATACCGTTTTGTGGCTCTTAAATGTGTCTGACATATCGCTGTAGTAGACCATCAGTTAAAGCTGCTCGTGAACCGATCATCTCTTCCTTCTAGTTCATTTATAGCATCAAATAAACATGAATGAACATAAGAAGGAAGGTTTTAAACCGCGGAAAGGCGTCAGTACATTCCGTTTTTCAAGTTCAAATCCTCCCATCTGCTATCTCTCCTGACTGCTTTGTCGGACAAAATGGGGGATGGCGGATTATGATTGGTTAGATCGCCTGTCAATCAAGCTCCCTGCGAAGGCATACGAAAACACGCATAAACGCCCAAATATATAACTCATGATTTGTAAAATAATGTCCATTATAAAACCCAAACCAGTTTTAACATACATTACATTAATGAACCCCACATAAATGGACAGATTAATATAAATCCGTAATAATAACAATAATAAAATTAGGACAACTTTATGATTTGATCCCTTCTAACACAGAACACTGCAGATCATTATATAAATGCAAGAAAATGTAACATTAATTATCCAGCCTGCCTTATTAACAGCTTTACTGCTATTGTTTTTACTTTCTCGGCCTTGATCACCTCAGGACATCGTCGACGTCAACCGTGTCTCAAATAAAAACGCCGTTGGCCTGAACAAATCACACAGTCACATGCGCTGCACCTTCGCTAAGCTGTTCACTAATTTCAGCAATGTACATGAAACTAATGGCAGCTAATATTTTAATTAGCAATATAGAATTTTACTCGCATTTGCCGGTATAAGACCCAGTGTGTAGGCCACTATCAGTAAGCTAAATCGACCAACCTCAAATTCCAACCTGTCAGCTTGGCTGTAGCACCGACAATATAACAGAAGCGAGCAAATTACAAATCTTTTGATGAGTTAATATTTGGGTTATATGATATCAACATGATAAACAACAACAAAAAAAATCTTACCTGGAGCTCAACACTTCGTGGTCCCTCTGGAAGACGTTAAATTTGAAATCCGCGATTCCCGCCTGGATGTTGAAGTTGACGCATGCGCAATTTGCAATGACTGAACTAATATATTGGGGTATTTTTTACTCATTTTTTAATGATGCAGATATTACTGTTAACAAATAGGTAGTGCAGTTAAAATGTACCCATTTTTATATATTTTACTTACTAACTAATATACTTAAGTAAAATATAACTGATTTGCACAGGTTGTATTTAACACCCCCCTGCATAATTTTTTACAGTGTAGCAACGCTCTGTTTTTCATGGCAACGGTCTGTTATACTTCGCACAGCGGTCTGATGGTTATAACAGACCGCATTTTACATTGGAATTCAACCAAGCCATGTAATAAAATAAGTTAATAAAATAAGCATATATCACCACCAGGTGATATGCTTTAGTTATTTTGTTTATCCTATTTACCTGCATTTCCCTGTCAATTAGATGCAAATGTGCGCATTTTAACTAGTTGACGCCTAATTTGCATACAGAACGTCCCCAGTTATTGACTTACATCAAGAGGCTTTCCCCCTGAAATGTAGAAATCTAAATTGGTGAATTTAGAAGAAATCTACAGATGCAAACAGATGGAGGATACACTCTAAAAAATTTAGTAAATCTGAGTAACTGCATCTGGTACATTTCTACATTAATAAATAAAACTGAGTAGAAATAAGTTAACATTAAACTTTAAAAATAACAATATTTATAAATTAACTATTTAAGTAATTTAACTTTTTTTATTTCCTCGAAACCTTTATAAATTGTAATCCATACCACCACAAATACATACATGTATATACATACATGTATTTGATACATACATCTAAATATGACATTGGCTTTTATTGAACTTTTACTCAATTATTTTGGTAAGTTTAATTTTAAAGTGTTATGTATTCTGATAACACCAAAATAATTAAAACGATGTAGTGCCTTGTGCAAAAATAAACAAATTATTAGTAAAACACGCCCCTCTGTTTGATGCAGTTATTTAGGTTATTCTAAATATGAAGAGTTTATTTCTAAATCTGAAATTTCCTTCAATAATGATCATTTTATCAAGCTTGTATGTTTATGTTCACTTATTTCACATTACTGGCAATGAAAATTACCTATTAATTGTCATTTAAGTTAAATTACTGAACTTAAATACGAGCTTAAAAAAAAAAAGCTCATAAGAAAATTTCAGATGGCACTTAGAGGCTTTTGCATCTGAACTCTTTATATATACTTGAAACTAGTAGCATAGAAAATGTTTTCAAAACACGCACATTGTGGAATGGTTTCCTTTGCTGCTCTATAAACCTAGTGAATACTAAGGAGACCATGGTTTCTGTGAACTGATTATTTTGTAGACATCTTTTGAAAATGAAACAATTGCGTGAGTTTGAGGATGATAAAATTAATTAACTTTTTAAATTATTTTTTTTAAAAGGAAGTCAGAGTTGCGTTAATATATATATATATTTTTTTTTTTTTTTTTTTTTCTTTCTTTTTTTTTTTTTTTTAAACCTAATTATGAGAAGTGCCCTTTATTTCACTTGCCCCTCAAAATGTCTGTGCACGTCCCTGGTTTGTTTATGTTTATCAGTTCGAGAGTTCGGAGCGTATTCGCGAATCATTTGAGTCAGTTTGGGAGTTCGGAGCGGGATCGCGAATCATTTGAGTCAGGTTTTTAGCAGTTCGGAGCTTGAATCATTTGAGTCAGTTCGGAGCGTGAATCATTTTAATCAGTTCGGGAGTTCAGAGCGGGATCGCGAATCATTTGAGTCAGCTCGGGAGTTCGGAGCGGGTTCGCGAATCATTTGAGTCTGTTCGGGGATCGCGAATCATTTGAATCAGTTTGGGAGTTCAAAGCAGGTTCGCGAATCATTTGAGTCAGTTTGGGGATCGCGAGTTCAGAGCGAGTTCGCGGATCATATGAATCAGTTTGAGAGTTCGGAGCGTGTTCGCGAATCATTTGAGCCAGTTCGGGAGTTCGGAGCGGGTTCGCGAATCATTTGAGTCAGTTCTGGAGTTCAAAGCAGGTTCGCGAATCATTTGAGTCAGTTTGGAAGTTTGGAGCAGGTTCGCGAATCATTTGAGTCAGTTCGGGAGTTCAAAGCGGATTCGCGAACCATTTGAGTCAGTTTGGGAGATCGGAGCGTGAATCATTTGAGTCAGTTCGGTTCAGTTCCCCAATGAACCCTTTTTTCTAAAAGTGTTGTGTCCCTGCAGCTTTCCATGTACTGTTTTGTCCATCCATTGTTCCAAAGCAATGTACATTGATTTAAATGAAAACGGCTTGAATGAAGTCTTCAGCATCATTAAAGTAGAATAAAGAATAAGCACAAACCTCTCTGTTCTTCAGTTCTTTCATGTTCCATTCTGTGAGGTTCTGTATAACTTGAGTTCTCACTGTTCTTTCATAAACTTCTTCTTCACTTGTAGACTGATGGGAATAATCAATTGATGGGAATTAAAAACAATTGTTGAGTAGATAATCCAAGTACAATGTAAGAATAAAATAATAAATGAACTCAGAAATAAATTTACATATCTGTAAGCAACAAATAAAAATGTAATTGAATTAAACTCAATTTACCTTGTCAATTAGCTGAATTTTGTTAATTGTTTTTTTTATTCAATTCTTTTTACATATAACATGTTTTATAAAATGCTATACTTGAATCAATGCTGTTAAGAAATGCAAATCTTGTATATCAAAAGTGGCGATCATGTAGTTTCTCAATCTGAGATAAATAAACCATCAATAATACATTAAAACATAAGAATGACATGCGTTTTAGAGCAGTTGACATTGTAGTGTAAGTAAATATATAGGCACAGCAGCATACTATTGTCCGTTTACATTTTTATATAACCTCTACTAACTATATTCATAACAACAAAAGTGTTAGATCCTTAATTTGTTAGTCTTCTGTATGTGCAGTAACTACAATGATCTTAAAACTGTTAAAATTGTGGAGCACCAAAGCAATATTTTCAATATTCAAGTTTCAATGTTCCATATTCAAGTTTATAAAGACTTAATAAATACAAATGCACAAAATAAATACAAAAATAATAAAAAAAAAGGTTTTGTAATCGTCACTTTGCTCAAACTCCTTGTACCTGAAATGTAAGAAACAATACCTCGAGTTTATATCAGTCAGTCACCAGAGGGAGCTATAGTCAAGATTTAAAATCTAGTCAGTGCACGTGATGCCTTTGACACTGTCATCATGTGCTTTACTTTGTTGGAGTGATTATTATAAAAGCCAGATGCTTTCAATAAATCTTGTGGCCCACTTGACTGTGACTGTATATTTTGGGTGATTTCCACACACAACAGATGGGTGTTGAAAGCTGTCAGCATGTATGAATGTGTCATGGCCCTGCTGAAAACAAACAAACAATAGAATCAATCACAATGGTTTTCACTGCAAACACGTTGGATAATTTAAAGACTAATTTAAAAACAGACGATTTGAAAAAGGCAATATTTAAAACAACAGCCAAAAGAACATCCAGTCAGTCAGTATTGTCAGTTATATTCCATTAAAGCTCTACCCACATGAAGAGCAGTGATACGGCTTCTCTCCTGTGTGGCTCCTCTCATGTGTTTTCAGAGATGACGACCAGCTGAATCTCTTGTCACAGTGTGAATAATAGTAAGATTTTTCTCCAGTGTGAACTCTCTGCTGTAGTTTCAGTTCAGCTTTTGTAGTAAAAGTCTTCCCACAATCAAAGCACATGATTCTTCACACCGTTGGGCCTTTTCTGATGTAATTTTAAAGCTGAGTAAAACTCCTTTCACACAAAAAACACTTGTAAGGCTTCTCCTTTGAATGATCTTTCAGGTGGACCTTCAGGGATACTGGCCTAATAAATGTTTTACCGCACTGATCGCAGATATACCGTCTAATGAGAATGCAGATGTGATACTGTTATTCTGTTACATATGTTTATAAAAAAAAAATCAAAGTACACTCTCGCTGGAATTTTTACATAAACACGTGCATATACACATATGAATTACTCGCATATACATGTATACTATAGGACGTTCAAAAATACATCCATACATAAATACACATGCACACTAATATGAAATCCATGGCAATACATATTATGTTAGTAAGAAATGCATATGCACTTGTGAATAATTTGCACATACAAAGTGGATGCATGCATACACCTATAGACACTCGCTTAAATGTATAAACTCGATCCGTGCATATACACCTACAACACCACACGCACATATAAACTCGCTGCATGCAAACTAACCTATACATACTCGCAGTGTTCGAATTGAGTCAAAGCTCTTGGGGGGTCCCCCAACCCCCCCCCCCCCCCCCCCCCCCCAAAAAAAAAACAACTAATAATATACATATTTGTATTTATTTATTTCATATAATAATATAATTTACTTTACTTTACTTGTGAATCTAATTTACTTTGTGTGTTTCATAACATGTTTTTGCAGCTGAGCATTTACTATGTAAAATTAAATAAAAATCTATGAAATAACAAGATGGCTCTTCTCTTCTTTCCCTTGTCCATATCTGAGAAAATAATGTAAGATGTAAGTTGTAATATTATATTTGTTGTCGTTACTGTGAATATATTTAAGAAAGCACTCCATGTTATTCATGCTACTTATTAAGGTTATTAATGGTGATATACTTTGAACAGTGCACATGTAGGCATTTTATTTCATTAAAAAAACTAATTTATCTTGAATGTAGTTACATAACCCTTTCATATTTTCAAGCAGAAGTTGTCATAGTTGGGTAAACTTCTATAGTGGTGAATGAGAGTATATGTTTAAATATATGTTTTGTCACAATAGTGTTTCTACAAGAGGGAAAAATAGAAATAATTTGATACGATTACGATGCTGATGACCATTAATCAATTTTGATCTCTTGATTCACTATCAATTCACATGAATAGGCCTACTGTACTTACTTTTCTTGGGTTAAACTCAGTATTTTCTTGCATTAATTAATATTCACTTGTGTGTGCTTATACGAGTATCTTTTTAAAATGTATAATCTAGTGTTTGATCATGTCTAAATATTTATTTAAATGCAAAACCTAAAAATAAGTAAGCAGTTATGACCTGCAATACTCTTTTGAGCAACTAGAGTATGTATATTTATTAGAGTGGGTAAACAATGGCATTGCAAATGGAAATTATTATTTTTCTGGCCACAAAATGACTTTAATTTGCCTCTTTGCATTGAATTTAAAATCCTTTTCTCCACTTAACCTTAAATACTACACTAATTGTATTAGGCTATACATAATAATGGAAAATAGGATACAATTCATAACAAAAACGGTTGATCTGCATGTTTGTCTTCGGCGTAATAATCAATGCATGTGTGTCTCACGCACAATTCGTGAGAGTTAGCAACCCTGCTTTATCATCGTTGACACAAAAAAAGCCTTCACCTGATGAACATTTTCATCAGTAATAATGTCCTTAATTAAATTAACACTGTTTTTGAGCAGTTAAGGTTACTAGATTTAAAATGATTTGTTTAATTCAGAATGGGTGCAATGCTAGCTCCAAACAAGATTCTATTTTTCTCAGAATTACGTTAGATGGCTAATTACAACTAACAAGCCGATAGTGAGCTAGCATCATAAGATAAAAAAAAACAACTATTGACAGACCAAGATTATAAGTGACTCTCTGATTCTAAGATAAACACTTATTCAGTAGCAATAAATTAGGTGTACCAAACAATCATAAAACAAAGAAATATTATCTTACCGTTATCGTGAGGTAAAATAATGACGAAGGATCACTCTGTCAGCCAATCACACAGCGACGTCGCGCCCGCATTCTGTAAATTCCTTCAGAAAACAGCGTGTGGCGCACTTGAGCGTATTTTCAGATGCACATCTAATTTGAAGTAGCTTTTTATGGGAGCGGCACTTTTTACAGTCTATGGAGCGGCAGCGCAATACTTTGGTAAAAAATAGATAGATAGGGCTATGTCAAATATTGTTTCTATTTTAGTTTTAATGAAAAACCAGGGGACCCCCCAAGGTCATTTTTTTGGGCCTTATGGGGGGTCCCTTGATGCTTATGGGGGGTCCCGGACCCCCCCAGCCCCCCCTCAATTCGAACACTGCATACTCGCATATACATATAAACTTGAACCAAGCATATAAACACTCGCACAAACATATAAACAAAGAGACTCATGAAAAACGATCACAAAATGTAAAAACAGTCGTGGATCATCCAGGTAACCACACACAGTGTTAAGATTAAAGGGTATGTAAACTTTTTTGAATGGGGTCATTTTAACAAATTCTGTTATTATTTTGTCTTGTGGAGTATATGTAAACATCTCCTGAAAACATGATTTGTAAAATTTTGGGGGTCATTTTGACGTGCAATTTCAGTTTTGTGTAATGTGATCATCGTGGATTATTATGTGGAAAATTGCAGAAATATAATTCATTCATTCATGCATGACTGTGATTTAAACCAGTTTAACTTTCTTGTGAATACGGGCATTTTTATTCAAAATTCAGCATTTCCATCTCTCGATTCTGATGCGATACTTCAAAGTGCACATAAAAGCAGGTTGATGGAAACCCAGCTACTGTAAAAACACTACCTGCTCTTTTCGAAATGAGTCAAGATGAGATGCACTGTGGTCACATGTGGTACAGGTGGTGTAGCTGTGGAAGAGCTATGGTAATAGTAAGCTGACTTAACAGTTACTCATAAGAACCTGGCCTTGATGTCAACTGAGATGAGACACAAGACAACAAACAAACCGTTGCCATGATGTGCTGGGCATTGTGTAACAGACAGTGGCAGTAAGACATTAACCTCAACAGAGCTACTGTTCAACATTATTAGACTTCTGTCTCTTTGATGTACAGGAAATAGTGGCCAACCAGAAAACAAAGTGACAGAAAATCTCTAGATAGTGAGAACGAGGAGGAAGGGACATGAATTGAAATTAGCTATCCAATAGACAGCTTTTATGAAACTGATATATAATCTACAGGTTTTGTTAGAATGTTTATCATACCATGTTAAAACATAAATGAATATAACCTGTGGGTGTGATTTCTGATATGCATATACAAAATATTCTGTTGATCAATTATGGATATATAAAATCTAGTTTTTTCTTGCTTGAAGGAAACTGACAGGAAGAAGATGTAGATTAGATGTGCAAACCACAAAGTAGAACGAGTAATGTTTCCATACAGCTCAAAGAGGTCACAGTCTTCATCCTGTTTGTGTTTATGAAAGACATAATTATCTGATGTGCATATAGATTCTGTGAAGACACTTCAAAGATGTTGATTGTAGCTGAACTGTGAGAAGCAGGGCAATTAAAAAAAAAAGTATATTCCTTAATAACAAGCGTCAAGAAGTGGCTTCTGTTTGTATTGTTCGCAAATATTTCTTCTTTTGTCATTGGTTTTTGCTCTCAAGTGTTTTCAGCTAGTTTTGTTAAGAAATGCATTCTATCTATTGTGACATTATCAATATTATTAAAGGGTGATGCAAAATGGAGGTAAAAAAAATTATACATGTTGAATATGTTTTGCATGTGTGTTTGATGTTAAAATAGATATATGGAAATAAGCACTGTGCCAGAGATGGAGGGAGATTACGTGACTTTAAACACTAATGTTACTGAAGTACTGAGAATCGATCACATACTGTGGATCTTTCAAGTTAATAATTCTGAAATTATTAGCAGAAATCAATAAGTGGAAAATTAATATTTATACAGTAATGTGATGTTTGGAGACATTACTGGAGTATTACTGTTTTCTCTTTGTTTATTATAAATGTCATTCAGCTGTCACAACTTATTCCACTGAAACTAACTGGTGTTATGATATTACTGGTTATGGCTTTATCTGTGGGAAAGATATACCTTCACCGCAGGATCTGCAAACACGCAAGATCAGACGGCAAGTATTTCAATAAATGCTTTCTGGGACAACATTTACAAGTGTTATAAAGATGTGCTTGAATTAATGTATCAAAATCAGAATATATTTTATTAGTATTACAGTACATCTGAATATCAGTATTAAAACTTCAGACTTGTGAGGAAGAGGGTTTTTTTTTTTTTTATACCAGAGTTGGGTAAGTTACTTTAATTACTAATTACATCTTCAATATTGTATTTAAGTTACTTTTCTAATTACTCAGACTGAAAAGTAACTTTAAGGGATACACCACCGCAAAATGAAAATATTTGTCATTAATCACTTACCCAAATGTCGTTCCAAACCCATAAAAGCTTTGTTCGTCTTCGGAACACAATTTCAGATATTTTAAGCTGTAAGCATAAATCTTTTCAAAGCTATTAGTACAATATTTCATACTCACTGACATGTACATGTAGCCTATATGACATTAGCAGTCACTAATACTAATTTTGTCCACTCCTAACAAAAACCGACATTTTTGGTCTTTCGTGCACATTATGCTTTGTCTGTATTACTACACAGTTCATAAACACCATTCTGATATTTTATAAGCTAAATTCTTAGTTTTTAGCACATTATAAACAGATACATACTGTAACATTCATCATGCTGCAGTGTAAACATTCAAGTTACTAAACTGTCTGATGCTGCACTTACGGCAGATGAATTTGTTCTCACTCAAAGTTCTACTCATTTAAATGAGTTAAGCAGGTCAAAGTTGACCTAAAAGTATAAAAGTATAAAACACCCAACACTGGTGTTTACACTACAATTATATATCTGTATGAAGATAATGCATCTGCAGAAACCACAGGAGCTCAGAGAAAAACCATTTGTTTCCTCATGGTTTATACTGATTTGTTTATTCATGATGTGGCCTTAGACAAATAATGCACTTAAGCCTTGTCCAAATATCCACCCTTGTGGTCTTTGCACTTAACTACTTGGATGACGTATTTCCTGTATATTTGACCCAAGTGTTCAAGTGAGGATGAAGACCACAATTGTGTGTCTAACTTTTCATTACCTGATGGGACACTTATAGTGTTGTAAAAATGCAAGTGTTTACCAGAGGTGTCAAGTAACAAAGTACAAATATTTCGTTACCTTAAGTAGAAATTTTGGGTATCCATATTTTACTGGAGTAATTATTTTTCAACACAATTATCTGTACTTTCTACTCCTTACATTTTAAAAAATAGGTTGCTATTTCTTTTCGGCATGTTTTCGTTCCGGCATGTTGTCATTCAAAAAGAAAAAAAAAACTTATCCAGATAAATCGCCTCACCCGGATGGAGTGAATTTGATTGTGATTGGATGTGCAGTATAAACATATACCATTTGGACACCCTATTGGTTTGTACGCGATCCATCGCACCTGCACATGACACAAATCACATCACACCCCAGCCAGGACATACTCAGTTTTGGCTTCGTTTATCAAAAAAATATATTTCTTAAAAGCTATTATTTCTCAACTTAACCTGTTAGCCAGAACCCCCATTATGTGGGACATCCAACATAAAACAAACTCAAACATATATGAAAAATGTGAAAAATAAAACAAAGAAAAAGACGATCGTTCCGCCTCCATCAGCTGACAGTTGCATCAGAGCGTGCCACGAGCCGTCATGAAAGATCGCCAGAATTCAAATAAAAATCTTCAGCTTTTCTTTCACTTTGTTTTTTGGTGGATCATCTCATCATGTTTGTGACACTGTAAGCTAAAAAACCATGCCGTTTTTTTTACTACCAAGACGCAGTTTCCGACCGTGAGTTATTCCATAACGGACGCAAACAGTTCTGTCGCTGAAGAACTGAAATGTAAACAAAGGAATTATGATCCATATTACAACGTTATTGCTTCGTTGAACTAAACGTGCTCCATGAGATGTCGTTCAGTGGACCCTTACCTTTCTAACTAAACCGGGATTTACAGATGTGGATGTGTTTATGACTCGTTATTACGACGGATCTGGTATGGACTGCGTTTTTATTCTTCATGTTTTGATGTGTACTGCTTACACAAATGTAGCAAATACAGTCTTTATAAGCTTTCCATTGAAAATTGACATTGACAGTGATCTGTCGTCGATGCTTGAGGCTTAGATCTTTATAATGATACATAGTTTGTCAAGAATAAATTTGTCCCGTTTCATTTAATCTATTCTTAAACACTGACACGTGCGAGTTAAGGGGCGTTCAGGACGCCCGTGTCAGGGTGCAGACTTAGAGGTTTTAACTGGCTAAATAGTGCACAATATGCCCCTGTGGAGCGGCATAAGATTTTGTTCTTAATGGCATTTTTTTTTCTTACATTACTTTTAATGTAACATCATATTAATACTTTAAGTAGTTTTCAAACCAGTACTTTTACACTTTTATTTGAGTAAAAAGCTTGAGTTGATACTTTTGACACCAGTGATGTTTACATAACTTTATTTTAATTTTAAATACTTTGCCTTTTAAAATCAATTTCTAAATGTCTGTGCAGCAGTCCCTATAACATGACGCTTTTAAATTGTGGTGCTTCTAATTAAGTGATAAAAAAGCAGTTCCAAATCTTGTACAAAATAAATATACTAATCTATGCAGCAATAAAACGTGTAGCATTTGTAGGTATTTGGACAAGGCATTAGTACAATAATTCTGATTTGTCCTGATTGTTTAGGCCACCTGTTAAAACACATTTACCACATGAATTGCAAATTTTTGAAACTGTGTATGAAAACATAGCCTATAGTACAGTTACAAGTCAAGTCAAGTTCAAACACTGTATATTGGTGTGCCATCATGTTCCACTAGAGGAAGGCCATAACCATGTCTTGACCAACTTGCATAGCCTACATTGCACTGCCATTCAAATGTTTAGGATCAGTGCGCTTTTTAATAATTTTAAAAGAAGTTTCTTTCATCAAGGCTGAGTTTGTTTGATCAAATACAGAAAAAAATAAGTTTTATATTTTAATATACTTGAAAATATAATTTATTCCTGTGAAACAAAGCTGAATTTTCAACATCATTACTCCACTTACTTCCATTAAGTCTATGCTTATTTATGATTATTTATGGGGACTTGTGATTACTTTTTTCAGGATTCATTAATAAATAAAAAGACAACAGTGTTTGTTCAAAATGGAATTTTTGTGTAAGAATATATACTACTATTCAAAAGTTTGGGGTCAGTAAATTGTTTCTTTTTTTTAATGAAAGAAATACTTTTATTCAGCAAGAATGGATATATGTTAAATGGATAAAAGTGTCACGGCAGGGATCCAATGAGGCACGGAGATAGAACCAAGTGCGGGTATGATATTTATTTAAAGGGTAATCCAAAGGGGTAAACAGTCCAGGCAGGGTCAAAACCAGAATATCCAAATATACAAGACACGAAGACAAGTCAAGGCAAGGCAAGCAAGGCAAGATGACGGACATGAAATAACCTCAACATTAAACAAGGACTCCGTAACACAGACTCAGACAGACCGAGTATAAATACACAGAAGGATAATGAGGGAACAGGAGACAGGTGGGGAACAATCAATTACTAACAAGGAGGAAGGTGACCAAATAAGGGAACAGGAAGTGATAAGGTGACAGACACTGTGAGAAAGGGTGACATCTAGTGGAAACCCAGGGACACAACCCAGACACTGTGACAGTACCCCCCCTCTACGGAGCGGCTCCCAGACGCTCCACGACAGACACAAAACAGAGACCAGGAGGGAGGCGGACAGGTGGAGGCTCAGGGGGAGGGACGGAGGGCCAGAAAAAAAAAAATCATGGGGAACAGATACCAGAAGTGTAGACACAAAACAGAGAGACCAGGAGGGAGGAGGACCGGAGGAGGTTCAGGGGGAGGGACGGAGGGCCAGGCTCACAGAGAGGAACAGGGACAGGAGTGAACACAAAAACAAAAAACAACATGAAGCCCCTCCAGGGCGGGGCAGAAGACCACACCGTCCGTTTGGTGGAGACTGGAGTCCCCCAGGGCGGAGCAGAGGACCACCACAACCGTGTGGTCAGGGCGGAAGCCTCCCAGGGCGGAGCAGAAGACCACCACAACCGTGTGGTCAGGACAGAAGCCCCCCAGGGCGGAGCAGAAGACCACCACGTCCTTTGTGGACGAAGCCAGAGTCCTCCAGGGCGGAGCGGAAGACCCCCACAACCGTGTGGTCAGGGCGGAAGGCCCCCAGGGCGGAGCAGAAGACCACCACAGCCATGTGGTCAGGACCAGAGCCCCCCAAGGCGGAGCAGACCTCCGTGCGGCTGGATCAATGGGACAACGAAACTCTGGTGATCCCCTGGTGTCCTTACTGGACTCCAGAAGATTGGTGCTGGCCTGACACTGCTCATGAAGATCATTGGTGACTTGCATTTGCTCATGAAGATCAATGGTGACTTGACTCAGTCCTTGAAGATCAGAGGTGACTTGACTCAGTCCTTGAAGACCACCGGTGACTTGACTCAGTCCTTGAAGACCACCGGTGACTTGACTCAGTCCTTGAAGACCACCGGTGACTTGACTCAGTCCTTGAAGACCACCGGTGACTTGACTCAGTCCTTGAAGACCACCGGTGACTTGACTCAGTCCTTGAAGACCACCGGTGACTTGACTCAGTCCTTGAAGATCACCGGTGACTTGACTCAGTCCTTGAAGATCACCGGTGACTTGACTTGACTCTGAAAGGTCAACGGTGACCAGCCTAGTCTCTGGAGGATCCGCGGTGACTAGCCCTGACTCAGGAGGATCAGCGGTGACTAGCCCTGACTCAGGAGGATCAGCGGTGACTAGCCCTGACTCTGGAGGATCAGCGGTGACTAGCCCTGACTCTGGAGGATCAGCGGTGACTAGCCCTGACTCTGGAGGATCAGCGGTGACTAGCCCTGACTCTGGAGGATCAGCGGTGACTAGCCCTGACTCTGGAGGATCAGCGGTGACTAGCCCTGACTCAGGAGGATCAGCGGTGACTAGCCCTGACTCTGGAGGATCAGCGGTGACTAGCCCTGACTCTGGAGGATCAGCGGTGACTAGCCCTGACTCTGGAGGATCAGCGGTGACTAGCCCTGACTCTGGAGGATCAGCGGTGACTAGCCCTGACTCTGGAGGATCAGCGGTGACTAGCCCTGACTCTGGAGAGTTCACTGGCACCTGACTCGATTCCGGAGGGTCAACTGGCACCTGACTCGACTCCGGAGGGTCAACTGGCACCTGACTCGACTCCGGAGGGTCAACTGGCACCTGACTCGACTCCGGAGGGTCAACTGAGACTCTCATCCTGTGCAACGGCGCTGGGCAAGCAGCCATCTTGGGCCATGACTCTGGACAGGCGGCCCTCTTGTACTGTGGTGCTGGGCTGGCGGCCATCTTGTACTGTGGCGCTGAACCGGTGGCCAATTTGGGCATTGGCGCTGGGCTGGCGGCCATCCTGTACTGTGGCACTGGACCGGTGGCCAATCTGGGCATTGGCGCTGGGTTAGCGGCCATCTTGTGCTGTGGCGCTGGACTGACGGCCATCTTGTGCTGTGGCGCTAGGCTGACGGCCATCTGGTGCTGTGGCGCTAGGCTGACGGCCATCTTGAGTTGTGGAGCTGAACCGGTGGCCAATTTGGGCATTGGCGCTGGGCTGGGGGCCATCTTGGGCTGTGGTGCTGGAACGGTGGCCAATTTGGGCATTGGCGCTGGGTTAGCGGCCATCTTGTGCTGTGGCACTTGGCTGTTAGACATCCTGGGCAGTGGTGCTGGACTGGTGGCCATCTTGGGTTGTGGCGCTTGGCTGGTTGCCATCCTGGGCAGTGGTGCTGGGCTGACGACCACCCCGCCGGAAGAGACCGAAGTGGCTGGGGCATCCCACCGAAGCCGATGCTGCAGGTAGCGCACGAATTCCCAGAATTCCAGTGTCTCTAACTGCGCCATCTCCTCATGAGACACTGGATCATCCAGCCCGCCAAACCCTGTTGCACACTATTTCCAGGAAACATGTCGTTCAAACCGGAAACTGTAGCAAACGTTGCATACCGGTCTGAGCTTGAACTTCCCCCTGGAGTAATGATGCTGAAAATTCAGCGCTGTATCACAGAAAAAATATATATTTTAAAATAGCCTATGGTCACATAGGAAACCAATGACATTGTTTTCTGTATTTTTTTTATTTATTTTTTTACAAATAAATACAGACTTGAAGAGCAGAAGAGAATCCAGTTAAAAATCATTCAATATCTGACTGATTTTCAACATCATATAAAAGTTATTAATGTATATAAAAGTTATTCATGCGCCACTTGACGCATGCACACAAAGAAACATCTCGGTTACGTATGTAACCTTGGTTCCCTGAATAGGGAACGAGATGCTGCGGTGACGTCACCACTATGGGAACACCTTCGGTGTGACGAATGTCTGAAGCCCTATACCATATATATATGCCCTATACACTATATAGCGCGTTGCACCGCCCATGCATGCGTACGCATATATATACCTGGTGCCGCGCGCCATTTCACTCAGATTTCATGACTGAAGAAGAATGCTATCAAGGTACGGCACGGCCAGAACCGCAGCATCTCGTTCCCTATTCAGGGAACCAAGGTTACATACGTAACCGAGATGTTCCCTTTCATAGGTCACTTCAATGCTGCGGTGACGTCACCACTATGGGAACGCTATACCATAACGCCTGACGTACCTGATAGCTGGGATCCAAGGAAGCATCTGCTCAAACGGAGAGAACCCGGGAGCCAAGAGCCATCCTCACATCCAGACTGTAAGACCTGATAAAAGTGCTCGGTGAGGACCAGCCTGCCGCAGCACAGATATCATCCATAGAAGATCCACTGAGAAAGGCTTGAGAAGAAGCCACTGCTCTCGTGGAATGACCTTTTACTCCTAAGGGCGAAGCGAGCCCGCGCGCCTCATAGGCTAAATATATTGCCTCCACCAGCCAATGGGACATGCGTTGTTTGTAACCGCATGGCCTTTATTCCTTTGTCCAAACAGACAACAGCTGGTCAGACTCAACCATGGGGCAGTACGATCCAAATAAGTCTTAAGCTCTCACAGGGCAAGACTTAGATCTCCAGACTTCACCACAGCAGGGGAAAAAGCCTCCAGGACCACCTGCTGAAAGCGAAAGGGATAGATGCGACCTAGGGACATAATTAGGCCTTGATTGCAACAACACTTCCACAGAGTCTGTGTTATAAAAGTCAGGATTTATCCGGAACAAATTCCAAGGGCTCAAACAGATGCCCTGATAAACCATGCAACACAATGGAAAATCCATGAAGGAACTCGCACGGGGCGGAAAGGCCTCAGCCGTCGCGCACCCTGTATGAACGAGAAACAGTGGATGACGGCCCACTGAGGCACCATTTATATATTCGTGGTAAGCTGAATGGCTGCCACGTAAACCTTAGGGTAGCTGGTGTCACTCCATCCGAAAAACGTTCCTGAAGGAACTCCAGTACTGACGCCACTGGGCAGTAAACTGGATCCATATTATGAGCTTCACACCAGGCCGTAAACAGTCTCCGCTTGAAAGCATATAAGCGTCTCGTAGAAGCTGCTCTAGAATTCAGTATAGTCTCGGTAGTTTCAGCAGAAAGACCGGGACATATGAACTCACTCCGCTCAGAGGCCACGCACACAGATTCCATAGATCTGGCCTCGGGTGCCAAATCAGTCCCTGTGCTTGTGATAATAAATCCTGTCTGAGGGGAATCTCCCATGGAGAGCCCGCTAACAGATTGATCAGATCCACAAACCACGGCTGTGTGTGTGCCACCACGGAGCCACCAGCAGCAGCTGTTCCACCCTGTCCACCCGTATTCTGCATAATACCGCCGAAATCAGACAGATTGGGGGAAAACGCATACAAACTGGTCCTGGGCCAGTTGTGGGCTAATGCATCCAAGCCCAGGGGTGCTGGAGGGCATAGGGAGAACCAAAGCGGGTAATGCGTAGTCGTGTTAGACGCAAACAAATCCACTTCGCTTCCCCGAAAATCTGCCATAGGAGACTCACCTTTTGGGGGTGCAATCCCCACTCCGCTTGCTCCAGAGTCTGCCTGGATAGCAAATTCGCTCCAAAGTCCAACGTCCGGGGACATGAACAGCTCGGATCGATAGAATTTAGTTCTGAAACCGAAGAACATGTTTCGCCAGCCTGCACAGGGGGCGAGAGCATAATCCTCTCTGATGATTCAGGTATGACACAACCGCTGTGTTGTCTGATCTGAGCAGCACATGACGGCCGATCAGCAAATTTGAGAAATACTGGAGAGCCAGAAAAACAGCCAGTAATTCCAACCTGTTTATGTGCCAACTCCCTTGACAAACAGCTCCCCAGTAGGTCAAAGACGCATCCGTCGTGACAGTCTCTCGGGAAGCGCAAATCCCCAGCCGGACACCGGTCAGGAGAATTCGGTTGACATACATAGTTTTAGCAACATCACACATCGCCGTGTCACCGGAATCGTCCGATGCGGAGACAACGGGGTGAAACATTCCATGCGTAAGCCCAGGCTGTTAAATGATTCAGCATAAGATCCCCATGAGAGTGTGCTTGAGTCTGCGATTGCGCTAAACACCAGCCAATCGCCTAAAATAGTTCAAATACGAATGCCCTGGTGCCGCAACGGGGCCAGAGATCCATCCATGCACTTTGAGAAGTACTGATACGCTTTGCCCTCTAAAGCGAATCTGAGGAACTTCCTGAGTCTCCTGATGATCATCAAAATCTTGAATTTCCTCGGCCTGAGTGCAAGATTCAGATGGTGTAAATCCAGAATGGGTCGTAATCCGCCGTGTTTTTTTTTTTATTTTACCACAAAATGACGGCTGTAAAAAAACCCGCCTCCATCTGAGAGGGGTGTACTTCCTCTATAGCCCCTTTGCTCAGCAGAGTTGACATCTCCTGTCGCAGCACCGCTATTTCCATCGGCTTCGCCACCGTGGAAAGAATTCTGCAGAAAGGAGGTGGGCCTTATTGAAACTGAATGGTGTATCCGTGACAAAACGTGCGTAACACCCATAGAGAAATGTCGGGCAAGCGTTCACACACGGCCCGAGACCATACTAGCGGTCTCAAAATTTCCGCTTTCTGCAACGCTGTCATACATGTTAAAATGTCCGGGCACGAAAAGCTTGTGGCGTTCGTGCACAGGGGAAGTGTATGTATAAGAGCCGTTGCGTCTCGTTGTGTATAATCCTGAAACGTGTCCACGGCAGGAATTAGGCCAACAAATTGAACATCGGGCTCTGCCGCTAGCGAAAAACGGCGGCTGTGCGAGCCGTCATAAATGGGTCGTCTGTGCAGGACCCTTGAATCGCCCCTCGAATTCTGAAAGCTGGATTGCGCAGAGTGTCTGAGGGAACGTTTGGCATTACAGCTCAATCCAATGCTGCTCTAAGCACCGTTTGTTGCGAGGCAGACAATGTAGAGTGTGGGGACTGCAGTGAGAGGGTTAGATGTGCACAGCAATCCAACAGCACTCTCTGGTGGAGGGCACAGTCCCTGGCAAACATTAAGGAAAACGCATGCATCAAACTCGCTGCTTTTCGTTGTGTATAATCCTGAAGCGTATCCACGGCAGGATTTAATCTAACAAGATAAACATCGGGCCACGCTGCTAGCGAGAACGCGGCAGCTGTGTGAGCCGTCATACACTGGCCATCTTTGCCAGCCTCCACGCCGTCCCTCAAACTCTGAAGGCTGAATTGTGCAGAGTGTCTGAGGGGGCGCGCGAATGAGAGCTCAGTTCAATGACGCTCGAGGTGCCTTTGCTGCGAGACAGTCAATGTTAGAGAACATGAAGGAAAACACATGCATCAAACTCGCTGCGTTTCGTTGTGTATAATCCTGAAGTGTATCCACGGCAGGATTTAATCCAACAAGATAAACATCGAGCCACGCCGCTAGCGAGAACGCGGCGGCTGTGTGAACCGCCATACGCTGGCCATCTTTGCCAGCCACCGCGCCGTCCCTCAAACTCTGAAGGCTGGATTATGCAGAGTGTCTGAGGGGGCGCGCGAATGAGAGCTTAGTTCAATGACGCTCGAGGTGCCTTTGCTGCGAGACAGTCAATGTTAGAGAACATGAAGGAAACGCATGCATCAACTCGCTGCATTTCGTTGTGTATAATCCTGAAGCGTATCCACGGCAGGATTTAATCCAACAAGATAAACATCGGGCCACGCCGCTAGCGAGAACGCGGCGGCCGTGTGAACCGTCATACGCTGGCCATCTTTGCCAGCCTCCGCGCCGTCCCTCAAACTCTGAAGGCTGGATTGTGCAGAGTGACTGAGGGGGCGCTCAAATGATAGCTCAGTTAAATGATGCTCGAGGTGCCCTTGCTGCGAGACAGTCAAATGTTAGAGTGTGGAAACTGCAGTGAGAGGCTTAGATGTGCATTAGCAGTCCAACAGCGCTCTCTGGAGGCGGGCACAGTCCTTGGCAAACATGAAGGAAAAACACATGCGTCACACTCGCTGCGTTTCGTTGTGTATAATCCTGGAGCGTATCCACGGCAGGATTTAATCCAACAAGATAAACATCGGGCCACGCCGCTAGCGAGAACGCGGCGGCTGTGTGAACCATCATACGCTGGCCATATTTGCCAGCCTCCGCGCCGTCCCTCAAACTCTGAAGGCTGGATAGTGTCTGAGGGGGCGCGCGAATGATAGCTCCGTTCAATGACGCTCGAGGTGCCTTTGCTGCGAGACAGTCAAAGTTAGAGTATGGGGACTGCAGTGAGAGGGTAGATGTGCATTAGCAGTCTAACAGCACTCTCAGTGAAGGGCAGAGGTGAGTAGAGTACCCAAAAACAGTACTCAAGTAAAAGTAAAAGTACTTCTAGAAATATTTACTCAAGTAAAAGTAAAAGTACTAGTCTTGAATAGTTACTTGAGTAAGAGTAAAAGAGTATCGGATAAAAATCTACTCAAGTAGTTAGTTACTAGTTACTTTGGGTCATATATACTGAGCCTATTTTTATTTAGATATATAGATAAAATGTATGTAATGTATGTGTGCGTGTATAAATGTATATATTTCATCAGCCTTTACTCCAATTTATGTAATTTATTATAAAACCTTGTCTGTTTACTTAAGTAACAGATATAGGTGTCATGCCATAACATATTTTTAATACGACTGACTTTATATATTATATAATTATAATATATTAATATTAAATGTGAATTTAACATTGAAAGTTAATGTGATATAAATATTGCTACTAATCTTTCATTGTTCAGAAAGAGAGCAAATAACAATTACATTATTAAAGATCATTTTCACTGACAGTCTAGATTTCAATCAACTTTCAGAAACTCCCATTAAAATCACTGAAACTGTTAACACTGTGAAATCAATATCTTAATTAAAGATTCGTACACACATCTGCACTTTGTTGTTTCTGAAGAGAGAATTCGCCAGAAAGAGGTATTCAGTCAGTGAGCGAGTGAAGGAAGCACCGGCATTTTAGCGATGACTCATCTGAACACCTCTGATTGGCCAATGCTAATCTCTGGCTCAGCGCCAGCAAGCGATCACAGATCTGAATTTAGCAGCTGGACTTGCTGAACGTACTCGCACCGGTGTGATTGTATTAAAATTAATAAAATCTTAATCGGCTATTTTTTGTCTTTTCGAAGCTGCATTCAACTTTACTCCCCTCTGTTATAAGCCACACACGTACAACAAACTAATGTCACAGTGGTATCGTGTACTGTAATTGAATGTAGCCCAAGTTATTACCTGTTAAACAGTAGAAAGCACACGCGGTGTTCATCTAATAAGGATCTCCATCGCTAGCAAATAATAGCCTTTGCAGATTTGCTTTCAATTCAGTGCAGTTCCATAGAAACGTTTTCAACGCTGCTGATCTTAAACGTTACAACTCTGAGTGAATCACTTCAGACGCTCAGCACGTGCGGCAGGGAACTGAACGACTCATTCAAACTGATTCATGAACCAATTCACTCGTTTGCCAATTGGTTTGATCAAGCCTTTGAAGAGAATTGACTCAAAAGAATGAATCAATTGCTAATGGGCATCGCTCATTGCCCAGAGAAAAGTAGACGGCGCGTTTGGAATAAACTGAAGCATTTATAACATTTATTGCATTAAGATAAAGTAACGTTGTATATAATTCTGAAGCGTATCCACGGCAGGATTTAATCCAACAAGATAACATCGGGCCAAGCCGCTAGCGAAAACGCGGCGGCTGTGTGAGCCGTAATCCACCATTTGAAGAGCAAAACTGTTGATTAACGCGCTTTAGTGGGGGAGAGCGAGCACATGGAACTCCAGTGCATCACTGTATTCATAGTCAAGCCGCACATATCGCCCCTAACCAACACCTCGTGCGGGGCCTCGGCGACCGCAGAAGCGAAACGGTGGGGGTTAGACGCGAGGCGACTTAAGAAATACACTCCAGAGCGCGGATACTTCCTATTGGCGTTAGTGCACAGGGGAAGTGTATGCATATTTTACTGTAGCCGTAGGCTATCAAGGAGAGAACCTGTAGAGAGGCTGCAATGAACCTCTCATAAGTGCCTCCTCGTGATAACCCATCATACGGCTCCTACCTTTCGTTGACTCATCGCGTCCGCGGTTGAGGAGTATACTTCTCGTGACGATCGCTGTTGAACGCGAGATAATAGGGCAGAGAAGATTCGCTTCGTTACTGAAGGAATGAAATCTGAGTGAAATGGCGCGCGACACCAGGTATATATATGCGTACGCATGCATGGGCGGTGCCACGCGCTATTTGGCCAATAGGATTGGCGGGATGGTATAGGGCTTCAGACATTCGTCACACCGAAGGTGTTCCCATAGTGGTGACGTCACCGCAGCATTGAAGTGACCTATGAAAGGGAACATGTTGTCTACGGCACGCTGCCCCATATCTTTTGCTAATAATAAAAAAGCTTTGGTACTGGATCGCAACATTGTATTACTCAAAAACGATGAGGTAAAATCGCTGTTTTTAAGTAACTAAAATCACAACTTCATTTTTTGTAGAAAGAGAGGCACAGAATCAGGTCATTCACAAATCACCCCTCTCTATCAAAATGGCCATATTTCTAATGAAAAAAAAAAAAACATTTGACTAATATGAAATGAGTTGCAACTACCATAACTTATGTTGCTGTTTCATTTCAACGTTAAACTGATGCTTCGCCCTGGAAATCGCAATCTGCTTCTGTAAACCCCGCCTACTTTGATTTGATTGAAGTTAATGTGACATTGACTAGCGCTGGGACAAGAGAAGGCTGAAAATATAACTTTTTTGTCATCCTAACAAGAGCGTTGTGTAATCGAGGGCATCAGATCAGTGCAATACTGGTGTCTATTGTCTATGGTGCTTATGGCCCTGCAGTTAGCACATCCTGTTTTGATGTCAAAGGAAATAACATAGGAATGCATATTGCTTTAATTAGACATCATAAATGATGATCCTATCATGAAGTATGTGTAATGCTTAAATACACTCAAAATCTTCTCCCATTAATCCAAGTGTTTGTGTTTGTACAACCCGAATTCCAGAAAAGTTGGGACATTTTTTAAATTTTAATAAAATGAAAACTAAAGGAATTTCAAATCACATGAGCCAATATTTTATTCACAATAGAACATAGATAACGTAGCAAATGTTTAAACTGAGAAATTTTACACTTTTATCCACTTAATTAGCTCATTTAAAATTTAATGCCTGCTACAGGTCTCAAAAAAGTTGGCACGGGGGCAACAAATGGCTAAAAAAGCAAACAGTTTTGAAAAGATTCAGCTGGGAGAACATCTAGTGATTAATTAAGTTAATTGATATCAGGTCTGTAACATGATTAGCTATAAAAGCTTTGTCTTAGAGAAGCAGAGTCTCTCAGAAGTAAAGATGGGCTGAGGCTCTCCAATCTGAGAAAGACTGTGTAAAAAAATTGTGGAAAACTTTAAAAACAATGTTCATCAACGTCAAATTGCAAAGGCTTTGCAAATCTCATCATCTACAGTGCATAACATCATCAAAAGATTCAGAGAAACTGGAGAAATCTCTGTGCGTAAGGGACAAGGCCGGAGACCTTTATTGGATGCCCGTGGTCTTCGGGCTCTCAAACGACACTGCATCACTCATCGGCATGATTGTGTCAATGACATTACTAAATGGGCCCAGGAATACTTTCAGAAACCACTGTCGGTAAACACAATCCGCCGTGCCATCAGCAGATGCCAACTAAAGATCTATCATGCAAAAAGGAAGCCATATGTGAACATGGTCCAGAAGCGCCGTCGTGTCCTGTGGGCCAAGGCTCATTTAAAATGGACTATTTCAAAGTGGAATAGTGTTTTATGGTCAGACGAGTCCAAATTTGACATTCTTGTTGGAAATCACGGACGCCGTGTCCTCCGGGCTAAAGAGGAGGGAGACCTTCCAGCATGTTATCAGCGTTCAGTTCAAAAGCCAGCATCTCTGATGGTATGGGGGTGCATAAGTGCATACGGTATGGGCAGCTTGCATGTTTTGGAAGGCTCTGTGAATGCTGAAAGGTATATAAAGGTTTTAGAGCAACATATGCTTCCCTCCAAACAACGTCTATTTCAGAGAAGGCCTTGTTTATTTCAGCAGGACAATGCAAAACCACATACTGCAGCTATAACAACAGCATGGCTTCGTCGTAGAAGAGTCCGGGTGCTAACCTGGCCTGCCTGCAGTCCAGATCTTTCACCTATAGAGAACATTTGGCGCATCATTAAATGAAAAATACGTCAAAGACGACCACGAACTCTTCAGCAGATGGAAATCTATGGAAATCTAAGGCAAGAATGGGACCAAATTCCAACAGCAAAACTCCAGCAACTCATAGCCTCAATGCCCAGACGTCTTCAAACTGTTTTGAAAAGAAAAGGAGATGCTACACCATGGTAAACATGCCCCGTCCCAACTATTTTGAGACCTGTAGCAGAAATCAAAATTGAAATGAGCTCATTTTGTGCATAAAATTGTAAACTTTCTCAGTTTAAACATTTGCTATGTTATCTATGTTCTATTGTGAATAAAATATTGGCTCATGTGAGTTAAAAAGTCTTTTAGTTTTCATTTTATTAAAATTTAAAAAACGTCCCAACTTTTCCGGAATTCGGGTTGTAGATCTGACATCAGAACAGCAAATCATATAAATACATCCTTCAGATGGGAGATCTGCCACAGGTTATTAAAACAGTTCATCTGAAGACGACTGATAATCATTCTTTCTTTCTTTCAGGAGTCGGACAACATCAGTGCATTGTGATTTATATGTTTTGTGTAGTTGCAGGGAAATAACAATCATGACACACCATTTGTTTGTGCAGCCCTATAAAGATAAGTTAGTGCAGATGTCTTCCACTGTGACCATTGTACCTCCTTACAGCTGCTTGTTGCTGACAGGAAAAACAAAACATCAGATGTCAGTTTCCGTTCTTCTGCAATTAAGGTCGATGCATTGCTCTAAGCTGCCATTTGTACAGTAGGAAATCCCAAAAAAAGGACAAAGGCCAGACATTTTCAGGATGTTTACAGGAAGTGACTTGTAGTTAAAAGTGAGCCTGTCACATGTAGTTATGTGACATTATGAAAGAGGAATCAAGATTTTTATTATTATTATTATTATGGAATTAGTAACATAGTCAAGGCTCACATTAAAAAAATCAAGACAAAAATAATGTTAGAATTGTAAGAAGCATTCTGTATGTTTATTTTATGGAAATAAATAAAGTGCTTTATGTTCCATGAATCAATAACACAACAGAAGCATCTTTAGCTAGTCTAGGCAGAGCATTAGTGAACCACAGAAATACTATTATTTGACTGTATTCAGGTTTATCACTTTAACAAATTGAACCATTTTTGCAGATTAGGTCCAATATATTGACTTTTTAGACTGAGGAGGACGTTTTGAGTGATATATAGTGTGCTGTATTTCAAAAAATCAAGGCGAAATGAGATTTTTCATCGTTTCACAACTTCACATCAGTTATTCATTTTTTACTGATAAAAAAAATCTTTCTTTTATCTGTTTTACTGTTCGTATTTCTGTTTTGAATCCAAGCAGACCTGCACAAGAATCTTATTTAGCTTTTTTAATGCGCAGAACAAATGCTTCATGCACTGTGTTACATTACCTGCTCTGCTCAAAATGAGATGCACTGTGGTCCTTGGTCAGATGTTGTACAGGGGTCTATTACTGGAGATATGAGATGGACAAGGTGTCCATAACATGCTGTGGAAACACTGTTTGTGGGCAAAGGGCAGGAGATGAAGCCAGGGCCTGTCACGGTGCTGTAGACAAAAAAATCATTATGTTAAAACAGTATATCTCATCACAGATAGTATACATTAAAATAAAGTAAGATGTTCTGATGAACTCTTGCCATTAACTGCCAATAGATACTGTAACAATGACTGGCTTTGGACTTGAAGAGAAACAAACTCACATGTTGAGGAAGTTGCAAAGAACTGAGACATGTGATGGCTGAAAAGCTAGAAGAGAGAAAACATGAACTAGTTTCTCAGAGTCAGAGGAAATAAAAGTCTGCACTGAGGATGGTGACCTAGAGCTTGAGTTCCCATGAGTGAGAAAAATGAGTCAACTGAGAAAATATATGAATATATAAAACAGTTGTTCTACAATTACCATGAAGCATCATTCAAGTGTGCAGATTCCCTTGTATGAATCATAGAAAATAGTGGTCAATCAAAACCCAAGTGTCAGAACATCTCTAGATAGTGTAAAAAAAAAGTGGCTATAGAAACAAAAAGGCATTAACTATTCATTATATAGCTTTATTTCTATCATGACAACTCTCGGGGGGATTGGCATGGAAATGTACATGATAATGTTAATCTATTTTGTCTTTGAGGAATAGATCTGCTATGCTGCTCGTACTGAGACATGCTTCTGCCAATACATCCACAACATGCTCATGCGAGCTTGTAAGATTATTGCTGCTGCAAATATAACATACAATGAAATACCTCGTAGCGGATCTATACATGTGGAGCTGGGGAAGGTGGAGGGTTTCTGAAGCAAGCTACACTGCTACAGCAAGCTCTAGTCATGTATTTGAATGTTTGTTCTCATTGGCTACCAGTACAGGAGAGAACCAATCAGCTGTGACATGTGATGATGTCATTACGTCAGATTGAGTTAGACCTATCGGACTGCACCATCAGAGTTTCATGCCAGAACTCTGTATGTAACCTACTGAAACATCTCAGTTGATGGTGATTGGCCCCTGTGCTTAAGGATGAATCATGATCTGATGTAAACTTTCCTTGTCATTTCATCCCTGTCAAGGGACTTCATGATTTATAGACTCCGCAGCAGTTTTGCAATTAGTTTGGTATGCAAATAATAAAACTGGTATTCAGATTAGAGATCTAGGAACTTTTTTTTTTTTTTGCTGAGAGGAAAATTACATGAAGGTGTTAAGATAAGAGACGAGCTGCAAACCACAAGTTGAACAAAATAAATACAATCATGCAAGAAAAAAAAATCCTGCACTACAACACAGTTCCTGCTCAAAGTCTTCATCCTGTTTGTGTCAGCGAAAGAGCTGAATTTCCCTTGATCTTCTTAAAGCTACTGTAAAGACGTCTCGAGGACTGATCCCCACAGTGTGTTTAGGCTACTGTTCATCTGCGCTTATCTCTGAGGTGATAGGGCTAGGAGGACCCCCTAAAGGGCGGAGCGATTTGGTCGAAATTGAAGTATGGAAACTGAAATCAAGAAGTAGCCTAGAGTTTTCAATCCCGTTGCCTATTTCTTTTTTCTTAACAGAAAAAAAATACCTCGTGCGTTTTTAAAATGGATAGATGTGCTACCAGGATATAATATTGCAATCGACGCACAGTCCCACGCACATCTTAAGACAATAGATCTTATTTTTAAAAAAAATAATTGTAGCCCATCTTAAAAATTTAAAGCGAAATCGATACTAACGTAACAGTTTTTAATGTACTGATAGCGCTTCTTTGTTGTAAGCGTTGTAGGCTACTTTTAATATCTGCTTAATATCTGAAAAAAGCGGACGAGCAAGCTCGCTCTACAAAATCATGAGGAGATTATTAATTGGATATGTCGGGATATGTGAATATGGTTTATAAATCTTTTTTCCTCTGTCTATGGATTTGGTTCTCACATGGTAAGTGGTTCAAATTTTATTAAATAGTGTTTCATCCGCAAAAGTGGCATTTTTTTATGTTTTCACACAATAAATCTATTCTATATTTCGGTGAATATGTTCAACCTTGGAGCGCAACATGTGGAAAACGTCCTGTCTAAAAGAATAAGCACGAATGCAGTCTTTTTTGTGTGTACTTATTGGTTTCTGTCATGTAGTTTACTCTAAAATTTGAAAAATATTTATCTGTTTCAGGTGTGTTTGGTGATACAGATGTAATGCAGTCATTATCAGTGATGGAGGGCGATTCTGTCACTCTAAACACTGATGTTAATTTACAGAAAGATGATCAGATACTGTGGATGTTTAAAGTTAACAATTCAATCACTCGTATTGCTGATAGACAGAAGATCTATATAGCTAACAGAACTGTGACATTCAGAAACAGACTGCAGATGGACAGCCAGACTGGATCTATGACCATCAGAAACATCAGAACTGAACACTCTGGACTTTATAAACTACAAATCATCCAAGATGACGTTACATCCAAGAGTTTCTCTGTTGCTGTCTATGGTTAGCAATTTTACATGCTTAATGATGCTAAGAGATAAAGGTTTTGGAAAATGGTCAGACGATTATGTCGTTTAAGATGAATAACTCTCAGTTTTTTCCCATTTAAATTTATATTTCCATCATTATTTTCAGCTCCTCTTCCCATTCCTATCATCACCAGAGACAATTCAAACTCTTCATCATCATCATCTTCTGAACGGTCATCAGTGTCCAGATGTTCACTGCTGTGTTCAGTGGTGAATGTGGGTCATGTGACTCTCTCCTGGTACAAAGGAAACAGTTTATTGTCCAGCATCAGTGTGTCTGATCTCAGCATCAGTCTCTCTCTACCTCTGGAGGTGGAATATCAGGATAAAAACAGCTACAGCTGTGTGCTCAACAATCCCATCAGCAACCAGACTCAACATCTGGACATCACTCAGCTCTGTCACACATCTGCAGGTATGTCAGTGGTGATATTAGTGATTAAAGAGTATGTTTAAAAAGGTATATTCTAACCTTGTCCGTTCAAAGCCATGTTATGAGATGAGAACAATTTCTTGATTGAAATCAGACACTGCAGGACTAATGAATTAATATTATTCTTCTGTTGGTAATTCCAGGACCATTGCAGCAGTCGCAGACAATGGTATTGTTAATTAGTTTTGCGGTGGTGCTGGTCTTGGCAGTTGTGGGGGGACTATACTTTAACTGCAGGAAACGCAAACAAGCAGGATCAGAAGGCAAGTATTACCTTTTTCATTGAATAATATGAGCATTCTGGGACAAAATCGAGATCTCAAAATATGTTTTTGAACACCATTGCAGACTTATTTGAACAATGTGATATTATCATTAAAACAGTCCAGACTTGTGAGGAAGAGGTGCTTTATGCCGAAACAACATTTTGTGCACGCAGTGTTCACAGTACGGTAAGACACTGTACTGCTTTGTACAGTGAATCTGCATAAACTACAGATGTCGAGAGAAAGACATGCGCTTGAACACATGACAAAGCAGTAACTGTGCCACCGTGTGCTGCTGTCAGTGTTTCTTCTTACTTGTCTGCGCATGATGTGGCCTTTCAAGCTATTTAAACCACTCTTTTTAGCTTAATGTCTGTTTATGCTTGTTCTTTTTTCTGCTAGGCTTCAATTGCACATGGTACTTTCCCCAAGGCACAGTGCAATATCAGATAACTTGAGAAACACGTTATACCAAAAACGTCTTCTCATTTCTCAGAGCTAGTAGGGTTTAGGAAGGGTGTAGTTTTTTCCTTTACATTTATGGGCATTTTCTGCCTTTATTGGGACAGGACAGTAGAGAGCTGACAGGAAAGCATTGGGTGGAGGGGGAAAGGGGTGGCAGAGGACCTTGAGACGGGTATCAAACTCGGGTCGCGTGAGAGCGGTTGTGTTCTATGTCTGTGTACTAACCACGTGGCTATCGGCGCCGACGTAGGTTGTAAATTTAATGAATACCATGATTATGCTTTTGAAAAGCCACAGGCATCTGTAACAGACACACAGTCAGTGATCAAATCACAAAAGCCTTTATTTTAAACCCTGACGATTCAATAGCAGCTGAATGAAATGCAGGAAAGCCGTGCTGGAACCTCCAGTTGACTTTTTGCAGCTTTGCCAGTGATTAACAACGAACAGACAAAAATGAAAGTGTTTTCAAAATGCCCAAAATACCTTTCCAAAGCCAAACGAAATGCTCTGTTTGAAGTCTTCACTTTGTGGTGAAATTGTGCATGTACATCTTGCCAGTATTTAAGAAAGTTATTTAAAACGATTGAATAAAACATCATGCTTTTGCTATCATGCCCCGTGCTTGTAATTGTCTTTGTATTCAACTGCTGACCATGAGCCAGTTAAGAGTTAAGAAGTATTACAAGCACATTACCAGACTGTTGGTATATATGTATACACACAAACATTACTTATATAAGCATACACACACTCTTTTCATTGTTTTACGTTTTAATTCCTGATATCCATGTTTTGTTTTCTTTCAGAAACCAGATGAAGAGCACCACGTCATATACTCGAGTGTTAATGTGAAATGATCAGTGGTATAAGCCTTTTTTTTTTTTTGCAACTGATATGAAACCAGCATGTAAAAGTCATTTTCAAGTATTCACTTCTCTAGCTTACACAGTCATTTCATGTCATAGAATGCTAACAAATACATGAACATTCTACATTTGTAGTATTCATTTTTCCGGAATACTTGACTTTGATTGGCCAGCAGTTATTGAGCAGTCAAATGTTTCTGAGTAATCTCCACTCATGTGGGTAACTCAGTATAACTGAGCATTTATCCGGAAAATCGAATAGATGTTTTAATGGATTATTCCTAGTGATAACATTTGACCTTCAGTGTTTGGCGTCAGTTTTATCTAACACGCTGTTACTTGTTCTGTGGGTAGATGTTTACCTGTTAGGCAAGGCATGTTCATGCAAGCTCAGCTCTGTTGCTGGAATCCTTCTTTTAAATCCTTCATAGACACTTAAGTTTACATAAAAGCCTTCAATATTTTTTTTCTGCTATCTGCTCTTTTAAAAAGTACTTATTCTGCTATTAATTGTGTTATTATTGGCATACAAAATATATATTTATGTACATCATTTTCTATAATTTTTGGATCAGAAAATGTATTATGCATTTATACTTTTGTATTAAAATGCCTATTTTGTATTATTGTACCTGGAAGGCCACATCTAGTCTGACTGCTTCTGCCTTTTTGATAAATGGGAATGTTAATGGTTAACTCGCTTCAGTTATTATATATACTTCCTTTTTTTCAAACAGATTAGATCCTGAATGTTTGACACCCTTTTTAATCTGACCCTAACCAACAAGCTCTATTACACAGTAATTTTTTGACTAGAAGAATCTTGCCTCTGTGCTCGAGTTGTAAAACGTGGTGAATTCATGCAAGTGACACTAGAGGGAGCCAAAGCTTTATGCACTGTGCTGCATACTCAAAGCCATTTGGTTCAGAACTACAGCCACGAACAGAAAGAACTACAAACATGGTGGATGTGAGTGAGACGCTCTGAAACGGATTGCATATGGATTCGTCTTCTCTCTATTGCTCTCGCGATACTTTACACCGATGGTTTAAAAACATTATCATATTTACTACAGAAATGTTACTACATTTTACATGGTTAGAGAAAATAGATTTCTTTCGAAAATTTTAACACTCCAATAAAGGATACTACAACATGGTCAGGACAAAACATATATTATTAAAACATGCAAATTACTTAAAATGAACAAAAAACATCTTAAGAAGTAATTTTTTTTTTGTTCTTGATTGCATTGTTAACTCTGGCCAGTCATTGCTGTCAAGCAGAAATGCACATGCTATTTGATACTATTATTAGATCTGTCGTATTTTGACTATTATTATACTTTGTACCTGTTCTATCATTCATGCATACTAATTCATTATCTTCTAATACTCTATTTGCATCTATTTTCCTACTACCCATTATTACATTATGTGCATTAAAGTCTCCACATATAACATTTTACCTAATGTGCTCATCCTTTCCAGATTTTAATCACTATTACTAAATTTTATTTATCTGTACTTATCAAATTATATCTCACTCCACATTGCACAAAAAAATTGACACTCCACCCCCATTTCCATTTTCCTTATCTTTTCTAATTGTTGTATACCCTTGAATTATACAATTCCACCTTGGTTTGAGCCATGTTTTTTGAATACAAATGATATTGTGCTTTTCCTGTATATTGAATATAAATTGTTTAAACTCTAGACCATTGTCAACCAGATTCCTTGCATTTAATTGCTAAATATTTACAACCATGGATACATCACCCCCGAGAGATATTCTTTATAAAAGTTAAGAGTCAACCACATCACCCTAAAATGCCTCGTTTTGTTTCTCTAAACACTGATGTAAAAGAACAGAGAAAGGATCAAATACTGTGGATGTTTGGACCTCAAGAGAGTAGTATAGATGAAATCCACAGACAGAGCATCTATATTGATGCTAATCCAACATTTGAGAAAAGACTCCAGATGGACAATCAAACTGGATCTCTGACCATCAGAAACATCACAAATGAACAATCTGGACTTTATACACTACGGATAATCAACAACAGAGGAAATGCATGCAAGAGAGTCAATGTTACTGTCTTTGGTGACAAATTGGTGGTATCCTGCCAATGATGCATTTTCAACGATTCATCTTTGATTTATAAGTGTTTTTAAGACATTTCTCTGATAATGGGTATTGTTTTATATTTCCTAATGGAAATACATATGAATAGAAGGAAGAAAGAAAATATAGTGTTGACGTTTTAGCTACAATGTGTATCAAAGATTGTAGATTGGGAAGAAGGAGGTGGGAAAACTATTCATCAAATTATTTCTTTAATGATTGTATATACTACAGAATATCAGACATGATGTGAGCTGTAAAGTAAAGATCTAATATGAATACTTGAATACCTGCTTAAGTGAAATGTAATATGTGCAATGACATAATCCATCAGGATAATTACTTTCTTCCAAAGTTTAAACTGTATTATATTCATATTACACTAATGACTTCTCTGTGTATTACAGCACTGAATGAGCATTCACGTCACACAAAGTCTTATAGTGCTGCTGGTCATAGAAAATGAAAATGAAGGCAAGTATTGACATGCAAAAATTAAACAAAGAAACTTTTAAAGTTTATTAAATGTAGTTATGTTTATTAAATGTCAAATTATTATTAAAACAGCTCAGACTCAGGATGAAGACATACATTATGCTGATTTAAAATTCAGTGCACAACTGTTTCAAAGTACAGTGAGATATATTGTATTAATTTGTGAGGTGTGCCTATTGTCCTTATGTAAACATCCTTAGCTTCTTTACATCCATGATTCATGATCACACTGCTTTGCTTCTTACTGGTCTGCTCAGTTGTAGTAAATAGAGCTCTTGTTTAACATAAATCTATCCTTCACGTTTATACACTGAACAAAATAATAAATGCAACAATTTATTTTGCCCCTGTTTTTTATGAGCTGAACTCGAAGATCTCATACTTTTTCTATGTACACAAAAGGCCTATATCTCTCAAATATTGTTCACAAATCTGTCTAAATCTGTGTTAGTGAGCACTTCTCCTTTGCCGAGATAATCCATCCTCCTCACAGGTATGGCATATCAAGATGCTGATTAGACAGCATTATTAGTGCACAGGTGTGCCTAAGGCTGGCCACAATAAAAGGCCACTCTAAAACTTATTGTTTGTAATAATCTTAGGTTAGGTGTCATTTCTTGTGCGTGTGTTTACACGCAAGCATACACTCGTGCACACACAAACATACTCTGCATTCCATTAGGAAGGGCTCATCCCTAACCCCTTCAAACGGAAAGGAAGGCCCTTTGAAGTGGCTTGTTTTAAGCACTTCGGTTTGGTACGACCCTTCACTATGAAAATGCTAATGTTTTTGTGTAAACAGAATTGGAACAGAAACTGTAACTAGAATATATCACTTTTTCCACTTCCAAAAATATTACTGTTCAGTTAAACCACAAAGGCACTTTCAATTAATGTATTCCCTCTGTATCTGTATCCTTTTTTTCCAGTTTCATTTCTGCACGATCTTACTTGTGAAACGTGCCATGAAAGTACTGTGGGATTTGTTGTTCTTGTCTGATAAAATGTTTGTCATGTTTTCATTTATTAGGAACTTTGTAAAAAGCCTGAAGATCAATGCAGTAACTATATTTAACACTGATAAGATCTATAACAATCAAGAAAGCACACAATGTAAACAATGTGACTTTAAATGCCATTCAAACAAAATAACTCATTGTGATTGCAATGTATAGCGTTGGGTGCCGTCTCATATCAATGTAGCCTTTCAGAAAATTGCCTAACTTTAAAGAATGTGCCATGAGAAAGGTACTTTTTGTAATTCTAGAAGGTGTGAGCTCCATTAGTTTGGGAGATTCACAAAAGTCAATATTAACATATTACATTTCAATAATAATACATCATTTTTGTCACTGTGTGCACAGCATATGAAAGAAGTGCTCCTTTGTTCCCTAGATATTTATAACTCTTGCAGTATTACTGTCCTGCAAAGTTCAGAAAGTTTCTAGTAAATCTGAAGACCTTTATTAGATGCTTCAGTTGTGTTTAATTAGGGTTGCAGGACAGTGGCCCTCCAAGAACAGGTTCGGACAGCCCTGAACTAATGTAAAGGAAGTTAAATGCCGCCCCCTACAGTACACAGCAGTGTGTGCTGTTATATGAATATTGATGTTAGATCATCATGCATTCTCAAAAAAAAAAAAAAAAAAAAAAAAAAAAAAATATTATATATATATATATATATATATATATATATATATATATATATATATATATATATATATATACACACACACATCAAAAAGCATATCAAAATCACAGAAAATTTTAATCTGAGAGCCTCAATATTTATTAAGTATTACTTTTTGAGAAGATTAAGAATTATTATTGTTTTTTTAATACTGTAAGTTTACTGGGAATGTGTTTTCACGAGTTCGCATTTACTTATAATTAAATAAAGGTTATGCGTATTTGGCGTCCGGGGAGAGAGCTCCGAGCCCGGCAAGACTCCCGAGCCCGGGGCACCCCCACCCCACTCCCCCCCACGTCTGGGGAGAGGGGTCTGAGCTCGGAGTCGGGCTTAGCCCAAGTGCTCCCCTGAGTTCTTCTACCTGAGCTGGGGTAGAAACTTGGCTGAAGGTGCGAGATCGGGGTGGCGGAGGGATTCTGAAAGTCGAGAGATAACGAAGGTAGGATGTACTTGATTATTTATAGGCGTTTTCTCGAGCTGATTGGTAAACAGTGTAATTGCTGATGATGATGAACTGGCTGTGTTAATTATCCGTGCACGCTCCTCCTGAAATTCGTTTGTGAAACGTCACTTCACGAGTTCGCATTTACTTATAATTAAATAAAGGTTATGCGTATTTGGCGTACTGTCCGGGGAGAGAGCTCCGAGCCCGGCAAGACTCCCGAGCCCGGGGCAAGATCGAAAAGGCTCCTGCGGGAGCATACACTGCTGAGGCAGTGAGGATAATATGGAAAAGGCTCTTGGGAGAGCTGGCACTGCTGCGGCGTTGAGGAAATATGGAAGGACTCCTGCTGGAGCTGACACTGCTGTGGCATTGGGGGATACGGAAAGGCTCCTGCGGGAGCTGATACTGCTGCGGCAGTGTGGAAATGCGAAAAGGCTCCTGCGGGAGCATACACTGCTGCGGCAGTGAGAAAATATGGAGAGGCTCCTGCGGGAGCATAAACTGCTGCGGCAGTGAGAAAATATGGAAGGGCTCCTGCTGGAGCTGACACTGCTGGAGCATTGGGGGATACGGAAAGGCTCCTGCGGGAGCTGATACTGCTGCGGCAGTGTGGAAATGCAAAAAGGCTCCTGCGGGAGCATACACTGCTGCGGCAGTGAGAAAATATGGAGAGGCTCCTGCAGGAGCATACACTGCTGCGGCAGTGAGGATAATATGGAAAAGGCTCTTGCGGGAGCTGACACTGCTGCGGCATTGGGGGATACGGAAAGGCTCCTGCGGGAGCAGACACTGCTGCGGCGGTGAGGGAATACGGAAAAGCTCCTGCGAGAGCAGACACTGCTGCGGCAGTGAGGGAATATGGAAAGGCTCCTGTGGGAGCTGGCACTGCTGCGGCGGTGAGGGAATACGGAAAAGCTCCTGCGAGAGCAGACACTGCTGCGGCGGTGAGGAAATATGGAAAGGCTCCTGCGGGAGCTGACAATGCTGCGGCGGTGAGGGAATATGGAAAGGCTCCTGCGGGAGCATACATGCTGTGGTCGTGAGGGAAAACTGAAAGGCTCCTGCGGGAGCATACATTGCTGTAGCAGTGAGGAAGTACAGAAAGGCTATTGTGGGATCTGACACTGCTGCGGCAGTGAAAAAATACGGAAAAGCTCCTGCGGAAGCTGCCACTACTGCGGCAGTGAGGGAAATACGGAAAGGTTCCTGCGAGAGCATATATTGCTGTGGTAGTGAGGGAATGCGGAAAGGCTCCTGCGGGAGCGGGGTGCCGTTGGAATGAGAAATGGAGATGGCTAGGGAAAAACGGGTGACTGATGAGGGTTTGGTGGGCTTTCTTGAGATTTAAGCGGTATGATCGGATGTAGCTCTTAAAAACTTCTGATGACCAGCGACCGAGTGTTTGGATCTGATGTTGGGAAAGGCCATTTTGAGCCACTGTGATGGCTGCACCTATTCTTAGGGAATGGCTGAAGAAATCATCAGCTGAGATAGCAAATAGACATAAGACAGACTTTAGGCGCTTTTAGAACCAAAAACAGGAGACAGGGCGGCTGGAGTCATCTGTGAAAAAGAGGGTCAGAAAGGGATTTAGCTTGAGATTTCCTGAGCTGAAGGAAGGCTAGGAGAGTTTGGTATTGGAGAATAGGTGAATGGAGATTAAAAATATAAATAAAGTGGCCATATCATATGATAATATTGTGTATTGTCGATCTTACAGGCTGATAATATGACGATTTGAAAAGTGACCATATTGCCCAACTCTAGCGGGAGCGAGAACTGCTGCGGCACTGAGGAAATATGGAAAAAGGATCCTGCGGGAGCGGGCACTGCTGCAGCAGTGGGGAAATACAGATGGACGCTCCTGCTGGAGCAGGCACTGCTGGGATGCTGGAGTGAGGATGGGCTATTATGGATGGATAAGGGGATGTTTAAAGAGGGTTAGCTATGGTGGGTCGCGATTTTGAGTGAAAAGGGATGGACTGGCGTTAAGGGGGTTGGCTGATGAGGGTTCGGTGATCTTCTTTTATATGGAGTCATTAGGGTATGGCGGAACAGAGAAGTAATGGGGAGCATGAGAGGAGGAGGAAAGATAGCTGCTGGAGCCGCCTGCGGAGATGTGTTTACGCTTGGGACGGTTCTGGTAGTGGAATAAAGTGAGGATAAATGGCGGGCATTGGGGCCTGCGCTATTAGCAGAGGAATGCTCACACTTGGGACAGCTCTGGGAGTGGAAGAGAGAGGGGAAAGGCGTACAACGGGGCCTGAGCCAAGGGTGTTTGGAGGGATGGGTAGGGCGGAACATAGAGAAGGAAGGGGGAGCAAGAGAGGAGGAGGAAAGATAGCTGCTGGAGCCGCCTGCGAAGACGTGCTCACGCTTGGGACGGCTTCGGAAGTGGATGAAAAGAGGGGGAAAGAGAGGGTGAACGGCGGGTATAGGGGCCTGCGCCAATATGAGAGGCAATGTCACACTGGGGTTAGACTGTGGGGCTGCAGGCCATGAGTATGGGAGAGGGTTGTCGGAAAAGGGTTGTGGATGGGTCTGCACTGCTATCGGAGGCATGCTCACGTTAGCGTCTACTACGGCAGCTGGAGGCCACTGAAAAGGAAAAAGGAGGTAAGAAGTAGCAGGAAGAAAGTAAGGGTCTGGGTTGCAAGTGGAAGCAGCTTCGCACTTGCTTCACGTGTTGTTGGTCACAGGAAGGGAATCCTGAAGACCCTGTGTGCAACCTGCACTACTACCGGAGGCAGCCTTATGCTAGTGTTTACTACGGGAGCTGGAGGCCGCTGAACAGAAAAATGGTTATTAATAGAATGAGGGAGCAGAAGAGTTGTGGGCATGTTTACAAATGGAGGCAGCCTCACGTTTGCTTCAGCTGCTGTAGCTGTAGGCCATGCGAAGGGGTTGGGGTGTGTGATGTCTTGAAGAACCTGTGTAGCCTGCACTGCTAGCAGAGGCAGCCTTATGCTAATGTCTGCTACTTGAGCTGGAGGACACTAAAAAGAAAAAAAGGAGGGTTAGAAGTAACAGGATGGAAATACTGGGATGTGCAGGCCAGTGTTGCAAGTAAAAGCAGCTTATGCTTGCTTCGGCTGCTGTAGATGTTGGCTGCGGGAAAGTAGAGGGGTTAGTAACATTAGACAATTCCTCGAGCCATGTCCACATTAATATGTTCTGGTTGAAAAAACATATTTTCCTCTCATTTTGGCCTTCCAGCCTTTTTAAACACTCTCCAGAGTGGATAAATTTGAAGATGCTGTTTTCACGTTGTAGTATGGACTGTAGAAACAGAGGCTTTTGAAAACTAAGCATGTTTAGTCTTGTAACACATTCTACCAATAGACATGTTTATAGCAGTAATGTTAACTTGCAGTTATGTGCTATTCACTTTCACATGGTTTCTAAAAATTTATTTGCATGCTTTTCATATTACAGTCCTAAAAGACAACAGAAAATTTACTCACAATTGCTGTCCTGCGGAAAACACGAGGGCAGTTGCGTTTTAGATCAATTCTGAGTGATCGCCCCAGTAAATGGTGAAATTTCCTTAAATAAATTGATCCTGCCGGAAAATTTAATGAAACTTATGTCTGTATCATCTGAGTGAGGTTTGGACATGCACAGCAAGGCAGGTGTAACCTTAATGGGTTCAGACATTTAGTGTGGATGACAGCTCTGAAAAAATGCCTTGTTGGCTTAATGGTTAAAAATGGCATCGACATCAGACAGAATTACGTCATAACATCGTTTAACAAACTTTAGCAGCGAAACCTGCATTTGAGCAGCTTCACCTGAAAATATTAATTTGCAACACGCGGTCTGCGCCGCTAGTGGAGGCAGCCTCGAACTGCGTTGCGGCCGGAAAAGCCGTGGTGAAGGGCTGAGCCGCGGCAGGAAGTGAGTGAGGCTTTGCTTCGGTTAGATCTGGGGCGCGGCCACATTACTTCTCTGGTGGTGTCGAGCGAGGCGAGCTCGGGGCTTTGCACGGTCTATTGGCGGCAGCGTGTGGCTGTTCGAGAAGAGCAGGTGTCGCGATAACGCTTGGTGCTCGGCGGCTGTGTTAGGCGGGATAGGAGTGATCATGGGGCCGGCGAATTGCAGCAGATCTGAAAAAATCCCCGGTCTAACGTTAGATCTCTTTGTTGGATGGAAAATTGGGTCTGTGATGAGATGGTAAACTGCGCGAACCGAATTCTGAAAGTCGAGAGATAACGAAGGTAGGATGTACTTGATTATTTATAGGCGTTTTCTCGAGCTGATTGGTAAACAGTGTAATTGCTGATGATGGTGAACTGGCCGTGTTAATTATCCGTGCACGCTCCTCCCGAAATTCGTTTGTGAAACGTCACTTATAAAGCCTGTATATCCTAATAATAATGTAGTGCATTTAAAAAGTACATTAAGTGCATTTGTATAAATGCTTAAAATCAACATTCTTGCAATGCTTTTTAAAGGTTATTCATGAAAGCAACAGGATTTGTCATCTAAAAGAGCATGTGTAAGCAGTAGGATGTCCATCTAGGATTGTTTCTAGGTGCTTTTTGAAGAGAAAAGTTTGCTAGGCTAGTCTGGAAGGCTGCTATATCTAGGGCTTTTCGATTCCAAATTTTTTGGAATCAACTCCGATTCAGATTCCTGGTTCCGGAATAAATGGGAATCAATTCCAAGAATCTATTCCTCACTGTTGTTTTCGATTCTTTTTCAATTCTTTTTTTTTTTTTTTTTTAGATTGAAGGAACCTAATCTCATCAAGATGACAACGACTAAAATCTAGATGTCAACCACACTGCTCGCCTAAAGCAGCTTCAAAGTTCTCTCCTCTCTGCTTTGACAGTAAGATTTCTGTCGTGATCACCAATACTATGGAAGGATTTGTGGGTCTTCATTATTCAATCAAACATTCTGTGTTTGAAAGTAAAACTTATTTTTTTACGAGCAAGAGGTCGTGTAGGCCTACCGGGTAAGATAACTTAAGATCTTAAACTCAGTGACAAGTGAACTTTATTATCTCCTCTCATCCTGACGCTTTACTATTGGGGGCTCTGGCAGCTAGTTATACTGTTGGCTAATCAAATCTACAACTGGCTTAGCTAACCTTACGTATTTATGGGAGAGCATGAGACGAGATAATAATTAAGTTCACTTGTAACTGAGTTTAAGATGTTAAGTTAAAGAATAATAAAAGACACAAAAATCATTCCATACAATACAAAAAAAAAAAAAACTAATTAATGACCACAAGGTGGCAGAATCAGTTTTAAATATTTAAACAATCAGGAAGCCTTCAGCGGAAACACTCTGAGGTGAGTCACCATGCATGGCCACACATTGCCAAAATGGCAACCAAAAATACATATCTTCATTTCAAAAGATAAAACTGGATTCCCTGTCGAAGAATTAGATCCCAATTCTTACGTCAAAGTGACAAACAGGCTATTGTGATACAATATTCGATATTAAAATTCCATTAATATGATGAGGTGCATATCAAAATAGAGAGGTTTTAGCAGCATTGTGTTGTGATCACGCTAATGAGGTAAACCAGTCATGCACAACTACTGGTAATGTTATTTTATATTAAGTTTCTCTATAATCAGGCTTTTTTTTTACATGGAAAAGAAATAAGCTGACTTTAAAAGTGGAAGTAGGCCTACACAAATAAGTTCTATTTTATCCAGTAGTACAAATACATTTTTCTTCATCAGGATAATTATGTGATATGCAGTGGTAATTTATCAGTCTTAAGTTGGATGAAAAACTATGTATACTCTCAGAAAAAAAGGTACAAATGTTGTCACTGGGGCAGTCCCTAAGTACCTAAAGTGTACATATCAGTACCTAAAAAATACAAAAGTGTCCCTTTAAAAAGTGTACCGCCCCAGTGAAAGCGTTTGTAGGCCTACCCACTTCTTTCAGTTTTTTTTTTCTTCTTTTTTTAACAAACATGAAATGGCTAAAACTGAAGCGGTTGCATTAATTGTAAGTAATGTTCAATTTACTCTTAATTACATACTGCATATTGATAAAACTGTTTATGATAATACTGTTTGATGAAAATATCATAGTTGGTTAGATTAAGATCACCTACAGACCTTTAATGTGTAGTGAAAGCAGTTAGTTCAACAACACGAAAAATGGTGTTGACGTGAAAGGACTTGATTACACTGCCACTTTTGATAATTATGCAGCAAGTGTGTGAATATGTTTTGCCTCTAATGGATCCTTTTTTTTTTGAGACTCTGCCCTTGACAGTGGTCTCCAACCACATTACTGGTGCATGTTTCTTTTCCTGACACTCACTTTAGCTTTTGTAATCTCTAACAATGAGATGAGTTCTGGTGTGTTTGATTAAGGATACGGTTACTTCAGTCATTTACATGTGTATCAGATGGCAGCAGGATGCACAAAGAAGGCAGGCCGGAGGCATTTTATTGGTAGTTTTAACAGGTAATACATGCAAATGCAGTTTGATGTTGAGCTGCTTTTAAAAATCCACATGCATTTGTGCAGTTTGCTGTTGTGTGAGAGCAACGGAGCAGTCAAAAATACATTTGTATGAAAACCCCAAGTACCCTTGGTTTTGTCATTTTTATTCTATTTATTTTTTTTCTTATCGACTGTGTACTTCTGCTTTTTAAGAAACAATGTGTACTAGATTAAATAACACTTTAAGGCTACATTTTTTAAAAGAAAATTTTTGTTTATAATTTAAAATTAAACAGCACTGCCAGCACAAAGTTTGTTATTGTGTTCAGTCTCAACTGCAACTGTTGCATGTCCAAAACATGGGTAACAGGTCTGTATGAGAGGATTGGGCTCCTATAGGCAGCTAATGCATGCCATTTGGTCTCTTTTATACTATGAGAGCTGTGTTAAGTTAATTGCCTTCTAATATGGCTAATTCAGCGCATAAGGAAGTACTATAAAGCCTGTTTCTTTTTATCAAGCTTTTGACTAAAGTGCAGTCATGAAGTACTTTTATATATTTTTCTAATGGGGGGGTGGTTGCCGCACTAAAAGCTTTTCTCCTCTGGCTAAAGGCTAATGCTATTGCCATGCTGAAGAAATCAACGGAGCTGAAGAAAAAAGCGCTGAGGTGATTCATAAAAGGATCCTCTGGGACAATAATTAGACAAGTCTCAGTCTCTCCATCTCACTCCATCCCGCTTTTTTTCTCTCTCAGATGATGGATTGGCAGACTTGGCGTGGTCTGGGCACTAATTCATCAGGTTTTAGTGAGAGTTTTAGCCGTTAATTGGACTGTTTCTTACCTCATCTCGGCCATAGACAGTAAAAGAAATGGACACAGCGGCCCCATTGGAACTCAATTGAGACAAGTAAAGCCCATTTTTAGCGATTTTTAGCACTTCCGTTTCTGACGCGCAGACTCAAACTAAGCGTGATGACGTCAGCAACCTGTCTGACAGATGTAAATCTTCTAGTGGCTGTGCGTGCAAACTGCCATCGTTAATCTTGCAGAGACGGCGAGCTTGAGCGGGGAATTCTTTGGCATGAGTGAGCAGGAGTTAATATTCTGATTAATTATTTTGTATAGTATTTTAAAATGTAACGCCAGCACGCCATATTAAGTTTGCCAATACTTAATTTAATGTGGTAAGTGGCTCTGTATTGCATTAACCTTACGAAAAATAACCGTGGTTTTATTATAGTAAAACTGTAGTAACCCATGTTTTTTGGCGTGTTGACTACCATTAGTATAACCACAGATTTACTACAAATACCATGGTTAAACTATGGTTAATATAGCAAAACCATTGTTAATTTGTGGTTACCATTGTGGGTTTTTTTTTTCGGTTTTATTTGTAGTAAAACCATGGTTAATTATAAACGACTTTTAAGTTAATCTTTTTTGTAATAAAGTTGTTGACAGGCTGAACTTTGTGGTATCTATCTATCTATCTATCTATCTATCTATCTATGTCTGCCTATTTGAGGAATCCTTTTTTAATTTTTTCACATTGGTCTCTGTTTTAAAATCAATTTAAGCAGAAATGAAACAGAGACATATTCCAAATCAATTTTATTTCATTATTTATTTATTTATTTATTTATTTATGTGCTTTGTCAGATGTTGAGGGTTTCTGTGTTGAAACTGTAGTGAACAAGATGCAAGTGCAGGGCTTATGGACCCTGATAAATATTAAAATTTGTACTGGTGTGAGTTTACAACCCATTTGGAATTTCTGGAAGTAGTAAAAGGACATTTTATGCATCTTTTCAAACTCCATCCTTTATGAAAGGGATGCGGTTTAAAGGATTGAATCATGGCTTCCAGAAAAGTTTAAACCATGGAATGAAATTACTTTGATAGGCCAGACTGCTGCATTTTTACTTTATAAACGTGGTATGAACAGACTGGAATGTTCAGATATCATTCTGCTCTTGTTAATACTGAAAGCTAGATCATACAGCTCACCAAATGTTTACAGGATGTGACCCTAACGATAAAATTTTAGCTGATAAAGTGAAACACGTTTGTATTGTTTGCTTACAGTTACAGAAAGAAACAATGTAAAACAATTAGTTTAGTAACAAGGATTTTTTTTTGTATGCATTACAAGTAAACACTATTTCAATCTTTAGGCCTACTAAAAAATTTCATGAAGTGGTGTGTTACTTGCCATCCCTTTTTTTCAGTGCAACCCAAGAGAGAGGCATATTGATGATACGCAGATGCTTTTATTATATATATTTTATTTTTAATAAAAAAAAAATATCCTATATCTTAATTAGAAAATATAAAAAGACTTATGAAAATTAATTCTGCAACATTTAAAAAATGTGACTTCAACACATGCAAAAAAACAACAACTTTTTCTGTCTGTTTCCTCTTAAATGATCTTTGATGTGGGAATATTTTAAAGCTTTATACTCAAATCCAATTATTTATATCATGCGAGATATGGAACAATATATACTGATAACATAGCATAACAAGAGATTTATAATCTACTGTTATTTTTTATTTAGTGTTGTGGCAATTTTTCATTTCAATAAAGGTATGAGACAAAAAGTATTTTTGAATATTGAATATTGAATATTTTGAATATTTATTTTCTTGCAGGAAATGTCTAACATTCATACAGTCATTCAGGGTTGGCTGTAGTTTTCGAAAAAAGAAAGGACACTTTAACTCAGTATTTATACCCTAATAAAACCAGAATGCTTCTGTCTCATCCAATCATAATGCATATTCAACATTATCCATTTTAAGATATCCACCTATGTCGTCTATAGCCGCGTTTACACTAGGCGATCTGAACCGTTCCCGAGCACGTCTGACCCCCAAAGCCCGTTTTGTTTGATTAGTGTGATCATCCCGTGCGATGTTTGTTTGCCCTCCCCGGACATGTGGTCCAGAGCACGGTTCAGTTGGGCACGGGCGCGGTACGCATGAAATGACTGCCAATCGCGCCTTTCCTGTTATCTCTCATTAAAAAGAGCGTATGGTGCATATAGAGAAGAAAAGAACACTCTTTGGTACAGTAAAGCAAATAAAGCGAATAATATTTCAGATTAAAATAAAATGTCATTCTTAGTTATTTGTAGGTCGGCAGGTAATTTTGACTGGGATCACCACAAGTGTGATTTGTTCAACTTTGTACAGAATAAAAATGTCGGTGTTCAAAGTCATTTATTGTTTGGTTGTATAAATAATTTAAGAGCAGCATCTGTTGCCAGTCATCCTCACAAAGATTCTTTTTAGGCTAAAATTTGCAACTGACGCCGGTGACCTGCACCTGTTTCCAAATATGTAGGCCTGTTCATTTAAATAACGAATTGACAAATAGGCAAAAAAAAAAATTCAAGCATAACATTTTTGAATACAATTTATTTTATACACCTTAATTATTTTTCATATGTTTGAGGAAATATGATGAGGAAATATATTGCATTAAATAAGCTATCTTTGTACATTTACTAGAATGATGGAATGAAAATTTAAATATTGCCTACAGATAAATGACTTCTGTTTCGGAATAAATAAATCAGTATTTAATTTTCGTTCAAACCGCTACTACTCAGGTTTTGTATGTGGACATGTTCTCTTCTATGTGTTATGACTGTTGATATAGGTTGTATTTATATAGTTGAACAGACGTGCATTAGTGACCTGTGGTGAGATCGTCTTTCTACACACCTTCTAACTTTATAGTTCGAGCAGCGTGTTGAAATCTGCAGCAGTATTTAGGGATTTGGGGCTATTGTGAAAGATTTTCATATTTTCATATAACGGGCAGGTTGGTCACGGTGAGTGGTAGTTTTATTATGCGTCTCCCATTGTGTTCTACGGTTTCTTTTTCAATAGGATCAAATAAAAGAAGGTTGAAATGACCTGAATATTTAACCCGAAAGTGTATTTTTGGAGAAAAACAACCTTCTCGAATCCCTTAATGCAGGTGCACAAATCCCATTCTATCAATCACAAATTAAAAAACTCATATATGCTCACAGTTTTGCGACTATTGCTTTAGTGGATATGGTGCAAAACACAAACCTGAATCAAAAATCTGAAGTCACGGACGAATTGTTTTTTTGTTTTTTTTTGCACATCGGCAAATCAGTAGGCTATGTGAATTCTTGCAATGAGAGTTGCACACTTGTAGAATGTTTTCTAACAAGTAGCATCCTATATTCTTGGATCACAAACACTAGGCCTATACTTGAAAGAAAAAGCATCCAAGAAAAATCCGGTTGAATCTGCTGCTATGAGTCTCAAACGCTGTTTTTCATGCAATCTCCCTTATGCACCTCATATCTGTGTGAAATAGGGAGCAAAAGTGATTCGAATATCATTATATATTGTGCCCACTATATCCTTTTGAGGGAAAAAATTATTAGGAATGTTTATAGCTACTCGATCCTGTTCATGCCTATAGAAACATTGAGATTTAAAACACTTCGATTTGTGATTTAATTCTAAGGCCAGTCTGAAAAATATTTACCAGAATAATCACAAAATTAACTTTATGATATCACCATACATTTCTTCAGCGATTTTAGAACAGTGCACTTTTAAAGACTCTCAATGTAGTCTAATAAAAAGATAGGATATAACAAAAATATCTAATGGCATGGCTTGTTTACATATCTGATAGCCTACACAAGGCAAATTCGGTGGCTTTGGCTCAGAAAGATTAGAGAGATGTTAGCACGTGTCCAATGGCTCCAGAGACAATGCACAGATAGCCTCAATAAATCAAACTACACACTATAGGCTACATTACTGTCCATCCAGGTTTCGTTTGACGCTGATTTCGACACGTAGATACCAGTCCAAAATAGTTTATGTGATACGGGAGCTTAAACTGTTTACTGTTTGTCGAATATTTCAGAATACCGTTTTAATGAGGGTGGCTATCGTCCATGCATTAACGCGCCGCTAACTCTCGCTTTCGTTTCACGGGAAGACATGGTTAGACCGAGTAGTACATTTGGGACATGTGTAGGTGAAACATCTTAAATACCTTGAGTGCACAGGAACCCCGAGGCATGATTTTTGCTCCAAACATAATAGCTTTGATCGTGGGATGTTTGAAAAAAGCATGCGTCTCACTCCGAAGATATCGGCAAAAGGTTTTATTTTCCGAGGTAAGATTTTCACTTCACAATGTCCCTTCCAAAATAAATAGCTTGTTATCCTTTTATGATTGTTAAACTTAAGGTATATCATTGCAAACATTAGGCTCTGTGCTCTAAAAAAACGTATTATGACATCGTGTCATGCATTAAGGTCGCTTACGGAATGTTCATATAATGTTAGAAATAGCCTGTGTGTGTGTGTGTGTGTGTGTGTGTGTGTTGCGTGTGAGTTTTAGGCAATATCAGTGAGTGGACTTTGTCTTTTTCCTTTTTAAATTTGTTTGCTATATCTTTTACAGTGTTAAATATTTTGTTGCTATTTTGTTTAACTGAATCTGAATTAAAGCGAATAGGCCTAAATAAATCTGATTTTTTTTTATTATTATTATTACATTAGTAATAAATGGTTAGCGCATAAAGAATGGATACTACGGTACTGTTTATAATATAAATCAAATTTTATAACTGAAATTAAACCAAGGTTAAACATAGTTGGCATATCATAAACACCTGAGTTTGTTTGTATCCTTCTTTATTGCGAGCGCTCTTCTCTAGCACGCGCTTTCTCCTGTTTTCCACGGAAAGTCACGCACGCGCTTAATTTAAAGATTAACGGTCATTTCGTTTTACTGACTTACATTCGTTTATTGATCTCTTTGTTTGATAATTACTTACAATTAATATGTATACGATATAATAAAATATTGTGATTTCAGTTTCAGAGAGCTTTGATACGTCTAATTGAAGATGATGTTAACCGAGAAGTTTTTGTTTAGGCCTGACCAAAAAGTCAAGCACATCATCGCTAATTCAGCGGTAAGAAATTAATGTACTGTTATCCTAGCCAAAGTCATATAAATGTTATTCATTTTTAATGTCTGTTAAAATAAAACTGAAATTTAAAATTAAAACTTTAATTAAAACCCAAAATTGTGTCGCAGTCATTGTTATTTGGTGCTTAAGAAACGTAAAATATTGGTTAGGCCTGTTATATGGTAAGGTGACACAAGTTGAAATCTTATATAGCCTATTAATTGATAGTCTCATTTAATGCTCCTTAATGGTTAAATGTGCTTTGATGTCTTGATATTGATATCTGATATTTGATATATTTAATGAAACAATAGTTTAAAACAAGAACTATTAAGGCCCATCCAACTATCTTCCATGCCGCTTATGGGACGCAGGAGTGCTGGGTAATTACTGACGTACAGCAGGGTATATCAGGGTAAAAATGTTAGTAGAACATTATGGGAACCCTCAGATAACTTTATGGGAACCTTATAGGAAAGTTTTACTAAGTTAAGAAAACTTTCCTGGCTAACCAACAGTGAACATTCTTGGGAACCCAAAATTGTTAACTGGGTTCTCACTTATTGTAGTTTAGTTTCAATGAGATTTTATTCATTGTAATCTCAAATTTGTATTAATGATGCAAGATATTATTCCCTTTTACAAGTCTCATTTTTATTTTTGGGTAGATTTTCATTATTCACACATTATTTTATTTTTTATTTTTTACATATTGAACATTGTTGCAGCATGCCTGTTCCCTGTTTGGCAATTTGTACTTTCTGTTTGGTCAGCGTACATGTTACAAAACATACGATTATTCTGATTTGGCGTTTAACTAATCTTTATTATTATTAAACTTTTGAAAACATTTTTGCTGCTTAGTAGTTTTGTCATGCACCATTCAAAATTTTGGGGTAAGTGTGAATGAATACTTGTATTCAGCTATTGGATGCATTTAATTGAAAATATTACAGAAGATTTCTGTTTAGTTATTTAGAATTTTCTTTGCATTAAAGAATCCAAGAAAAAAATATTATTGCTTTCAAATGTAAACATTAATTATAAAACATAGAAATTAATCATAAACTGTTGGTCTCAACACAGCGGAACAACTGGGAGGTTGGAAGACCCTCTGAAGGAGAATGAATATGGAAAGAAAAAACAGCCATATCGAAAGTAGGAAAATATTTCTAATTTACTTTCTTATAAGTAAATGTTCAAGCTTTAATAAGTTTAACTGCAATATTTGCACTGTTTTGGTTTATTTTTTTAAACAGATGGTACCAGCATTGAAACACAGTTTGGAGCCATGACACTTCAACAGCATAATGACATTCCACAACATAATAATATTAAAAGTTCTACATCACTCAGACAACCACCAATTCAAAATTCAGACCAGTATCTTCAGGACTTCAGAATCGACCAGAAGAATGGTGGCACAGTAGTTGCTCCAAACATACTAGGATCCATAATAGCTGGTGATGTATATGTGGTGAGTGTTAATGTAATATTGTACATTTTGCTGAGTTGCTCATTTAAGATATGGCTTATGTGTATTTTGTTATATGTACTGTTAACATATGGGATTTTTTTCAGACACAGGTGTCTCACTTTACCTCAATAAACAACAATGGTAAGAGCGAGAAAAGACATGTGAGACTCTTGCTCAATAAAACTGTTCAATCATAAGTGCAATACTGTTTATCTTATGATATGTCCTGATTTCTAGAAACTCTTCAGAGTGTAAAGAGTAAGATAAAAACAAGGATGATGAAGGACTCTGAGAGGATTTTGGAGGGAAGTGCACAACAGTCAGTCTCTCTAAATAAGATCTACACACAACTGTTCATCATCAATGACGAGTCAGACCCCATCAATAGAGAACACGAGATCTGGCAGATTGAGACGACCAATGATTTAAACACATCAGCACAGAAAATCATAAACTATAATGAAATTCTTAAACCACCACTGGATGAAAATAGAACCATGAAGATTGTTTTAACAAAAGGAATTGCCGGAATTGGGAAAACGGTCACTGTGCAGAAGTTTGTCCACGACTGGGCAAGTGGAAAAGCCAATCAGGATCTAGAATTTGTTTTCCTCCTCCCATTCCGAGAGCTTAACTTGCTCGGGGGAAAAAAGAGTCTTTCTGACCTGCTTTGTGACTTTTACCCAGAGTTCAAAAACGCGAGAACTATCTCTGACTGGATCTGCGATAGAAAAGTTCTGTTCATCTTAGATGGGCTGGATGAATATAAAAATGAATTGAGCTTTCAAACCAGCATTTTGTCAGACCTTACTAAAAAAGACACAGTGGATGTCCTCCTAGCAAACCTTCTTAGAGGAAAACTGCTTCCATCTGCACACCTGTGGATCACCAGCCGGCCTGTGGCAGCTGAACAGCTTCCGTTTGAGATCTTCAGACAGGGATATGTCACACAGATCAGAGGATTCATAGATGAACAGAAGGGCGAGTACTTCACGAGGCAGTTTGAGGATCCAGATCTAACCCAAAAAGTCATCTGTCACCTAAGGACTCATAAGAGCCTGTGGATACTTTGCCACATTCCCCTCTTTTGTTGGATTTCATCGGTTGTTCTGAAAACCATCATTAAAAGTCAAAATAAAGCTAGTGAAATGCCCTCAAATCAGACAGAAATGTATATCCACTATCTGCTCATTCAGACTGGGTTAAGCCACAACAAATATCAAGGCAAAAGTGTGTCACAAGAAGATGCTCTCATAGAGCACAAAGAACTGATTAAGAAACTGGCGGCGTTGGCCTACTGGAAGCTGAAGGAACAGAATGCAATCTTCAGTAAAGAAGACTTGAGGAAATATTATATCACTCCTGATGAAGCTCTTCGATACCCCGGCATCATCACGTATGTCTCTGAGTGCAAGTCTGGATATAACAGGACTAAACTTTTCAGCTTTGTCCATATCAGTGTCCAGGAATTCTTTGCAGCCTTGTTTGTTTTTCATGAATTTCTATCAGGAAATCAAGACTCCCTGGCATTAACTAAAGCTAAAATGGGGCAAAAGTCTAATTTGTCAGATTTTCTCAAAAGCGTGATTGATGTGGCTGTGGAAAGCAAAAATGAACACTTGGATCTTTTTAACTGTTTTCTCTTTGGGATTTCTTGTGATTCCAGCAGACGTATACTCGAGGGACTCCTGCCTCGATCGGAAGACAGTAGTTTAGAAGAACACAAAAAAGTGACCAAGTACATTAAGTCTTTGAGGAGGAAAGATCTGTCCCCTGAGAGATGCTTAAGTCTTGTTCGATGCATCGTGGAGCTCAAGGACAGTTCTTTTTTGCAGATGCCAGATCTTGAAAGCTCACGGACCACGAAGCCCCTCACACTGTTCCAGTGCACGCTTCTGGCTTTCCGGTTTGTGATGTCAGATACAGAGCATGATGAGTTTGTCCTCAGGAAATTCAACATGACTTTAGAAGGATTTCAGAGATTCTCTCCAGCCATCACACGTTTCAGGACGGCTATGTAAGTATTAAGAAAACTTCTGTAAAAATCGTCAAAATATTCTCAGTCAAAGTTAAGTGTAACATACAGTAGTTTATATGTGAAATCATTGAGTTTAAATGCAATACTTACAGGCTCAAAGGAAGCGGCTTTACAGAGAAACACTGTGAAATCCTGGTGCCTTTACTGACCTCACCAAACTCTCACCTGACTCATCTTGATCTGAGCCACAATAGTCTGGGACTGTCTGCACTGAAGCAACTTTCTAGGGCCTTCTGTGATCCCAAATGCCAGATTCAGATGCTGAACCTCAGCCACAATGACCTCCATAGTCAGGACTTGGAGCTCATCAGGAACGTGCTTTCAGGATCAAATGTGAATCTGAAAATCCTGGACCTCAGTGACAATCAACTTGAGGATGAAGGAGTGAAAATGATCTCAGCTGGGCTGCAGAGTGCTAACTGTCATCTTGAAGTTCTGAAGTAGGTAAAACTAACTGCAAACATCAGGGTCCAGACAGATGGGTTAAATAAACATTGTTAAATGAAATTAATAGAAGTTGTAAGGGGATAAGAATATCATTCAAGAATATCATTCCTTGGCCGGTTGATCAGAACCAAAATCAGATTTTGCTTTATAGACTTTCAGGCTGTCATATTAAAGAAGGAGTTTTGAAGTTGCTGTCATCTTTGAAAGCCAGTCTGAGAGAGCTGGACCTGCAGTATAATGACCTTGAAAACATCATGGAAAAGAAATTTTGTCTACGGAAATATAAGCTGCCCTCACTGAGGTAATGTAGCTTTTATCTGCTATTGGTTCACGTGGAAGGTTAGAATGAACATCCACTGGATCCTATCAAACTTGTAGTGAGGACTTTGATTCTTCCTGAGTGAATTGTTCACTGTTGTGTTCAAGTATACTTCCTTTAGGCTTACACAAGCACTGTACGCAGGGCCAGATTAACACTTTGTTGTACCCTGGGCAACAATATTCAAGGGCCCCATCATCACGACCCCAGGATCACCATAATATGGTCATATACAGAATATATTACTGTAATATACAGTAAATATACTCAATACTTCAAATTCTAACTGTCATCAGGTGTATTTTGATTTACAAATATTTAAATGCTCATAGAACTACAAATGCACTACTATGTCCCCTATCAAAGACATTCACTCACATATGATGCTATGAAAACAAAACACATCAGCATCTGTATAATCTGGTAAAATTGACCCCACTACATTGAGAGGGAGGGAAATATCCTCCATTTTCACAAAAATGAATAAATAAGCAACCACTTTCAAACCATTGTTTATTTAACAACATTTATTCCCAATAGAAATGTTATAGCTATAACAGAAGACCACAGACAACACATCAAGAAACATTTTGGTCCTCAGCTCATTTTAAGCAGAAATCACCCTGACAGGGTGACCCTGTCTCCTCAGAATTCAACAAGGCAATCAAGTTATTAGTCCAACACAAACAATTTGAAATCTGCCAGTTTTCCCTCCACAACAATATACAGCATTTTAATAAAGCTGGCACCTCAAGGAAAAAATAAATAAATAAAATGCAGTATCACTGTTATCTGCTCATAAACATTTTTATCCTAAGCTCATTTTAACTTGTTTTAAAATAGAACAACAACATATCACAGCACAATTAACCAGTTAAACATTGTAGTGCTACATAAACATTTAGAAATCTGTCAATTTCTCTGAAGAAGACAAGACAGAAATAAATGCTACATAATCTGGCAAAACACACAATTTTAGTCCTAAATAATGAGGAAGTGCATGTTTGAATTTGAAATGCCTTCATTTGGCAAACACATTTTACAATGGCTTTTTTCTGGACTTTGACTGTGCAAACTGGTGTACAGTATAACATCTTCAAAATCAAGGCCACTAACAAGTTCATGTCCAATAGCTAAAATAGAAAGTGCAGAGCCGTGTCTGTGACACAATTTCTCTCTAGAAGACAAGATAAAAATAAATACTACAAAACCTGGCAAAACACACAATTTTAATCCTAAATAATGAGGAAGTGCATGTTTGCTTTCATTTGGCATCTTGTAGAAAAGTCCTGGCTAGCTGAGTTGTCCTCGTCGTTGACGGAAGCTGACTTAACAGAACTGTCGGCAACATTAACAGGAGTGAAGAAATTACCTATTTTAGGTATATACTTTACATTTTCTGCGTTTCTGATGTCCTTTTCCTTTTTTAATTTCCGCTTCGCGCTCCCATTTAGCTTCTCCATGTCAGATTTTTTTTCTGTTGTAGCAACGCCTGACGTAACCCGCTCGGCGTAACATTTGACCAACCTCATGCGGACTGACCAATGAGGAGAGGGTCTTAACTTGAGGCCCTCTCTTCATTGGTCATTCCGCATGAGACTGACTCTCAACCGCTCTCAACTCACGTTCAAAGTCATAGGCAGCGCAGCGTATCTCTGTGCAGCGCAAAAGCTTGTGGCGTGTTGACAGTTTGTTTAATGTAAAGCGGGAGATTACCAGATACAGTATTTTGCTCGTGCCCTTGCTGCCCTGGGCCCTTTAGAGGTCTTGGGCCCCTGGGCAATTGCCCAGTTGCCCGTATGGTTAATCCGGCCCTGACTGTACGTAGGTGGTGACTAATGTAAAGGTAAAAATGTGAATGCATTATGAAATGAGAGACTATCTATTTGTGCTTCAATAAATGTGCAATGTACATATTAACCGATACTAACCCTAACTCTCACTAGAATTTACACTGGAGGAGTCTGCAGTCACCAACCAGGACTGTACCAATGTGAGTTTAATCATGGACCATCACAAAGATTTGTAGCAGTTTTATTACAGCCCAAGACTGGTTGCCCACTGAAGCTAAGCAGGGTAGAACCTGGATGGGAGACCTCCTGGGAAAACTAGGTTGCTGTTGGAAGAGGTGTTAGTGAGGCCAGCAGGGTGTGATCTGTGTGGTTCCTAGCGCCCCAGTGTAGTGACGGGGACACTATACTGACAAAAAGCACCGTCTTTCGGATGCAACGTTAAACTGAGGTCCTGACTCTCTGGAGTCATTAAAAATCCCAGGATGTCCATCGAAAAAGAGTAGGTGCACTCTGGCCAAATTCGCCCTTCTGACCTTCATGGCCTCCTAACCATCCCCATATCTGCTAATTGGCTTCTTCACTCTGTCTCCTCTCCACCAATAATCTGGTGTGTGGTGGGCGTTCTGATGCGATATGGCTGCCGTCACATCATCCAGGTGGATGCTGCACACAGGTGGTGGATGAGGAGATTCCCCACTTCTATGTAAAGCACTTTGAGTGCCCAGAAGTTTTTTTTTACATCATCTACACACAATATGCTGTTAATGCTAATTGTAGATATTTATGCTGAGAATTTCTGATAAGTCTCACTTTAGGGAAGGAAAGGGAAGTCATGGCCTAATGGTTAGAGAGTCGGACTCCCAATAGAAAGGTTGTGAGTTCGAGTCCCAGGCCGGCAGGAATTGTGGGTGGGGGGAGTGCATGTACAGTTCTCTCTCCACCTTCAATACCACGACTTAGGTGCCCTTGAGCAAGGCACCGAACCCCCAACTGCTCCCCGGGCGCCGCAGCATAAATGGCTGCCCACTGCTCTGGGTGTGTGCTCACAGTGTGTGTGTGTGTTCACTGCTCTGTGTGTGTGCATTTCGGATGGGTTAAATGCAGAGCACAAATTCTGAGTATGGGTCACCATACTTGGCTGAATGTCACTTCACTTTCACTTTGTTTTTAGATGCTGTCCCGCTCACCTTTGACCCTCAGACGGCTAACGAATACCTCTATCTGAACGAGGACAATACTGTAGCTTTTCGTAAGAGGGAAAAGCAGCAGCTTCCTGCTAATGACGAAAGATTTGACAAGTGTAACCAGGTCCTGTGCTGCCAGCCGCTGTCAGGACGCTGTTTCTTCACTGCGGATGTGTTTGGAGCAGGTGTGCACATAGGTGTGGCCTGTAAGGGAATCAAGAGGAAGGGTGTGAATGACACCGTATGTCTGGGACGTAATAAGATGTCGTGGTGTTTATGTTGCTCAAAAAATGTATGCGTGGCTCATGACAAAAAGACTGAATCACTAACTAAACCACTTCAAACAGAGTCCACCAGAAAACTCGGTGTGTTCCTGGACCAGGAGGCTGCTTCTATTTTCTTCTATAGGATGAGCCCAGAGCCCGAACTCTTGTACATGTTTGATGCAGATTTTCCTGAGGACCAGGAACTTTATGCTGCATTCAGTATTCAGGAACCAGACAGCTCAGTCTGTTTAAAGCAATCATCACTATAAGTAGTTACTGTTACAGTTACAATTTGTGGTCCAGACATGAATGATGACTCAAAGTAGGAGATGTTTGCTATTACCGTTGAAGGCGTGGATCCCAGAATCATCATGGCCTTCATAAAAAGTATATTTTTGCATGATTATTGATCAAGTTATTAATCAGTATTTAATCTTATATATTGTTAGTGGGTTGAATAAAATTATTATTTACAATATAGTAGTTATAGTCACCAAGAAGAACCATGTTATTGGAGTGTGTTTTCTCTTGTTCAGGAGAAGCTCCTTCCTTTGCTTACTCCTCTTTACTCCTCTCAGGTCTTTGCATGCAAACGAATATATGCTTTTAACTTAAAGTTTTTCGCTATTTCAGCCAATCAGAGTCATTTTACCTAAATAATGAGTACTTAGGTTAGAGTATAATTGCTGTTTTATTGAGAATGTATACAGAGCGGCCTACAAACTCCTTTTTACTGGATTACTGAACCTGACTTCTGCCGATAAGACCGCAAACTACTTTTCTACAGTAATTTTTTTTCTTCAATTGACTTCATCTCTGACTCCTGGTCTTCATTAATCATACCTGACCTGGGGTTTAACTGTAAATTCCCCTACACTGATTTAGTAAACAGACTTACGGTATTCACCTAGCAGACCTAGGAACCTAGACCTAGGAACCAGCTAGTAAAACCGAAACAGAAAGTATTGAAACATTGCGCACTTGATAATCAGCAAACCTCAAAACTCAAGAACTCTTTACTATATAATAATATATATAATCAATACCAGGGGCGTCTCTAGGATTTTCTTAGCTCAAGTATGCTAGCCTTTTTGCAACATGCACTGTTATATGTTTAAGTTGTAATACCTATATATTAAATAATACACTGTAATGTGTATTAAAAGTTACATTTTAAAATGAAAATGACAACATGATCGTTTTATAAAGTAGGTCTGGCTATGCGATCATATGTGTTGAGGTCTTCATTTTCGTCGCTGGAGGAAACCGCTGTGGTGTGACGAACATATTTAAAAGCGTCAACACAAACTGTCCTGAACAGAAAATGGCTCGATAGCGCCACCTGTATGTAGCACCCCATACCACCTGAAAACAAGTACTTTTTTTTTTTTTATTGTGCAAAAATTATACAAAAAAATGTACAAGCATATACATCTCACAACAATTAAAAAAACAAATAAACATTCATAAGAATATGTAAAATAAAACAATTCATGCCAGGGGTAAAATTACAACAATTTAAAGTAACAAAAAGCTTCATAGGTCTTTCTTGCTTTTTTGTTCTTAATTTTATCTAATGTAGTACCATATTGTTTAATCTCTTTTATAAAATGTTCAAAGTTTGGCTTAGCTTTAGACCATTTTTTCACATGAATGTGATATTTTCCAAGCAAAATTAAAAGTTGCGTAAGAAAGCACATTGTACTTTTTGAATCAACATTGTCCTGTACAAAAAAAAATACAATATCATACAGATCAATTTGTATATAGGTTCCAAACAATCTAGAAATGAAATTAGATACATCCAACCAAAACATTTTTGAATAAATACAATCAAAAAAAAGATGAGTCAAAGATTCTTTGGCAGTGCTACAGAATTCATATGTATTTTCAGTATTTAAATTGAAACGTTCGAGCAATTCCTTAACAGGGTAAATTTTGTGTAATATTTTATAGGATACCTCTCTAATCTTGTTATTAATAAAAAACCTATTTGTTATTGACCATACTTTTTTCCAATTAACGTGTTCATATTTAGTGGACCAAAACATTGTTGAACATGGTAAATAGTTTGTTTTTAAAATGTTTCTAATATATTTATTACTACATTTATCTACTACAATATTAATATCTCCAATAAATATTGTATCACTACACAAACTAGTTTGATGATCAATGCTAACAGGAGAGAATCCAGGATTTCGCAATAATGATACCGCTCTGCCAGGGATTGCATCAAAGATAATAGAGTATTCTCTTGGCCTCACAGGGATCATAAATTTATTGAGAAATTCAGAATATGTTAAAAGCAGACCTTGTTCATTAAGCAACTGACTAACTGTAAGAATGCCACTGTCGTACCATGTCTGATTAAAGATTGACTTTTTTTTGTACAAGATATCTTTATTATTCCATATAAAATATCGGTGCGGTGAAAAGTTATGTTTATAGATTAATTGCCAAGCCAGCAGTGCCTGCTTATGAAAGTTTGCAATTTTCCCTGGGATTTTTTCAACTGAAAAATTACATTTTAAAAGGAAATTAATGCCACCCAAAGAGTTAAATATGTAATTGGGGAAAACATTCCATACACTATCTTTATTTTTAATAAATTCAATTATCCATTTTATCTTAAACACATTATTAAGATCTGTAAAGTTTAAAACTTCAAGGCCACCAAAGTCTCTTTTATTATTTATAATATCTTTCCGTAGATAATGTATTTCTTTCTTCCAAATAAAATCATAAAGTATCTTATCTAATTCCCTGACAACTTTTTTTGGAACATCTGCTGACATAGATATATAAACAGACCTTGAAAGCCCTTCTGCTTTTGAGAGTAGAACACGTCCATATAGGGACAGATCTCTCATAAGCCACATATTGAATCTGTTTTTAATTTTTTCAATAATAGGGTCAAAATTTAACAGGCTTCTCTGATTCAAATCTTTACACACCTTTATCCCAAGGTATGTGACATCGTCTTTAATTGGTATTCCACAAATTTCTTTCCGGAAACAATCTTTAAGAGAGAATAAAGTGTATTTATTCTTATTCATCTTCAATCCCGAGATTCTGGAAAATTCTTCAATACATTTAATAACTTCATCTATTTCTTCACTATTTTTAACAAAAATTGTAGTATCATCTGCTAATTGGCTAAGTTTAATCTCTTTACCAAACACTGAAATTCCTTGAAAACTTGCTTTTTTGATATGAGCAGCCATGACTTGAGTAACCAATATGAAAAGAAAAGGTGATAAAGGACAACCTTGTCTTATCCCACGCCCATATCAAATCTCTGACAGGTACCGTGAGACAACTGGACTGAACTATTACAACCATTATAAAGCATACGAATTGCCTTTTGAAAAAAATGGCCAAAACCAAAGAAGTCAATAACTTTGAACATAAATTGATGTTCAATAGTGTCAAACGCTTTATAGAAGTCAATAAATAATATAAAACAATCATCTGAGATAAGGTGTCTATAATCAATTAAATCTAAAATTAATCGTATATTATTTCCAATATAACGGCCTTTCAGAAAACCTGACTGCTCTTCATCAATTATTGTATTTAAATTTTTCTTAAGTCTTTTTGCAAAAATCAATGAAAAGATTTTAGTATCATTATTTAATAAACTAATTGGTCTCCAATTTTCTAAGAACAATTTGTCTTTGTTAGGCTTGGGTATAAGTGTTATTACTCCTTGTTTTAGTGATGCGGGCATTTCTCCCAAATCAATTGCTTCTTTAAATACTGCCAATAAAAAGGGTGCAAGGTCATTACAAAAAGTTTTATAAAACTCCCCTGTCAATCCGTCATTTCCAGGAGACTTATTCTCTTTAAGACTATTTATACAATTTGTGATTTCCTGAATATTTAATTCTTTATCACATACATTTTTGTAATCTGAAGTTATCCTATTAATATTGGTGGATAAATTATTAAGAAAACGATCTGAATCATTTAGTTGATTATTTGGACTATATAATTTACTATAAAATTGATTAACAAAATAAGATATATCCTTGGTATTATCACTAGTAAGCCCATTTATTATTAATTTGTTTACAGAAGTTATTTCTCTATTTCTTTTTTCTAAACCAAAGAAATATTTAGTGTTTTTTTCTCCTGCTTCCATCCATTTTTGTCTTGACCTAACGAAAGCACCCCTAGCTTTCTCTTCATAAATATTATCCAGCTCATTCTGCAGTGTAGCAAGTTCTAATAATTCAGTGCTTGACATATTTTGGTTAGCTCTAGAAGTGATGGATATAATTTCATTAATTATATTGTTTTCTTTTTCTTTTTTCTTTTTCTTAATAGATTTTTCATACGACATTGCAAATTTCCTTATTTCAAATTTTGTTTGTTCCCATAACTTCCCGTAAGTTTGAATCAAAGAAGCCTGTTGCCAATATTTAACAATTAAATTCTTAATTTGTTCACAAAAATCATTATGTTTCAATAGACTATTATTTAACTTCCAATATCCTCTCTTAACTCTACTTGATTGACAAGCTAACAAACTAATTTGAATAGATATGCCTTTGTGATCCTTTAAAACCGATGGTTCAATAGTAACAAATTCAACTCTGTCTTTTATATGTTCTGAAATGAGCCAAAAATCAATACGTGATTGAGATCTGTCCCTATTACTCCATGTATACATAAGTGACTGTGGATTGTTATATCTCCATATGTCAATTATGTTCAGTCGTAAACAAACATTGCTTAATTCACTTGCCATATTGTCAATTCTAGGTGGCCATCGATCTTGTTTTCCATCAAACACCATATTAAAGTCACCCCCCCCAAATTACTTCAGCAGACGGGAATTTTGAATGAAGATGATTTATATGACCTTCAATATCTTGAAGTATTAACTCGTTCGATTTTTTATTATTGGTGGCATATATATTTATAATAATAATTTTAACTTGGTATATATCAACAAGTAGAGCAATCCAATGACCTTGATCATCTGTTTTGTGACTTAGAACTTTCCCTGAAAATCTATCCTTTAAAATGGCAACACCTGCTGTTCTATTTGAGGAACCAAAAGAGAACCAGATGTCACAACCCCAGATTCTTCCAAAAAAGCGCATCATCCTTGCAGGCATGAGTTTCTTGAATGAAACAAAAAACAGCTTCTTTTCCTTTACAAAACAAAAACAGAGCTTTTCTTTTTAGCATGTTTCGTAAACCCCTGGCATTAACTGAAAAAATTCTTATTGACATGAACTTGAGAAAGAATTAAAGAAAAATAAAAAATTCTTGATGGAACAATTAAATGAACAATGAGTAAACTGGAATGCAAGTGTTGAGAGAGTATAAGGGTACTCTTACTTCCAAATTTTCATAGGAGTCACAATTCAAATTCAAGTTTTGAGATCCTGTTTGCTTCAATTTAACGGAAAAAAAATAAAGTGAAGTCTTTTTATAGTCCCAGTATCACAAAAGAAAAATCAAGTGATGTATTTACATAGGCCTGATGTCACAAGAATATAAAACATTAACATCTTTATAATTTTAAGGTTATTTTAGAAAGAAAAAAAAAAAAGAAAAAAATTAAATTATGTCCAGCTTGTAAGTCTCTCTATATTTAAATTAAACAAATTATTGGTTAGTGAGGCAAACAGAATTTTCGTAGCAGACTGGAATTCTAGACCAATGACATAAAGCATGGTTTAAGGTTTGATTTCTTTACCATTCACTATTGCCTTGACTCCCACATAGAAGGCCCTCTTGCCTTCTTTACGTGCTTTGTCAATTACAGGCCAAAGGAGATTTCGTGTAGCTCTATCTTTGATCGTGAGGTCTTCTTTGAAGTAGGCCTACATCTTGTTCTGTTTAAGGAAGTCTTTTCCCTTTGCTCCTTTCCATGTGAGGTCTCGAGCTGTTCTGGAAGCAAATCTTATTATTACTGGCCTCGGTTTCTTTCCATTGCCGCTGTCTGCATTAGATCTTCCAAGACGATGAGCAATGTCCACATTGTTCGCCACGAAGTTACACTCTTCCTCGACAACCACCGCTTTGCAGATCTCAATCACCTGAGACTTGACATTATCGTCGATGCGTTCAGTCAGCCCTTCTAAACGCAGATTCCATCTCCGACAGTATCGATCCTGATCATTCAGTCTGTCCTCCAAATCAGAGACACGTTTCACAAACTCTTCATTTTTGTTTTTCAAATCTTCGTTTTCTTTTCGAATGTCAAATATTTCAGAATGCACAACTTCCAGTGCTTCTTTCAAGAGGTTGATGCTGGCCGAGTTTTCTTTCACCATGTCTTTTATTTCTTCGGATGACTGTTTGATTATTTGAATGATGCTATTTTGTACCTGACTTAACGTTAAATCCTCTGATGTAACGTTATCTCCTTTTGCGAGCTTCTTCGGTGGACGTGTTTTGGATGGCGTGTTAGGGAAAGAGTCACATTCACCTCCTTTTTTGCTTCTGCAACTGTAGGAGTGCAAGTCGTCATTAAGTCTTTTCTCTGTCATCTTTTGAACCTCAACGTCCATTTCTTCGATAACTGACGAGTCCATGGTAACTCAAGCTCTTCTGTAGAATTAAATAAACTCAAAGCAGCTAATTTATGTCAGAATCTCCTTATCACATAAAACAAGTGTGACTTATTAGTTATATCAACATTAGTAAGATATACCCGAAATTTATTTTACGCAGCCGTGCAAATGCATCTAGTCATGCCGCCATCTTGAAGCGACCCGAAAACAAGTACTCCTCGCTGCAGACTGTAGCGCGGCGACGTCACGTATGTACGTCACGTATGTACGTCACGTATGTACGTGACGTGTGTTTACCGCGCATGCACAGTAACGTATATGTATTTACCGTAAATACGATTTTGCGCCGTACACGCCGTACTGACTGTCAATAATGCGCATATCCAGGTTCATTCACTTGCGGATGTTCGTAAGGTATGGTGGATATGAGATATTACTTTTGTTTTCTTAACAATTTGCGTTTAAATTGCTTTTAATTGTAAGAATGCTTTGGTCATAATCATAGAGAGTGTCATTGCAAATGTGTGCGATTTCAAACACTTATGACATGTTTTATGATATAGTATTCGAATGCTGGTCTTTCAAAGTCTTATTTCGCCTAAAATGAACCATTAAAGATGTCTTAAAATAGAGCAGAAAAACTTTATTAATGTTAGTAATGCCATTCCCTTATGAAACAAAAATATATTGCAGTATATTGGAAAATATCATGTAATATATTAGGCATATATTCTTATATATGGGATTAAATATTTATTTTTTCCAATATATTGCAATATATTGAAAGCGGCAATCATTTGTATATTTTGCAATATATTATATGATATATGTATCATCAATATATTATTCAATATATTCAAATATATAATAAATTAGAAAATAAAAAGGAAAAATAATATATTACAATATATCACAATATATTTTAAGAAATATATTGGTAAATATATTTTCCTTTCGTAAGGGTTGATAGTAAAAAAAATATCCTATTTGTAATCTTTTTCATTAACATTATCAAAGATTAATAGATACTGTAACACATGTATTGTTCATTGTTAGTTCATGTTAATTAATACATTAACTAGTGTTTACCAATGACACCTTATTGTAAAGTGTTACCACTGACCTTCATATATCTTAATATGACTTTTTGGGGACATTGTCAGTGAGAAGAAATTCAGAGAAGAGACCCATGTGGCTAGAGTACTGTAATTATCTGTTTTTCTTTCTCTGACAGACTGTATAGCCCTCAACTGTAAAATTTTCAAATTGAAAAAAACTTCAAACTTTCAGGCCATGCTTTCTCAAGCCAAGCCAACCTACATTTTGACTTGAGAAAATGTATTAATGTAGTTGATGTTAATGCTGGTTATAATTTAATCTCTTAGGTAGTTTACAGAAGCAAATAACACTTTTTCTAACACCATGCTATAATATATTTAAAAATACATTTAAAATATTTTCCTTGTATGGCTCTTCTGCCTTTATTCAAAATGATTTAATTTTGCTTTAGTATTGTTTGTTCTTTTATGCAAATTAGGTGTCGTGAACTGGAGTGCATTGTCTGAACAATACAACCTGAGTTCCCGGGCGTCATGTTCTCCGACCCAGTGTACGGTGCAATGAGATATTTAAAGACTGTCCACCTGTGTGTGAGGAATCACAGGAGGAGAGTCCTGTGTGGGTTTTATCAATTCAAAGAATTTGAGGGCTACTGCTTGGTTTATTGTTTAATCAGTGATGGAGGAGAATTTCAGATTTTTTTTTCTTTTGTGCTGCTTTTGTGCTCCAGGGTCACAAATGCTATTGTCATGTTTTGCTGCAAGAGAGCAATTGCAAGTAATTGTCATTTCCAGGAATGTAACATGACTATTGTATAAAGTAAGCTTTATCTTCACGAACACTGTGAAAGTCAAAAGCAGGCACAACAATGGCAGTACAATAACTTACAGCTGCGTACAGTATGAGAAACACGACTAATCATGTGTCATCATGTTCAAATTCCTCCATTTTCACAGTCCACTCTATAAAGCTATAAAAAAGTATAACTATAAAAATGTATGTGAATCTCAAATGGAGGCAAGAAGAAAAATAAGTTTGAACTTGACATTATTTTAGACCAAGAATAGTTTCAATACTAACCTCTGCTTTCTCCTCGTTTGTGTTTCATTATGTAATAGATCACACCTGCAATCACGACCACCACTAAACCTAAAAGTGGTAGCAGTACAGGAAGCGGTACAGTATCTGATTTCTGGTAGAGTTCTGTAAGGGCCAAAGACAGCTTTGAAATGAACATATCTGTGTCCTTCCAGGAGCAAACAAAAGTGTAAACCACAGGTGATTTTATGTGACAGTCGCATTAAAGATCGTATGTCGATATCTGTATATGTAAGTTGTATCTGAAATGTGATGTTCAGGCTTTTTTATTACTTTTATTTATAATCATTGCAATGTAATTGAAGCCAATTCACACAAAATTAAACACATCACCAGTTAAAAGAGAGTGTAAAATCACCACTGACATACCTGCACATGTGTGACAGAGTTGAGTGATGTCCAGATGTTGAGTCTGGTTGCTGATGGGATTGTTGAGCACACAGCTGTAGCTGTTTTTATCCTGATATTCCACCTCCAGAGGTAGAGAGAGACTGATGCTGAGATCAGACACACTGATGCTGGACAATAAACTGTTTCCTTTGTACCAGGAGAGAGTCACATGACCCACATTCACCACTGAACACACCAATGAACAATTCTGCTCTGAGGATGAGGATGATGAGGATGAAGGGCATTGTGAAGAATTACTGCTGATGACAGGAACAGGTAAAGAACCTGAAAAACAAATACATCTCTCTATATATGTATAAATATATATAAAATGTATATAAAACAACAATAATTCAGATGACCATTGATTTATAACTTGCTTACTGTAGACAATAGCACGAAAACATTTGATTGTTTCAAAGTTTCCGCTTCTGTAGCTTGTAAATTCGTAATGTCCAATGTCTTTTTTGCTGCTATTCCTGATGATGAGCGATCCAGTCTGACAATCAAGCTTAAATCTCTCTCTGACTCTCCCATTATCACATGCAATCGTTTTCTCATCTCTGAATGTAGCTCTGCATAGATGTTTATTGTCAAATCTCCACTGTATCACATCATCTGGCTGAAGTTTATTAGAATCAGGGTAAAAGGTCACAGAATCTCCCTCCATCACTGAAATTCTCGTAGTATTTCTCGGACCTGCAGAACACAATTCCAGTCGAAACTGTAATGACACTTCAAAATAGTCTTTGTGCAAGTCCTTTACTTTATTGGAGAACTTTGATAATGTTCAGTTGTTGTGATGTCACTCTACTCACATGCTTGTTGCAATTCCACCAGGGGCAAGAGGATATAACCTACAATGTTTAAAAGACAGTGTTTAATCCGACACCACTGGAGAGCATTTCTACAGTGATCAGAGTTACTACATATGAAGACGTGCTGAACGAAATCTTATCATGATTCATAAATAGCAGTGTAATGATAGGCTACATGTATTCATATTGAGCATTTCGGTACGAGGTTTTCGGTTCGGTACCTACGCTTAACAAACCGAATAATCCGTTGGACTAATCCTATTACATTTTGAAAATAAAAAGGTTAAAGTGTGTGAAATATAATTTTTAGGGTACCACTGCGCTCAACTAGGTACGAACGACGTAACAGGCAACCGGGCTGGGGTGTGTCGAAAAATGATGTTCTATCGACGATAGCCACAGATATGGTCAAAAACAACAATTATTGGCAATATTGAGAGGATGTGGCATTTCTAATTAATGTAGATCTGTTACATCCTTATTTTTATTAGGTCTGTTATTATTATTAAGTTATTTTTATTATTAAAATAAAACTACAATTAATTTGCCCAGCAATATTACCGCATTACTATCGCGCTGCAAAGATTAGTGTTGCTTTCGCCAACGAAAATTATGACTAAATATCATCACCAACGAACCTTTATCACGTGACGAAAACGAGACGAGACACAACGTAAATGCTGGTCATGTGAAGATAATTAAATGTAAAATGCAATATTGTTAACGAATAAAAACGAGACTAAATGTGGTGTACTAAATACAAACTATTCTAAAATTAAAACAAACTATTCTCTTCATTTTCGTTGACCAGAATCGCCCTGAACTCTCGCATGTTCGGCTAGAATCGCCCTGAACTCGTGCATGTTCGGCTAGAATCACCCTGAACTCGTGCATGTTCGGCTAGAATCACCCTGAACTCGTGCATGTTTGGCTAGAATCGCCCTGAACTCGTGCATGTTCGGCTAGAATCACCCTGAACTCGTGCATGTTTGGCTAGAATCGCCCTGAACTCGTGCATGTTCGGCTAGAATCGCCCTGAACTCGTACATGTTCGGCTAGAATCACCCTGAACTCGTGCATGTTTGGCTAGAATCGCCCTGAACTCGTGCATGTTCGGCTAGAATCGCCCTGAACTCGTGCATGTTCGGCTAGAATCACCCTGAACTCATGCATGTTCGGCTAGAATCGCCCTGAACTCGAGCATGTTAGGCTAGAATCGCCCTGAACTCGTGCATATTCGGCTAGAATCGCCCTGAACTCGTGCATGTTCGGCTAGAATCACCCTGAACTCGTGCATGTTCGGCTAGAATCACCCTGAACTCGTGCATGTTCGGCTAGAATCACCCTGAACTCGTACATGTTCAGCTAGAATCACCCTGAACTCGTGCATGTTCGGCTAGAATCACCCTGAACTCGTGCATGTTCGGCTAGAATCACCCTGAACTTGTGCATGTTCAGCTAGAATCACCCTGAACTCGTGCATGTTCGGCTAGAATCACCCTGAACTCGTGCATGTTCGGCTAGAATCACCCTGAACTCGTACATGTTCAGCTAGAATCACCCTGAACTCGTGCATGTTCGGCTAGAATCACCCTGAACTCGTGCATGTTCGGCTAGAATCACCCTGAACTCGTGCATGTTCAGCTAGAATCGCCCTGAACTCGTGCATGTTCGGCTAGAATCGCCCTGAACTCGTGCATGAACTCATGCATGTTCAGCTAGAATCACCCTGAACTCGAGCATTTTAGGCTAGAATCGCCCTGAACTCGTGCATGTTCGGCTATAGAATCGCCCTGAACTCTTGCATGAACTTGTGCATGTTCGGCTAGAATCGCCCTGAACTCGTGCATGTTCGGCTAGAATCGCCCTGAACTCGTGCATGTTCGGCTAGAATCGCCCTGAACTCGTGCATGTTCGGCTAGAATCGCCCTGAACTCATGCATGTTCGGCTAGAATCACCCTGAACTCGAGCATGTTAGGCTAGAATCGCCCTGAACTCATGCATGTTCGGCTAGAATCACCCTGAACTCGTACATGTTCAGCTAGAATCACCCTGAACTCGTGCATGTTCGGCTAGAATCACCCTGAACTCATGCATGTTCGGCTAGAATCACCCTGAACTCGTGCATGTTCGGCTAGAATCGCCCTGAACTCGTGCATGAACTCATGCATGTTCAGCTAGAATCACCCTGAACTCGAGCATTTTAGGCTAGAATCGCCCTGAACTCGTGCATGTTCGGCTATAGAATCGCCCTGAACTCTTGCATGAACTTGTGCATGTTCGGCTAGAATCGCCCTGAACTCGTGCATGTTCGGCTAGAATCGCCCTGAACTCGTGCATATTCGGCTAGAATCGCCCTGAACTCGTGCATGTTCGGCTAGAATCACCCTGAACTCATGCATGTTCGGCTAGAATCACCCTGAACTCGAGCATGTTAGGCTAGAATCGCCCTGAACTCGTGCATGTTCGGCTAGAATCACCCTGAACTCGTACATGTTCAGCTAGAATCACCCTGAACTCGTGCATGTTCGGCTAGAATCGCCCTGAACTCGAGCATGTTAGGCTAGAATCGCCCTGAACTCGTGCATGTTCGGCTAGAATCACCCTGAACTCGTACATGTTCAGCTAGAATCACCCTGAACTCGTGCATGTTCGGCTAGAATCACCCTGAACTCGTGCATGTTCGGCTAGAATCACCCTGAACTCGTGCATGTTCAGCTAGAATCACCCTGAACTCGTGCATGTTCGGCTAGAATCACCCTGAACTCGTGCATGTTCGGCTAGAATCACCCTGAACTCGTACATGTTCAGCTAGAATCACCCTGAACTCGTGCATGTTCGGCTAGAATCACCCTGAACTCGTGCATGTTCGGCTAGAATCACCCTGAACTCGTGCATGTTAAGCTAGAATCGCCCTGAACTCGTGCATGTTCGGCTAGAATCGCCCTGAACTCGTGCATGAACTCATGCATGTTCAGCTAGAATCACCCTGAACTCGAGCATTTTAGGCTAGAATCGCCCTGAACTCATGCATGTTCGGCTATAGAATCGCCCTGAACTCTTGCATGAACTTGTGCATGTTCGGCTAGAATCGCCCTGAACTCGTGCATGTTCGGCTAGAATCGCCCTGAACTCGTGCATGTTCGGCTATAGAATCGCCCGGAACTCTTGCATGAACTTGTGCATGTTCGGCTAGAATCGCCCTGAACTTGTGCATGTTCGGCTAGAATCGCCCTGAACTTGTGCATGTTCGGCTAGAATCGCCCTGAACTCATGCATGTTCGGCTAGAATCGCCCTGAACTTGTGCATGTTCGGCTAGAATCGACCTGAACTCGTGCATGAACTCGTGCATGTTCTGCTAAAATAGCCATGAACTCGTGCATGAACTCGTGCATGTTCAGCTAGAATAGCCCTGAACTCGAGCATGTTCGGCTAGAATCGCCCTGAACTCGTGCATTAACTCATGCATGTTCGGCTAGAATCGCCCTGAACTCGTGCATGAACTCATGCATGTTCGGCTAAAATAGCCCTGAACTCGTGGATTAACTTGTGCATGTTCGGCTAGAATAGCCCTGAACTCGTGCATGTTCGGATGCGGAGCTATGCGGAAAGTTTAAAAAAATTTACTGAAAAGTTAATGCAAAAGATTTCCCATTTTAGGGCAATTCACCCTATATCTAATTTGGCCTTTTCAATTGTAGGCCTGTTACATTCTTCTGATTATTAGGCCTATTCTATTAAGTTACTTGAATTCTTAAATTAATATTACAATTGTTTTGCCCCACAATAATTTCATAGTGCATCATCGCAAAACTTAGGCTAGCTTACTCCTCATTGACAATGTTTTTTAAAAAGGTCTTTCAAAACAGGTTTATTTATTATAGGCCTATAATTGAAATTAACACTGCAATCATCAAAAAAAAAACTTTATTTCAATCACTGACTTTTTTTTAAAAGAAGAAAATAGTTTTTTACAAAATACATTTCTTCTCTCTTTATTTATTTTTTAATTTATTATTATTACCATTATTATTATTATTATTTTGCACTAGCCTAAATGTTCGGGTCACAAGAGAAATATTAAGGGAGTAAATCAAATAAAACATTTAGCTATGTATATATAACATTATCAGCATATGAAGTAGATTTGTCTTTCGTGGTCTCTGTGCGCTTTTAATGCAGTGTCAGATGCCGAAATAATTCTTGCAGAAAGTTTGCACGTTGCTTGTGTGCTATCCATTGCCTCGCCTTCCTGGTTTAAAACTAATAATTACAATATTGCGACATAAGTAGCCCCCCTCCCGCCTCCACCCAGCCCAAAAATAAAATTATATCTATACCCCTGACTAGAACAGATTTAAAAGAGTATGAAAGTGACTAAAATAATAAAAACTAAAATGACAGCTTCACACAAAGGCTAGACTAAAACTAAAATTAAAACAGGCCACACTAGCAAGGATAACAAAAGACTAGGCCATTTACTCTTCAATTAAAATGTTTAAAAAATATATTTTAAAGCAGTTCTATATATAGGCTAATTAATTATAGACCTATAATTATAATATTAGCAGTCATCTATAAAAATCCATGAATTAAAAGCTTTAGCAAGCACCGAGTTTCAAAACAACCTGTTTAACACGAAAAAAAAAATATATATATTCTTTTTTTTTTTTTTTTACTGTAGGCTACTAACCACAAGAAAAATATTAAGGGAATAAATAAAACAGTTAGCTATATCCTGTTATCAGCATGTGTTAAAGTATATTCGTCATGTGTCGTCAGATATCGAGAGCTCCGTTGCTCTGTTTTACTTCCACTTTCTGTATAACGAATCGACTGAGATTAAGACGCAATTTACACCGGAATAACTCTTGAACAAAGTTTGCACGTTGCTTGTGTGTGATATCTATTGGCTCGCCTTCATGGTTTAAAACAGAAATAAGCCTATATCCAACATTGCGACGAAACTACACCCCCGCCCCCCACCGTAGAACTCAACGGTAAAATTGGTGAACCGTTACACGGAGGTGTGAAACATAGCATAGTCAAAACAAACACATAGCACTCACCTTGCAGACGCAGTAGATTAAAAATGAACAAACCGCGAGAGAAATACATCATCTGCATCAACAAGTGTCTTCAAAAATCATATATGAACACAAAATCGTCCCCAGTTGTAAAACCTTCTACAAGTCACGTGACATGCGCAGTGTTGCCAAACCCCTCCCTCAGAAAATCTCTAGAACAACCCTCAAAAGTCTAAATTTTTCACAAAAAGTCGCTAAGTATGAAAAAAAAAAAAAATATATATATAGATACATATATCCTTCCAAATGATTACGATATAAAAATATAACAAATGATTAAGCATAACAAAAAATTCTAAAGTGAAATTAGCACATCAAACTTGATGGAAATGATGGAATTTGTTTCATTTGTCACCAAAGTGCATCTCTGTCCTGCTCAAATACAACAGATATTATGATTCTCCAAAAACGAAAACTTTATTCATACAAACTTATTCCAGTCAACACACTCTATAACTACAAAGTAGGCCCAGGTGCAAAATACTGCATCTCAGCAAACAGGAAACGATGATGCACTGTGTCTCAGTATCTGTTTGACATGACTTTTGTGTCCGTGGTTAAAACAAGATGTCCATGCTTTGAATAGTTGGTTTCCTCATGTTATCAATTAAATTGAGTTGTGCGTTATGGCAGGCATGGCGTACTGGTGTGTTCACTGTGCAAACTCATTGGCATGATTGAGAGCAAAAGTGAGTGGTCACAGGCCTACAGAAGGGTGTTCCCAAGTAAAAAATAAAACATCTCCAAAACGTCGCTAGTTTAATTTAAATATAGCTAAAATAGCTCAATATTTTTATTTTTTTTTAAGTCGCAGCTACAATGGGAAAGTAGACAATATCCCCAAATTGGCAACACTAGACATGCGTCATTGCTTTGAAAACTCAAATTAAGTGTTGGTCAGAACCAACAAACTTCGGAAGTGACTTAAACTGTAATTCTTCAACTGGCCCAAAAAAAGGGAGTCAATCTCCCCATGTTAAAATGCCCCAACTTTACAGCATTAAAACATGTTTACAGCCTGGTGCAAAAAAAAAATTTGCCCTTCATTACAACTGTGAGGGGGTGAATTTTTTATAACTCATCCATTTAAATTATATTAAGCCTTAAAGTTCTGAATAATTAAGGACGTAGCCACTTAACAGCAAACATGCCCTCTTGGGTTTTCTGTGGGACAGTGTGGGCAGAGCAAACCCACACTAAACCCAAACAGCAGCATTTTTTTTTTAGTGATAAGCTATTTATACTAAGTGCAAATAGCTATTGATTTTATTGATTTTTATTTTTTCACTATGTTAAAATTTTACTTTTTATTGCAAATAGTGGCAATTATCTGAACCTCAGTATTGTAGTACATTGTAAAACAGTATCTGTACAATATTAACTTACTGAGTGTAGATTGTAATTTTAATTCAAATTATTAAATGGATTTCACCTTACTGGGACAAAAAAAAACTCCCTTTACCTACCTTTTTTAATATATTCTTCATTTTCATTGAAAGTAAATGCTTTTCTGATGTTTGAAATTTGAAAAGGGAGAAAAAAGTTTGCCAAAAGGCGGATTTGAATCCAGTGTCAGCTAGTGAAATGGTGACGTGAAAGGACTTTATAATGTTAGCATTTTTGATAGTTATGCAGCATTATGAAAGTGTCTTATGTTTATCAATCCTGCATTTATTTGATCAAAAATGCAGAAAAACTGTAATATTGTGAAATATTATTAAAAGTTAAAAGAATGTTTTTCTATTTGAATATACTTAAAATAGAGAAGTTAGTAGACTAATGGTTAGAGAGTCAGACTTGCAATCCAAAAGGTTATATGCATGATTACTTCCTGTTTTCAGCTCAGTCATTTCCGGTCGTAAGGGGAGCGCCCTTTGCTCAGTTTCTCTACATAATTCATTCACAGTTTGGAGAAAAGTTTTGTTTGTCTAAGATGACCAAACATCCACGTATACCATTTCAGAAATTATAAAGATTCAGACGAACAAAACTACAGCAGCAAGTCTGTGTCGGATAAAACTTAAACAATGTAGTTTTTCAATTAAAGGTACAATTTGTAAGATATTTGCAGTAAAATATCCAAAAACCACTAGGCTAGTGTTATATATTTTGTCCAGTTGATTACTATCAATATCTCTAATGTGTTCAACTACTTGTAAATCATGAGAAAATGCCCATTCTAAACAGTGACACGGGGCAGTGCAGTCGCCTGTCAATGACGTCAGTTACCCTTTGTTACCGTCTTTACTGACGTAGAAACCACATGACAACAGGGCAGTTCCTTATTTACTTCTTCTTGCACGTTTAATGGTGGATTGTGTTACTTATTTATGAAAGATAATTACTGTTTACCATCTGCCGCTGGTTCTGTCAACAAGGACAACTCCCGTAAACTTGTGTTTTACTCGACAGGTGAGTTGTTTTTATTCGTATCTTTACAGAAAACGTATGCTATTATAATGACCAACAAGATTAGTATTATGGGGCATACACACCAAACGCGGTGCATCGCATCTCTAGACCCGCGCGAGGACGCGTCTGATCGCGTCTTTGCATTGACTTTTTATGTAATCTACTCGCGTTTGAAAATTATGACATCAAAGACAACATTCATAAAACTTTACCTCATCCGTTAAATCCATGTTTTATATTTCCATCTGATTTGATGGTCATCAGCGGTTGGGTAGAAGACAACAAATCCCATCATCCCACGCTCCTTCTTAGCGTCATCAAACCACGCGATTGTTATTGTTTTGGTAGTGCGCCCTCTTGTGGCAGGTCCTACAACCTGGACCTTTAAATCTTAACATTTACAAATATTCATTGCATTGTTTATTTATTATAACTTATTTAATTTGTATTTAACTATATAGGTGTTTAAATAATTCAGCATTATAGGCTGTTGTCTGGCCTTTTTATTTATTTCTTTAAATGACAAGTGACTTTGTGACTTCCTGCACTTGCTATAGGCCTTCATCAGTGTGATAAAGTACTTAATTTGTTATAATATTTATTTTATAATAAATCAAAAGACGTGAAAAGAACTAGGGTGTTGAAATAGCAGCTGCAGCCAGCGAGTTATCTTAAACTGTCATCTCGTGGTTATAACGGAAATTTCTTTTTCATCTTAAATTTTTTTTATTTTTTGCAGAGTCACGTTTTTGCCACAATTCTTCATGTTGTCCTCATGAGTTAGAAAGTGAACCTTTAATAATGTAAATTTTACATTTTTGTATGTCACATCACTTTCACTGTTTTACTTTAAAATAAAATGTATGCAAAGCTGAATTTTCAGCATCATTGGGCCTGCTCCAGTCTTCAGTTCATGATCCTTCAGAAATCATTTTAATATGCTGATTTATTATCAATGTTGGAAACAGTTGTGCAGCTTAGATTTTATTTTATGAATTTTTTTTAAACCTGTGATACCTTTTTGGGGTTCATTGATAAAAAATGTTTTTTAAAAGAACCACTTTTAATCAAAAATAGAGATGTTTTCTAAAAATATCAATCTTTATTATAACCATTTCTATCAATTTAAAAAAAAATTAGCTTTTGCATGGTAGTGTTTTTTGTAAAAAAAAACTAATATTTTAAATAAATGCTTTACTTTTTATTCATCAAAGAATCTTGAAAAAAGTACCACTTTTGAATATGCAATACACCAAAATAAAGGTACTTTTAAAAAATATACAAATATACATTCCCGCAAATATGTATCTGTTCCACTTGGAGGACTGTCCATCTAGACTGCTCTTATTTCACTCCTCGCGTAATCCAGTCAAACTGGAATGTCATGAACTTACGCTCGCTGTGTTTTCAGTGTCTTGTCGTCTCACTAAATGAAGTCATAGAACACATGAACTTCATCTTCACAGCTGCTCTGAGAGTAGCTTCATGAACAGTTTACACTTCCATTTGAGAAAAGTCACATATACCCACAGAAACGTTTTAAAACTCTTTTTGAATAATGAATTTAAAAAAAAAAAGATGTAGGCTACAACTTTGCAAGACAATGGCTAATTATCTTTCATATGCATTAATATGTGTGATCACTTACCATATTATAGCTTTTGCTTTAATTGAACTTTTTTCCAGATGTGAATGATTTTGCAAGGGATGAAATGATGACAGGAGTGACTGAGAGAGATTTCATCATTCTTCACAATGATAGGCCTGTTACTGAAATGCAGTGAGGCGATCACGTGCTGTGGATCTCTGGATCTCCACATATTCACACCCCTGAAGTCTATGAAAGGATCATCTCTACCTCAAACAGTTATAAAGGGTTCAAAGACAACCAAAGCAGAATGCACATTATCTGGAGCTTCAGCAACACTCGAACAGGACGGCAATTCTTTTCCAGATCGTGTGAGTAGAGTTCATAATGATATATGTGCAAACCCTTTGAAATGCTAACAGGATGAAAATAATTTTCTAATTACAATAATTCTCAAAATTGGAATGTTTTACAGATGTAAGAGTTGAGAAGAAAGCTTTAGTGATGGAGGGAGAGTCTGTGTCATTTTATCCAGACGCTACTGAACTACATAGCGGTGATCTGATCCAGTGGAGGTCTGCAAATGGATATTGTCTGTTTATAGCTAAAATCAATGAAAAGCAAATGATTACATGTGACAGTGGGAGAATCGGAGGCAGATTTCAGCTGGATAGTCTGACCGGATCTCTCACTATCAGGAACATCAGCACAAAAGACAACGGACATTATGAATTCACAATCATCAGAAATAGAAACATAGAAACATTCAAGCATTTCAGTGTTAAAGTCTATGGTATGCAGTTTTCTGCTTCAACACTTTCATGCTGGTTATAAATCAATTTGTCTTAAAGCGAGTTCAGAAAAGAACATTGTTAACCTCATGTTGTTTTCACACCTCTATGTTTCTTCGGTGGAACTAAGATTTGAGTGTCACTGATGTTGTGAGATTCATAGGAATTTTTTAAAGCTTATAATTCTATATGTCAGGCAATATTTATAAAGGCTATCTGTACTGTTGTAGTAATTTATTCATTTATTTCCAGGTTCTTTACCTGTTCCTGTCATCAGCAGAGACTCTTCACAATGTTCATCATCCTCCTCATCCTCAGAGCAGAATTGTTCATTGGTGTGTTCAGTGGTGAATGTGGGTCATGTGACTCTCTCCTGGTACAAAGGAAACAGTTTATTGTCCAGCATCAGTGTGTCTGATCTCAGCATCAGTCTCTCTCTACCTCTGGAGGTGGAATATCAGGATAAAAACAGCTACAGCTGTGTGCTCAACAATCCCATCAGCAACCAGACTCAACATCTGGACACCACTCAGCTCTTTCACACATCTGCAGGTATCACGTTACCTCTTTTCCTTAAATGACTCAAAATTGTGTCTTATAGTGTTAATTCCATGTCTATGGGCTTTAAGGTCATCTATATGTGTTCTCTCATCTGTAATATTATCTTACATATTGACGGATCATTATTAACAAATATTATCACATACAAATGTTTGTCTAGCCAATCAAGATGGGATGTTTGTCTTAAATTGAAGCCCATTCGTTGCTTAAAAAATGGCATTTGTCCCATCGTTTCAAAAGGAAACACGTAAAAAAAACCTGTTCATCAAATAATTTCTATAGAATTTCAGACAGGTTGTGAGTGGTAAAGTGAAGACCTGGTTTAAACATCACAATATTTGTTGTATTCAGATTACACTAATGACTGTTTTCTCTGTGTCTTACAGCACTGGATGAGCGTTCACATCTCATGATGTCAATAGCTGTTACTCCAGAGCTGCTGGTGTTTATAGCTGTAGTTGTAGGTTTGATGTACCATAGAAAGGGTAACAAATCGGATAAAGAAGGCAAGTATTGACATGCAAAAAATTAAACAAAGCAAATAAACACAAAATCAGTTCGTGTTGATCAGAGGTAGTAAGATCTATTAAATGTCTGATTATTATTAACAAAGTTAAGACTAATAATCAAGAAATGTATTATGAGCTGATACAACATCTGTTCACATTCAGTGTGTAAAAGTCTGATTCGAATCATATTTCATATGAGTTTTGATTCATAATTTAAACAATTCTATGCAAAAAGTCATATTTTTGCTGACAGTATGAACATGTAAGTGTGGTGTGTGTGTGTGTGTGTGTGCGTGCGTGTGTTCTTGTTTTTGTGACATATCAGGACACAACTGTGTATAATGACATGGGTATGGTTGGTGAAGGGCCATAGAATATACAGTTGTGCGCTGTGTGTGCCGGGTCCCTCCAGGATCGAGCAGGTGCCAGATGTGGATCTGGCTGATCCTGGGTCATCACCTGTGGCAGATCCATCCAATTCTGATCTGGGCAACAGTGAGTCATTATCACTTCGGTTCAAGTTGTTTCTGCCATCTTTTGTTAAATACCTTTCTCTATCATTACTTGCAGCTGTACTTCTCATTCACTGCAAGTAGCTGCTTAAAATTCAACAATGACTTGTTGTACTATTTTCACTGTGCTGTTTTCAAAGTAAATAGGCAATTATTCAGAATTTATTCAGAAATGGATTTAACTGATGTATTTATTAAAATTATCACCTGAATATATAAAAAAAATTGGTCTAGTATTGACCATAAATACCTTATATAGCTTGATGATAGCCTTGATATCACCATGATGATAGCCTTGTTGCTGACATGGCATTAAAAATAAAATTATTTATTAGTAATTAATTAGTAGCTGCAGGTACAATAACGATTCATGGATGTTTCAAATAGTTTATTATTCATTTCTTCATTTCAGAAAAAACTCAGAAAGGCGAGGAAGAGGAAAGCAGTCTGTGCTTTCTTTAAGAGATTACGTATGCCTGTAAAGCACCTCTTCCTCTGTTGTGACCTGAACAGAGTCCAGCATCTGACCCCAGAGCCGGATCTAGACGATTCTGAGCCAATGCCTGTCCAAGCTGCATCCGAGATCAAGTCAGCAGATGAAGTGGTTCCTGTTGAGCCTGAGCCAGTGTGTCTGCAGAACCATGTCTGTGTAGATCTCCAGTCCTCGTCTGTACAATCAGCCGATGCAGATCCAGATTCGCATGTGTCAGATTCATCTGATTTGAAGTCTGAACTGGATTGTGGTGAGTCATTATTAGCTTTGATTTATGTTGTTTCTGCCCTGTTTTATTTTCGATGTTCTATGCTGCTCCTCTGTAAACCTATTAAAGTCAAAGTCAAGTCACCTTTATTTATATAGCGCTTTAAACAAAATACATTGCGTCAAAGCAACTGAACAACATTCATTAGGAAAACAGTGTCAATAATGCAAAAATGATAGTTAAAGGCAGTTCATCATTGGATTCAGTTATGTCATCTCTGTTCAGTTAAATAGTGTCTGTGCATTTATTTGCAATCAAGTCAATGATATCGCTGTAGATGAAGTGACCCCAACTAAGCAAGCCAGAGGCGACAGCGGCAAGGAACCGAAACTCCATCGATGACAGAATGGAGAAAAAAACCTTGGGAGAAACCAGGCTCAGTTGGGGGGCCAGTTCTCCTCTGACCAGACGAAACCAGTAGTTCAATTCCAGGCTGCAGCAAAGTCAGATTGTGCAGAAGAATCATCTGTTTCCTGTGGTCTTGTCCTGGTGGTCCTCTGAGACAAGGTTTTTACAGGGGATCTGTATCTGGGGCTCTAGTTGTCCTGGTCTCCGCTGTCTTTCAGGGATGTAGAGGTCCTTTCTAGGTGCTGATCCAGCATCTGGTCTGGATACGTACTGGATCCGGGTGACTGCAGTGACCCTCTGATCTGGACACAGACTGGATCTGGTGGCCACGGTGACCTCGGAACAAGAGAGAAACAGACAAATATTAGCATAGATGCAATTCTTCTAATGATGTAGCAAGTACATAGGGTGTTATGGGAAGTGTTTCCGGTTTACCTATTTAATGCAGCCTTAAAATCCTTTAACGGATTTGGATATTAAAAGCATATTAGTATGTTATGTGTATGCCAGGTTAAAGAGATGGGTCTTTAACCTAGATTTAAACTGCAAGAGTGTGTCTGCCTCCCGAACAATGTTAGGTAGGTTATTCCAGAGTTTAGGCGCCAAATAGGAAAAGGATCTGCCGCCCGCAGTTGATTTTGATATTCTAGGTATTATCAAATTGCCTGAGTTTTGAGAACGTAGCGGACGTAGAGGATTATAATGTAAAAGGAGCTCATTCAAATACTGAGGTGCTAAACCATTCAGGGCTTCTTTATAAGTAATAAGCAATATTTTAAAATCTATATGATGTTTGATAGGGAGCCAGTGCAGTGTTGACAGGACCGGGCTAATATGGTCATACTTCCTGGTTCTAGTAAGAACTCTTGCTGCTGCATTTTGGACTAGCTGTAGTTTGTTTACTAAGCGTGCAGAACAACCACCCAATAAAGCATTACAATAATCTAACCTTGAGGTCATAAATGCATGGATTAACATTTCTGCATTTGACATTGAGAGCATAGGCCGTAATTTAGATATATATTACTCTGACTTCCCTTCAGTTAACTGCTTGTTGTTGAATCCAAAGGATGACAGTGTTTTTGATTCTTTAAACAGATTTTATTTGATATGTTCATATCAGACAATGAAAGGAAACTGCTTTCTCATGTATGTCTGTGTTCTTTTCCTGTGTGTTTTTCAGGATCTACGTTCTAAAAAATGCTGAGTTATTTTTTTAAACCCAAATGTTAGGTTTAGCCTGTTGGGTCGATTTATTTGGTTATTTTTAAAAATGTATTACCTAGGTGCTGGGTAGTTTTTCTGTACTCTAAAAAATGTTTGTTTGTTTGTTTACCCAAATGCTGGCTTCAACTTGATGGGTCATTTTTTGGTGATTTATTTTTTATTTTTACACAGGTGCTGGGTATTTTTTCCTTTAACTCAGCTGCTGTGTAATTTTTACTATCAATACAAATGATGAACCTACCCAGTGCTGGGTTAATGTAACCCAATGTTGGGAAACTCTACCAAACTGGTTAAAACTGGATACATTTGTCACCGGTTATTTTGTGCTCTGTCCTGAGAGAAAACTTCCTGAGGGAAATCTTCAAGAGGGGAAACTTCCTGGATGAAATTAAGGTTGGTATTACATTATATTCCTACCAAATAATTAATTTATAAATAGGAAAACGCCTGTAGTCTCACATTTTTTCTTTTTTTTTTTTTTTTATGTACGCAGCTAACATCTGCTTGGAATGCTAACCTTCTACAAATGTAGTATTTGATGTGCAGGCACCACCACGGATGTGGGAAATAATAACAATTCGATCCAAAAGATAGTTGTACTGTAGCAACACAGCGCAGATGCTACAGAACAAAGTTGGCTGACTAACTGTATAAGATTGTGTTCTACGCTAATATATTACTTCACTACATTACTGGCTTGTACTTTTACATCCATAATATTATAAATTGACAGTTTATTGCTGGTCTGTGGTTTTATACTGCTGTAATTTTGAAAGATTTTATATTATTGTAAGGTGAGCTTAAAGGGTACACTACTATGAAAATCACACACCTTCAGCATGACATCAAGAAAAAGTATAATTTCATAGATATTGCTAAAAATCATATTATTAACTCATAACGCCAATATTCAAGAATGGAGACAAATCAGACCCAAACAATTACAGAGGCAGTAATCTGGGGAAGCTGTTCTGCAATATCATCAATACAAGACTCGTACACTTCCTCACCAAGTTTAATGTCCTCAGCAAAAGTAAAATTGGATTCTTACCAAATTGTAGAACTATAGACCACATCTAAACCCTACACACCCTGATCGACAAAAACAAAACAAAACCAAAATTTTTGCTAGTTTTGTAGATTTCCAGAAGGCCTCTGATTCAATTTGACATGAAGGTCTGTTGTCAGAACTTCTAGAATCAGGTATTGAGGGTAAAACATACAATGTTATAAAATCAATGTATTCAAAAAAATCAATGCACAATTAAAATTGGAAATAAACTAACAGAATTATTCACTCAAGAGCGGGGTGTGAGGCAGACCTGTCCACTATCACCGACCCTCTTCAATATCTACATTAATGAACTAGCAACACTCCTAGAACAATCAGCAGCACCTGGCCTCAAACTACATGACTCAAAGATAAAGCTCTTGCTGTTTGCAGATGATCTGATTCTGCTGTCTCCAACAGAAGAGGGTCTACAGTAGAACCTAGAGGTCCTGCACACGTTCTGTCAGACCTGAGCCCTGACCATTAATCCTAACAAAACTAAAGTACTAACATTCCAGAAAAGACCCAGAGTTCAGGGAAAGAAACACAACTTCACCCTTAATATGACCAAAATTGAAAATGCTACAAACTACACATACCTCGGGCTGAAGATAAATGCAACTGGTAAACATGGCTGTGAATGAACTGAACGAGAAAGTGATAATGGCCTTTTATGCCATCAAACGATCTATCCAAATTGAAATACCAATTTGAATCTGCCTCAAAATATTTAATATATCAGTCGTAGAATCTATTGTGAAGTGTGGGGTCCTCTCCTAAATCACAAATTTGAAAAATGGGACAAATATTCGATTGAAGCCTTGCATGTGGAGTTCTGTAAGAGTCTCCTCAGATTCCAGAGGAACACTACGAACAATGCATGCAGGGCAGAATTAGGCCAATCCCCTTTACTAATGTGCATTGAGAAACTAGTCAAAAATAAAATGAGAAACCCCAACTCTTACCATTTTAAAGCTCTTAAAAGCCATGAAGTGAACCCTGAAAAAAGTCCCCTGATTCAGATGGTCCTGAAGCTGCAGAAACAAACTAACACGACTAACAACAGCCAGAATCAGAACACTAAAATAAGAATCCAGAAAATTCGGCCTAAACAAATTATAAAAGCACAAAAGGAAAATGATCTAACTTATTGGACTGAAACAACAGAAAAACTAAGTAAACTTGAATGTTATTTGGCCCTAAATAGAGATTACATAACTGCAGAATATCTGAGTACAGTGAAAGTGTGTAAATGAAGATGACAGATGAAGAGGTCCAGACTGAGCAGTCATACTCTGACCATAGAGACGGACAGATATCCACACCACTGGCCGCCCAGAGACAGCCACATCTTCCCTTACTGTAATCATGGGGAAGTGGAGACGGAGACACACTTCCTCACCAGCTGAGAAGAGCTATGAAGAAATTAGAAATAAATTTTATCCCAAATTTGAAATACTTTACCCTGACTTCAAAATGTTTAACAAGAAAACACAACTTCAATATTTATTAGGTGAAAAACAAGATTGTATCTTACTAGCAGCAAGATACATTTATGTCACAAAAAGAGGGCGGAGTCAACTAATCAGTAATGCACCCATACACACACACCACAAACGCACAAACACACACACCACACACACACACCACATTGAATTATAAATTGTTCCTAGAATTTAAAAATGTTATTTGTTCTACTTTTTAAATGTATATACATGCTGTCACGACCATTAGCTGGAGTGCCCATGAACTACAGTAGAGGGCACTCCACTCAGGACTTACTCAAAACCCATCAACCACCAGATGTCACCATATCATCACATGGACACTAGCACCTCTCATACTGTTGCACCACACCGAACTACATCTCCCATGAGTCACTGCATCAATATCACCTTGCCACACCTGCATCTCATTCATCAGCTAATCTCCTTGCCACACCTGCACCTCATTTACACACACATATAAGCAGCACTCACTTTGCAAAGTCTTGTTTAGCCCCGTCTAGCATTTCCGAGCGTTTTCCCTGTGTTTGTTCTTCCCGTGTCTGATCTTGGATTGTTTCAACCGACCCTGATTCTCTGCTGCCTGCCCTGACCTCTGCTTGTTACGATTATGATTCTGGTTATCCCTGACATACCTGATGCCGTTCCTGATTTCTGCCTGTCTGACCATTCTCTTAATAAAGTTCTGCACATGGATTCAAACGCCTCAAGCCAGGTCCCCGTCGACTTCCCGGAGTCAAGCCAGGTCCCCGTCGACTTCCCGGAGTCAAGCCAGGTCCCCGTCGACTTCCCGGAGTCAAGCCAGGTCCCCGTCGACTTCCCGGAGTCAAGCCAGGTCCCCGTCGACTTCCCGGAGTCAAGCCAGGTCCCCGTCGACTTCCCGAAGTCAAGCCAGGTCCCCGTCGATCAGGTCCCTGTTGATTTCCCAGAGTCTAGTCAGGTCACCATTGACCGTCCAGAGTTAGGTCAAGTCACCACTAACACCCAAGAGTCAAGTAAAACAACAGTTAAACTTCATGAGTCAAGTCACCGTTGGTCTCCGTGAACAAAGTCAAGTCACCAATGATCTTCATGAGCCGAGTCAAGTCACCAATGATCTTCATGAGCCGAGTCAAGTCACTAATGATCTTCATGAACAAAGTCAAGTCACCACGGATCTTCCAGAACCTCGCCACGTCTCAGCTGAACTTCCAGAGCCTCGTCACGTCTCAGCTGAACTTCCAGAACTCACTGTCTGTCCTGTCACGGCCACGGAGGCCATCCATGAACTCACCGTCTGCCCTGGCACGGCTATGGAGGCTGTTTGGGAACTCCCTAACCACCTCATCATGGCCTCGGAGGTCGCCATTAACCTGTTTATGTTCTCTGTTTCAGTCCTACCTGACCAGACTTGCTCCCCTGCTCCATCGACTCCACTGTGGTGGTCCTCTGCTCTGCCCTGGTGGGCTTCTGTCCCGTCTTCTCAGTTGTGGTGGTCCTCTGCTCCGCCCTGGTGGGCTCCAGCTCCACCTGCTCCGCTCTGGTGGGCTCCCACGCCACCTGCTCTGCCTTGGTGGACCCCTGTTGCCGAGTTAAGCCCACGGCAGGCCCCTTCTCCCGAGTTAAACCCACGGCAGGTCCCTGTTCCTGAGTTCAGCCCTGTTCTTGAGTTCAACCCATGGCGGGCCCCTGTTCCCGAGTTAAGCCCACGGCAGGCCCCTGTTCCTGTGTAAAGCCCTGTTTCCAAGTTAAGCCCAAGGCGGGCCCCTGTTCCCGAGTTAAGCCCACGGTGGGCCCCTGTTCCTGAGTTAAGCCCTGTTCCCGAGTTAAGCCCACGGCGGGCCCCTGATCCTGAGTTAAGCCCTGTTCCCGAGTTAAGCCCACGGCGGGCCCCTGTTCCCGAGTTAAACCCTGTTCCCAAGTTAAGCCCACGGTGGGCCCCTGTTTCCGAGTTAAGCCCTGTTCCCGAGTTAAGCCCACGGCGGGCCCCTGTTCTCGAGTTAAGCCCTGTTCCCGAGTAAAATCCATGTCGGGCCCATGTTCACGATCATTAGCTGGAGTGCCCATAAATCAGTAGAGGGCACTGCACTCAGGACTCACTCAAAACCCATCAACCACAAGATGTCACCATATCATCACTTGGACAATAGCACCTCTCATACTGTTGCACCACACCCGAACTAGATCTCCCATGAGTCACTACATCACTATCACCTTGCCACACCTGCACCTCATTCATCAGCTAATCTCCTTGCCACACCTGCACCTCATTCATCATCTAATCTCCTTGCCACACCTGCACCTCCTTTACACACACATATAAGCAGCACTCCCACACAGACATTTTGCGAAGTCTTGTTTAGCCCCGTCTAGCATTTAACATTTTAATATATATTACATGAAATGTAATAAAAACTGGTGATGCTCCCATTAAGCTCTTCCACGTTGAACATCTATTTAAACTTTATCTTAATCTACTTCATAAACAGACTTTAAATATGAACTGATATCAAATCAAATCTACAGACTGGCTCTGACCTTTTGTTGTGTATTCCAGCCTTAGGAGACGAGTTCACATCCATTTAATAAGAGGCTTCATAATGAGGATAGTTTCTGTGTTCATCCCCGTGAATGTAATGGTTTTTTTATTTGTTTTATTTGATTTTGAATTTGTGTTTCTTAGCTCAACATGGACTAGTCTAGATGTTGATATATGCTTAAGTGACACTATGTATATTTAACTGATCAAATTGAATGCCTTGTTGCTTGATTTTAGGGATCTGTTTTTTTTTTTGTTTGTTTTTGATTGACTTTATGTATATCTTAATTTAAATGCTTTTTTTTGTTTCTTTTTTTTATTTGTGTACAGTGGCTTTATTTGAAGTGGGAGAGTTTATAGGGTCAGGAAGTTTGGGCAGGGTGTATGAGGGATCCCATATATTTAATGGCAATGTATAGGTCCTTTTCTATGCTATTAAAGTGAAACAACTCAACATAGATATTGGAGCCAGATAAAAATGCTCATTTTAGATTAAGATTTCAGATGGCACTTAGAGGCTATTGCATCTGAACTCTTCATATTTAACACAGAACATCTATAAAAATGAAAGCACATAATGACAACAATGTGACCTTAAATGGCATTAAAACAAAACAACTCATTGTGACTGCAATGAAAACTTATGGGTGTTGTCTCATAAAACTGTAGCCTTTCAGAAAAGTGCCTGAGAGATTTAAAAGAATGTGCCATGAGAACTTAGCATGCATAATTCTAGAAGGTGTTGATGATATATGTTGTGAGCTCCATCGGTTTGTGAGATTTACACAACTCAATGCAAACATATTACATTTCAACAGCATAGATTATCACTTAATTTTACATACTGTATGAATTAATTTCTCTTCTCTTCCCTGTTGATATTTGAACTAATGCAGTATGTCCTGCAAAGTTCCAAAACAGTTGCCTGAAAGTTTCTAGTAAACCTGAAACCCTTGATTAGCTGGTTCAGGTGTGTGTGAGTAGGGTTGGCCCTAAACTCTAAATAAGAGTGGCACTTCGGGAACAGGTTTGGACGTAGCTGAATTAATGTAAAGAAAGTTAAATGCCATCCTCTACAGCACACAGATTTTAACTTGAAACATACAGGAATACTGGTATTAATATTAAACGAATTTTGTGTCTTAAGATAATTAATATAAATTCAAGTCAAATTCAATAAATTCAAGATTCTTGGCAAGAGGAATAAAATAACAAAAATTTTTGCAGACTATAGACTTTTATTTGTTTGCTCATCTTTCTTTTTTCAGTAGAGTATATCTAAATATGAGATTCTGGAACGAGATCTAAATTATTGGCATGAAATGAATGTTTGTAATTAGGTGATTGATGAGCCTGCTAATATCAATTAGTCCTATACTGAGTGTAATATCACAAGAGTAGGATCCATGTAATATTCTACATGTGACATCTTTTGTAATTTGTTAATAGATATTTGTGTGGAATATATTTTCTGTTGATGTGATCGTGTAAAAAGTGGATACTGAATTTGTCATTAGTAATCAAAATTCCTTTCAGTTGAATTATAAGTGGTATACAGAGAAATTGGATTATAATTTTGCTCTTCTTTCAAAAGAGTTTTTATACCATTAGGAATGGCGTTGATTACAAAATTATCTTTTAACGAAGCCCCATAATTTTGAAAAGGAATAAAAGTGGCCATTGGCATCTATCAACTGAAAAAACACATCATATAAAGGTTAGAAATCACAGTGTAATAAGTATTTGATCCCCTGCCAACCAGCAAGAATTCTGGCTCCTACACATTGGTTATGTGCCGATGTGGAACACAGAATAGTCCAGTCACTTTAAGAAGTTACTCCTAATGTCAGCTGGTTGGGTGTATAAGACACCTGTCCACACAGTCTTCCATTCCAACCTCTCCCACCACCATGGACAAGGCCATAGAGCTGTCAAAAGATGTCAGAGACAAGATTGTAGATCTACACAAATCTAGAATGGGCTATAAGTCCATCAGCAAGAAGCTTGGTGAGAAGGAGAATTAATATTGAGAAATGGAAGACATACAAAACAACCATCAATTGGCCTCAGTCTGGAGCTCCGTGCAAGATCTTGCCTCATGTGGTAAGAATGATCATGAGAAAGGTGAGGGATCAGCCCCTGAATTACACGGGAGGAGCTTGTTAATGATGTTAAGGCAGTTGGGACCACATTCACAAAACAAAACATTGGTAAAACACTACGCTGCATGAACTGAAATCCTGCAGCGCCCGCAAGGACCCTCTACTCAAGAAGGCACATGTAAAGGCCCATTTACAGTTTGTCAAAGAACATCTTAATGATTCAGAAAAGGCTTGGGACAAAGTGCTGTGGTCAGATGAGGCCAAAATGTAGCTCTTTGTCATTAACTTGACTCGCCATGTTTGGAAGGAGAGAAACGCTGACTATGACCCCAAAAACACCATCCCTACAGTCAAGCACAGAGGTGGAAACATTATGCTTTGGGGTTGTTTTTCTGCTAAGGGTACAAGACGACTTTTAGGGGCAAATGGATGGGACCATGTACTGTAAAACCTTGGATGAGAACCTCCTTCCCTCAGCCAGAACACTGAAGATGGGTCATGAATAAGTCTTCAAGGATTACAATGACCTGAAAGATACTGGCAAGGCCACAAAGGAGTGGATATTAAGGTAATGGAGGGGCCTAGCCAGGTCTGCACCAAGTACTAGGTTTGTGCACCAAGTACAAAGTCATGTTTTGGTTGGGGATCAAATAATTTTAACTCACTAAAATGCAAATCAATTGCTAACCTTTATATAATGTGTTTTTTTCAAGATTTTTTGGTAGGTATTCTGTCTCTAGACATTAAAATAAACCTACCTACTTAAAAAAAAATACAGACCCTTTATTTCCTTGTAAATGGGCAAACTTACAAAATCAGCAGAGGAACAAATAAATATTTTCCCCACTATACCATTTCTCAAAAAAAAAACAATTATTTATTTTTGTTGTATTTATCATTGTGTATATCATTGAAGTTACTCCCTTTAAAATACTTTAAGAAATTACAACCCGAATTCCGGAAAAGTTGTGACGTTTTTTAAATTTTAATAAAATGAAAACTAAAGGAATTTCAAATCACATGAGCCAATATTTTATTCACAATAGAACATAGATAACGTAGCAAATGTTTAAACATTTTGTTAAAATTTTACACTTTTATCCACTTAATTAGCTCATTTAAAATTTAATGCCTGCTACAGGTCTCAAAAAAGTTGACACGGGGGCAACAAATGGCTAAAAAAGCAAGCAGTTTTGAAAAGATTCAGCTGGGAGAACATCTAGTGATTAATTAAGTTAATTGATATCAGGTCTGTAACATGATTAGCTATAAAAGCTTTGTCTTAGAGAAGCAGAGTCTCTCAGAAGTAAAGATGGGCAGAGGCTCTCCAATCTGTGAAAGACTGCCTAAAAAAATTGTGGAAAACTTTAAAAACAATGTTCCTCAACGTCAAATTGCAAAGGCTTTGCAAATCTCATCATCTACAGTGCATAACATCATCAAAAGATTCAGAGAAACTGGAGAAATCTCTGTGCGTAAGGGACAAGGCCGGAGACCTTTATTGGATGCCCGTGGTCTTCGGGCTCTCAGACGACACTGCATCACTCATCGGCATGATTGTGTCAATGACATTACTAAATGGGCCCAGGAATACTTTCAGAAACCACTGTCGGTAAACACAATCCGCCGTGCCATCAGCAGATGCCAACTAAAGCTCTATCATGCAAAAAGGAAGCCATATGTGAACATGGTCCAGAAGCGCCGTCGTGTCCTGTGGGCCAAGGCTCATTTAAAATGGACTATTTCAAAGTGGAATAGTGTTTTATGGTCAGACGAGTCCAAATATGACATTCTTGTTGGAAATCACGGACGCCGTGTCCTCCGGGCTAAAGAGGAGGGAGACCTTCCAGCATGTTATCAGCGTTCAGTTCAAAAGCCAGCATCTCTGATGGTATGGGGGTGCATAAGTGCATACGGTATGGGCAGCTTGCATGTTTTGGAAGGCTCTGTGAATGCTGAAAGGTATATAAAGGTTTTAGAGCAACATATGCTTCCCTCCAGACAACGTCTATTTCAGGGAAGGCCTTGTTTATTTCAGCAGGACAATGCAAAACCACATACTGCAGCTATAACAACAGCAAGGCTTCGTCGTAGAGGGTCCGGGTGCTAACCTGGCCTGTCTGCAGTCCAGATCTTTCACCTATAGAGAACATTTGGCGCATCATTAAACGAAAAATATGTCAAAGATGACCACGAACTCTTCAGCAGCTGGAAATCTATATAAGGCAAGAATGGGACCAAATTCCAACAGCAAAACTCCAGCAACTCATAGCCTCAATGCCCAGACGTCTTCAAACTGTTTTGAAAAGAAAAGGAGATGCTACACCATGGTAAACATGCCCCGTCCCAACTATTTTGAGACCTGTAGCAGAAATCAAAATTGAAATGAGCTCATTTTGTGCATAAAATTGTAAACTTTCTCAGTTTAAACATTTGCTATGTTATCTATGTTCTATTGTGAATAAAATATTGGCTCATGCGATTTGAAAGTCTTTTAGTTTTCATTTTATTAAAATTTAAAAAACGTCCCAACTTTTCCGGAATTCGGGTTGTATTTGGGTGTTTTACGAGATCCTGGATATGAAGGGTAAAATGGTTCATGATGGAAACGGACAGCCATTTCTTTTAATCTCAGTCACTGAAGTGAAATATAATTTATTATGTATTTACTAGCTTAACTATCAAAGAGTATTTATAACACTTCATTTGCATCTGCATTTCAAAATGATTAATACGTCAAATTATATGAATCTGAAGATTAATTGCTTAATCTGATTTTAGACATTTGTTTTTTTGTATGATTGAGTAGAGAATCTCTTTGGTCAACCAACATCTGTTTAAAACTTGATTACATACAGTAAATCATCAGTCTCGGTTTGTCTGATCTACCAGCAAGAAAAAAAACAGTTGTAACCATTCTAATCTCACTTCTTTTTTTGAAGCACACCATGCTTTCAGAGAATCCCCATTTATGGACGCAAAGCAATGGGACACAAGTAACAGCTTCAGATTCTAGCTGAACTGATGCATTCAAGTTAAAAATGATTAAAAAAGGATACAAGGGTTAAATGTATGAATGATGGTTCAGTGGCCTTTTGTCTTCTGTATAGCTGTTTTTCTGAATCAACACTGTACTAACATGAGCTGTATAATGACTATTGGCTTGTTAGAGCTGCTTTAGAGAAGACTTTGAAATGTTTACTATTGTGAAGCTGCTTTGAAGCAATCTGTATTCTGTAAAATGCTATATAAATAAGGGTGACTTGACAATTTGCTAAAAATAAATCTGTTTCAAGCTCCATTTTGTACCTAGTTAATGGAAAGTGTCCCATATTTTATTTTCGATGTTATTTCACAGCTCTCATCATTTTTCTAACTACAACAAAGGCATTCATTCACCATTACCACTGATCAGGGATGGGCAGTATTTCAGATACATGTTTTTGAAATACAAAATACTATTTTGTATTTAACTACATTTAATCTTAGTAATTATGTATGTTTCAAAATACATAAAATACTTTTTATAGGACTGTGAATATTTAGGTAGATTGAGATTCGATTCACGATTCATAGGTTTTTGTTTCGATTCAAGAACGATTTTTGCAAATTTAGAATGATTTGATTCGATTCACAATTACATTTCGATTCAATTCTATTATTACGATTCTATTCTACATTGCATTCACAGGATTATTTAAAAAGTTGCCAGAAAGCTGCAGCATTTTTTACAAATCTTTCTTGGCCCCCAAAATATTTTGTTGTATAAATATTTCAACATACAATATACCAAAAGAAAGAGAACCTTTATTACAACAACAACACAATTATTTAACTTCATGCATTATTTTTTATATTTACAAATATTTAGAAAGCAACTTTTTGAGCAAAAGGTTGAGAAAAATGTGTTTTTGTCAAAAGCTACATTTGTATATGAAATGATCCTATTAGTACTTGTTTCTGCCTCTTTTTTGGAAATTCTTTACTCTTTCAAACGACAGCTCCACCATACGTATAACAGCATATTGTTGAAAATGGCAGTGAAGCATTGTTTCATAAATGTTACAGAAAACTGAAAATGGTGGGGGAAAAGTTAAATAGCCATACATTAACCTTATGTAAAACTACAACAGGTGTTTGATATATAGCAATCCAACACTTTTCACACATACAGTGACATGCAAAAGTTTGGGAACCCCTTGCAGAATCTGTGAAAATGACAGTACTAAATAAAAAAAATAACATGCATTTAGTATGATCTCTCTTATTTTTGTTAAAATTATTCACATTTTCACAGATTCTGGAAGGGGTTCCCAAACTTTTGCATGCCACTGTATATGGCTTCTCTCCACTGTGGATCCTCATGTGTCCAATAAGGTTTCTTTTCTGTGTGAAACGCCTCCCACATTCTCTCCACTATGAACTCTCATTTTTTAAGACTTTTCTTGTTTAGGAGACTCTTTCCACTGTAAGAGACTCGTATCACCAGTTTTGGCATGATGTCTCAGCTCCGCTTCACTTCGCTTCAGGTCTAATCTCTGTCTGTTCATGTTCATGTTCTCAGCTGGTTACTTAATGCGTCCACTTCCAGCTGTTTTCTGATATTGTCATTTGTCTCCCGATCATATTTTGTTAAGACTAGTGTTATTATACCAAAGCAAAATCAATGGAAAAGTACTGCTTCACAACATTTTCCTGCAACATTACATTAATTAAAACATTGAAATGAAACAACATGTAATATAAAAGCATGAAGAATGACAAATAATATTTTAAAAAAATATTAAGCTGTTAAATAGCTAATAATCAGTGGATAAATTGTTCTAACCTTTGATTAATCAGTTATCAACAATTGTTTGATGCAGTCCAACACACCATCGCTCCTAAGAGTACAGGACCAGAACTCAAACTAAAGGTTTTTGTAATTTCAGGCATGCATTTTTTTTTATGACCGCTTAGAGACGACAAATGAGTGAAACTCTTCCCACATCGAACGCAGTGATACGGCTGTTCTCCAGTGTGGATCCTCTCGTGTTTTTTCAGATATTCTGAGCGTTTGAAGCTCTTGTCACAGTGTGAACACTTATAAGGTGTTTCTCGAGTGTGAACTGACTGATGCACTTTCAGGTCACCAATTGTAGAAAAAGCCTTCCCACATTCAGAGCAAGCATGATCCTTCACAGCGCTGTGTCTTTTCTGGTGTATCTTTAATGCACTTGTCTGTCTGAAACTCTTTCCACACAAGGAACATACATAAGGCTTCTCCGTTGTATGAACCTTCAAGTGGTTCTTCAGGAAATCCGCCCTAAAAAAACTTTTACCGCATTGGTCACAGTTATACAGTCTTTTTCTAGAATGAGTAAGCGTGTGTTTTTTAAAAGCACCTGATTTTCTGAAACTCTTCCCACACTGATCACACGTGTACGGATTCACTCCGGTGTGGATCTTCATGTGATCATTAAGGGCTCCTTTTCGTGCGTAACTCTTCCCACACTGAGCACAAGTGTGTGGTTTCTCTCCAGTGTGGATTGTCATGTGGTGGTTAAAGTTTGTTTTATACGTGAAACTCTTCCCGCACTGATCACATGCATATGGATTCTCGCCAGTGTGGATTTTAATGTGATCATTGAGTAAATATTTCCCTGAAAAGCTCTTCCCGCATTGAACACAAACGTGTGGTTTCTCTCCAGTGTGGATTCTGAGGTGTACCTTAAGGTTTTGTTTTAGTGAGAAACTCTTCCCACAATGATCACACGTGTGCGGCTTCTCTCCGCTGTGGATTTTCACGTGATCATTAAGGTTTCCTTTTCGTTTGAAACTCTTGTCACACTGAGCACATGTGTATGGTTTCTCTCCGGTGTGAACTCTTATATGAAGTCTAAGACCTTGTTTGTGTAGGAAACATCTTCCACACTGGGGGCAGATGAAATATATTTGTGCACTTCTTGTCAGCAATAAATTACTTTCAGTTTGTGAGGAAGAAGATTTTTCTCCAGTTTGGACTTGATGTTTCTCCTCTGATTCACTCATGTCTTCACTCTCCTTATTCACTTCCAACAGGTCTGAAATGAAAGTAAAAAGATGCATCACTTTTGTCACTCTAAAGGTTAATAAAGAAAATAAATTCCATCCTTCAATTTTCCAAACGCCTTGTTATCAGTATGTTTGGTCACAGGGGAGTAATTTGCAGTAAAAGAATTATCAAAGAGAAAAATTTCAAATTGATGGACATAAAAGTGAGCATAAATGTAGCAGCAGACAACTGCAATGCGATATAATTATTAATTTAAAATTTAAGGCTGCGCAATTAATGGAAATTGATTTGCAATTTCTGTGCATTCATTCAGTTAGTATTAATCATGTAAGTACAGCACAGTTGGTTTATATCTAAAATGAAAAACGGGGGAAAATCAGATGTTTATTGAAGCCTGTTTGATAGAGTGGAAATACTCTGGTTCTAAATTTGCAGAGGATGTGCAACTGAAGACAATATAACCATTAGTCTGATCACAGGTGCAGTCACAAACAATGCAATTTCCCAATTAACACCATCAAATGGGGAAATACAACTGGTTAACATTTCTGCAGATGACACACCTATTACAAGGTAAACTGTAACATTTAGCTCTCTATCTATCATTAATTGCGTCGCACATCTTGATTCTCTATCAAGCGAACACACGTGAATCGTCTGAATGTCCGTGCATTTCACTACAAACGTACAAAGTTAAATAATACACTTCAAACATGGTTGAAAACATATAGAAATCGAAGAAAACGTACATTATGGTAATGTACTAACACTCTGAACACAAAAACACCAACGAGCATTCAAATTCCAGGAACTGTAGAAAGAAACAGCAAGCAGCAGCAGCACACAATAACAATAATAACTCCAACGGGAAGCGCCGGAAACTGCACTCTTCAAAGTATCAAAATAAAAGTCCCTCATTAAACGTCTTCCTTTCCCTAGGAGCCTATTATACACTGTGATTGAAATTTCACAGGAATCTTTTTTTCTTTTTTTTAATCATCGTGATCAGTCGCGATTATGTTTTTTTTTTTTTTAATAAATCAATAATATTGTTTCCTGGAATTTTCCAAGAATTATACTCTAAATATATATTTTTTAATTTATGAACACAAGTCACATGTAGTGAGAACTATTTTTAAAAAATCTATAAAAATTGTAGTGTTGGATCCAGATAGCACACGTACGTCTGCAAGATGTCTGTAAAAGATCTGTTGATCTGGAAAGCATCTGCTGTCTACAAACGTCTGACAGACGTCTTTCAGATGTCAGTTTTGCATACATTCCAAATCATAAACATCTTATAGACATCTAATAGACATCTATTTGACATCTGAAATGAAACGTCCTATAGACGTATTGCAGATGAGCAAACACTCTAAAAAATACTTCTAAAAAATAGTCTTGCACACATCAAATAGACGTCTCCGAGATGTACGTGTGCTATCAGGATGGATTCCTCAGTGCTGCTACCGAGGTTATTGTAAGAAAATAACTTCTATATAATTCAGATTAACTTCCATAATTCAATTTATTAATTTATTTCAGCATATTATAATTTGCCTAATTTATGATAAAATTGCAATCCTGTTTACAAGTTTATTTAATACATTTTGATAGAAAACAGTTAAATTGACAAAGTTTAGTAACACAGTTGCAAAAAAAAAAAAATGAACCATTATAAAATGAATGTAAAGAAATATCAGTATGATTTTTTTTTCTTAAATCTCAAATATTTTGAAAACAAACATTAAAAGATTTTAGTTTCAGGCTCTTTTATAACAACTAAATATGATTAAAATATTATGACCTTCACCTTAATGTTACCAAAGTTGTCTTTAATGAAAAAACAGGATTAAACACCAATCTCTTTGTTCTTCATCATCCTCTTGTTCCATTATGCAGGCTTCTTGGTCATACATGTTCTTTAATGAACTCCATTTTCTTCACTTGTAGGCTTATGGAAATAAGCTTCACTCCAGGTGATATGCTGTGGGAGGAGCTTCACTCCAGGTGATCTGCTGTGGGAGGAGCTTCACTCCATCACATGACATCACTGAATTCAATGATGAACTGCCTTTAACTGTCATTTTGCATTATTGACACACTGTTTTCCTAATGAATGTTGTTCAGTTGCTTTGACGCAATGTATTTTGTTTAAAGCGCTATATAAATAAAGTTGACTTGACTCCAGGTGATCTGCTGTGGGAGGAGCTTCACTCTAGTTGATCTGTTTTGGGAGGAGCTTCACTCTAGTTGATCTGTTTTGGGAGGAGCTTCACTCTAGTTGATCTGTTATGGGAGGAGCTTCACTCCAGGTGATCTGCTGTGGGAGGAGCTTCACTCCAGACGATCTGCTGTGGGAGGAGCTTCAATCCAGGAGATCTGCTCTGGGAGGAGCTTCACTCCAGGAGATCAGCTGTGGGAGGAGCTTCACTCTAGGTGATCTGTTGCGGGAGGAGCTTCACTCCAGGTGATCTGCTGTGGAAGGAGCTTCACTCCAGGTGATCTGCTGCGGGAGGAGCTTCATTCTAGGTGATCTGTTGTGGGAGGAGCTTCACTCTAGGTGATCTGTTGTGGGAGGAGCTTCACTCCAGGTGATCTGCCTTGGGAGGAGCTTCACTCCAGGTGATCTGCCATGGGAGGAGCTTCACTCCAGGTGATCTGCCTTGGGAGGAGCTTCACTCCAGGTGATCTGCTGTGGGAGGAGCTTCACTCCAGGTGATCTGCTGCGGAAGGAGCTTCACTCCAGGTGATCTGTTGTGGGAGGAGCTTCACTCCAGGAGATCTGCCTTGGGAGGAGCTTCACTCCAGGAGATCTGCTGCGGGAGGAGCTTCACTCCAGGTGAATTGATGTGGGAAGAGATTAACTGAAGGTGAATTGCTGTGTGTTGGGAGAGGATCTGACAAAAGTAAAAATTAATTCCCACAATTTCAGCATTTGTGTTCATTTATCTATATAAGATGTAAATTACACTTTTTTTCACCACACATTCACATTCTATGTATTTATACTTTGTTAGTCAAATATAAAAAAAATCCTTCATTTGCTGTATGAACAAATAGACAGATATACAAAAATAAAAATAAATAGATATATATATATATCACTCCAATTGAGTTCAACATCATATAGCTGTTTTTTGATCACAAAATAGTTAATTTAATGATTTGGCATATAAAATAGGATTTCAGAATAAGTTGTGTTATTGTTACAGAGCTACCCAGTAGTAATTGTAAGACTGGATCATTTTACTGACTTTTTCTTTGAATCTCAATTAGCAAAATGAACTACTCATATTTAAGTCATTTCATAATCTGAGCAATATTCAATCCTTTTTTCGATTTAGGAAATCATTATAATGCAGCCAAAGATAAATCATCTTGAAAGATTAGTTCACTTCCTAACCATTTACCTTTAAAAATTGTTATGTGAATTCATCTTAGCATTGTTTTGATTATTATAACACTATAATGCATTATAAGAGAGGAAATATATTCTTTCTATTTCAGTTCTAAGCAAAGCAGTGTTAGATCAGATGCATCTAGACATCAGAAATATCACACATATTAGAGCTGATCCCGAAACCATGTCAGAAGATATCTGCTATTGTTTTATCTGCTGTCCAAAACCAGAAAAACCTGTCAACAGAAAGTACCCAAAACTCTGTTAACAGTCTTCTTTCAGCCTGAAAGTTTTACTGAGAGAGACAGAAGAAGAAGACAAAGTTATGATATAACAAAGACCACAATTTATTGAATAATCTTAGTTGCGTATGTTTCAATGCTCAAGATTTCATCTGAATGCAATTGTATAATAGCTCAGACAAATCCAACAAGTCCTATTATACCAAAGCAAAAACAATGGAAAAAGCACTGCTTTACAAAATTAAAAACTTTGAAACAATGACATTCTCTAATCTCTTACCAATAATATTCATAAGATTAAACAACAATAGCAAGCATCGCAAGGAAATAAGTAAAAGAATAAGCAATATAAAATATAAAAGCATGAACAATGACAAAATAATAATAAAATGATTAAAATAAAATAATTAATAATTATTAATCTGTAAAATAATCAACAATCAGTTGATTCATTGATCTAACAACCTTTGATTAATCAATTATCAACAATTGTTTGATGCAGTCTTACAGTTCAACTCGAACTACTTATTGTAATTTCAGACATGCATTTTTTTTTATGACCGATTAGAGAAGATAAATGAGTGAAACTCTTCCCACATGAAGGGCAGAGATACGGTCTCTCTCCAGTGTGGATCCTCTCGTGTATTTTCAGATATTCTGAGCGTTTGAAGCTCTTGTCACAGTGTGAACACTTATAAGGTGTTTCTCGAGTGTGAACTGACTGATGCACTTTCAGTGCACTATCTGTAAAAAAAGCCTTCCCACATTCAGAGCAAACATGATCCTTCACACCACTGTGTCTTTTCTGATGTCTCTTTAATGCACTCGTCTGTCTGAAACTCTTTCCACACAAAGAACATACATGAGGCCTCTCCTTTGAATGAACTTTCAGGTGGTCCTTCAAGAAATCTGCTCTAAAAAAACTTTTACCGCATTGGTCACAATTGTGCAGTCTTTCTCTAGAATGAGTAAGTTGATGTACTTTAAAAACCCCTGATTTTCTGAAACTCTTCCCACACTGATCACACGTGTACGGATTCACTCCGGTGTGGATCTTCATGTGATCATTAAGGGCTCCTCTTCGTGCGTAACTCTTCCCACATTGAGCACAAGTGTGTGGTTTCTCTCCAGTGTGGATTGTCATGTGGTCGTTAAAGTTTGTTTTATGTGCAAAACTCTTCCCGCACTGATCACATGCATATGGCTTCTCGCCCGTGTGGATTTTCAGGTGTTCATTAAGGTTTCCTTTATGTGTGAATCTCTTCTCACACTGATCACATGGGAATGGCCTCTCGCCAGTGTGGATTTTCAGGTGTTCGTTAAGGTTTCCTTTTTGTGAAAAGCTCTTCCCACACTGATCACATGTGTGTGGCTTCTCTGCAGTGTGAATTTTCACGTGTTCAATCAGGTTTCTTTTTATAGTGAAAATCTTCTCACACTGATCACATGCGTACGGCTTCTCTCCATTATGCAATTTTATGTGAAGGTCAAGATTTTGCTTGAATGAGAAACACTTTCCACACTGAGGGCAAGTGAAACATATATTGTCGTTTTTCAATGAGGGACTCCAGGATGTTTCTTCAGTTTTGACCTGATGAATCTCCCCTTCTTCAATAAGTTCTTCAGTCTCCTCGTTCTCTTCTATCAGGTCTAAAATAAAAGTTTCAAAAGTTTGTTTTTCAGTAAATCACTATAAAAGTAATAAATAAATAAATAAAAAAATCAAAAAGAGAAATGTGAAATGAAGAGGTTGTAAATCCTGACATTATATCAGAAATCTGAAGATTCTGATGCATTCATTTGAATTAGGTAAATTTATCGTCCATTTATATTTGTATTATTTTATCATCCAATTATTATATTTAAACATTGCAGGCACCAATTGAAGATTTTTTTTTAATGAGAACTACAAACTATATATATTCATTAACTATATTTTATAAGTCTGGGATGTAAAATCTTAATTTTGAACACCTGACATCCCCTGCAAAACGGTTCTCATTCATACTTGAATATGAATCGCCCATGAGTGAACATCATGAACGTCATAATTCAGTTCATCTGTAAGAGAAGACAAAAATGTTTTGTGGGAGCACTTTAAATTGATTGAGGACAAGACAAAGACAGTGTGCCAGATGTGCGATTTGAAATTGGCCTACCACAACAGCACATCAAGTTTGAAAAATCACCTGAGTTCTGTAAGTAGTACTCCTATAGCATATTGCTGGTTAAAAAAAAATTATAAAAAAACAAGCTGCTTTTATCCGCATGTTAATCAGTTATTTTACACATGATAAAAACGTGCACTTAATTTGCTTGGAAAATACTACTACGAACTACTATACATTTCATTAGCTATATTCATACAATATAATATACTATATTGTCCAAAATGTTAGTAATATGGTTGCAAAAATTGTGAAACACATATATAATAATAATAATAATAATAATTCATTACATTTATATAGCGCTTTTCTAGGCACTAAAAAGCGCTTTACATAGTCTGGGGGTATCTCCTCATCCACCACCAGTGTGCAGCATCCACCTGGAAGATGCGACGGCAGCCATAGTGCGCCAGAACGCCCACCACACACCATCTTACTGGTGGAGAGGAGACAGAGTGATGAAGCCAATCAGCAGATATGGGGATTGTTAGGAGGCCAAGATGGTCAGAGGCCAATGGGCGAATTTAGCCAGGATGCCGAGGTCACACCTCTACTCTTTTTGAAAGACATCCTGGGATTTTTAATGACCACAGAGAGTCAGGACCTCGGTTTAACGTCTCATCCGAAGGACGGATATAAATAAATAAATATATAAATAAATATGAAATAAAACTGTTTAGAAAATAGTCGGTAAAAAAAGAAAAAAAAGTGCTCCATTGTGGGTATAATTCATGGAAAGTTACCTGGATATTATTTGCTTTAAAGCTGCAGTGCATAAGTTTTTGGCTAAAATTCGATTAGAAAAAGACAGTGTTCAAAAGCGTAAAATGGAAAGCTTATAATAATGTTTTATCATTTGAATGGTGGGGTTGGATTTCATGGGAAATGTCAGTTTCATCACAGCAGGTAGAGCTGCTCTGTTCACAAAGCACGGAATATAGGAAGAAAATACTAAATATTACATTTTATATGGATGTATTTCTGTTTTCAGTAAAATTTGCATGGTGTTCTCTTTTCCTCTTGGCTCAGTATAATGCATAGTATTGTTACTACTATTACCATACTTTGTTCTCAAATTGTTACCAACATCAACATTGCGTGAGTGTATTTAGTTTTTGTTAGCGTTATCTTTAGATTTCAATTTCTGTACAGTCTAATCTCTAATTGTCATACCATTCGAATGTCATTGAAAGAAATTGCTCTTTTAACCTCAAAAGCAATTTAATACTACTTAGAACTCATTCTCTTTGGAATGCAAATCTTTTTCGAGTACAGTAATCCCATGTTTTCAGACGTGACGTAATGACGCAAAGCGAACAACGCGAACCACTCAAATTATAAAACATCACTACAAGCTTACCTTTGTGAATTTGGCAAACTTAGCTTTAAACACTGATTGGTTATGTACTTCACTTTGGATCTTTTTAAACAAAAAAAAAGTTTTGCAGATTTAAGTATTATAACCTTATTATAGAATTAAGAACAGACACCAACCTATTTGTTGTTCAATATCTTCCAGTTTTATTCCGCAGGGCTCTGGATCATTCATGTTTGTTTACTTTCTTTCACAAACTTTATCTTCTTCACTTTTAGACTACTGGGAACATTCCATCTTTTACTGTGAAGACGCTGAACTGTGGGTGAACTGCTGTGTGATGGGGCAACAAAACTGCCAAAATAAAAAATAAATCCGTTGTCAAATCAATGCTTTCACCGAAGAAATCATGATCGACTCCCATTAATTCCCCTTAGATCATGCTATGACATTTGAACTAGTATTCAGTAACAATACCAATATTGCTCCAAATAATCGATGAAAATACATCAAGGTCCCACTGTAACGTTAGCTATTTAACATTAGTTCCTAACATCTGCTAGGCTAAACGTTTATTTCAGTCAGCAGACGCCAGAAAGCCGCATAAATAGCGCAGTACCCGATGTAAACAATACAGAATGACTGCAAAAAAGGTTGCTTTAAAAATCAGTGTTTTATACTTGTATAAATGTTAAAGCACCAAGAACTGATTGTCTTTTTGTCTTACCTCAGGAGACCCAACGCTGACTGATGACGCTAGTTGTGACGTCATCTTGTTTCACGGCGGTTCGTGTATCAGTGAACTATCGCCACCTATCGCAGAATGGACCATTGACTACGTGGATATGTTGTTTATATCGTGGCTTAACATGAAATAGACTTTATATTGCTCAACAATATATTGTGTGACGTTTCATATTTAATTTCAGTCACGTTCACTTAGAGAAAAATATTAAACTAGTCAATTATTACTTGTAAGGCGAGAGGTGAATAGGGTAAAAAAAAAACTAATATTTATCACCTTAAATTGATTACATTGATAATTGCAAAAAAAAAATGTATTACAAGTTTTCGAAAATGTTATGTTGAAATATGCAAATTATGCATTATTTAATTAAATATGCACTCATTTGCATAACTTCTAAAACAAAAATCTGAACACCCCTTACGAAAAAGTAGTATACTTCAAGTATATTTTACTAAGTATACTTAAGTAAAGTTCAAGTATATTTTTAAGTATACTTTAAGTAGCAAGTATACAAATATCATTGTTCTAGTAGAATACTTATAAGTGCACTGTTTTTAAAGTTAAAGTTTCAATACTCCTTGGGACTAAATTGCCCCACTCTGTATATAAAAGTATACTTTTATGTATACTTTAAGTATAATAGTAGTAAACTTTGAGTACACAACTAGTTTACCTCCATGTCTGTAGTTTGTACTGCAATTATACTAAAAGTGAACTTATATGTACTGAGAGTTTACTAATTAAATACTTTGTACACTTTGAAGTATAATCTCAGTAAACTAGTTTAGTAGTTTTATACTGCAAGTATACACATAAGTTTTCTTTATGTCCCTATTTAGGTTTTAATTGTATATGACCCACCTTTCTGAATTCCTCAGAAAGGGGTAAATGTTGGGGGGGGGGGGGGGGGGGGTAAATGTTGTGTTTAATCAAGAAAATTATATGAACAAATCCCTCTGTAAAAACCTTCAGAATATAGACAGGAATAAATGTGTAAAGTTTGGTGTGTGTATGTGCTACTGAAGTGGAGATTTATGGAGAAAAACTCATTATGAGAGAACAGCCTTTAAAAATATGTATTGAAGTTCAAATCTATTGACACAAATAGATATAAAGTCCTATAAAATAAATAATTTTAAGAAATAAGAATAAGAAATAGCTCTCCACTGTATAATCTTTTGTGGTGGGTGTTGTTGCTTGCTCACACATCTGGTCAGATGTTACATGATGCGTCGGCTCCCAGGCGAACCTCAACTCTGTTGCTTAGGTGATGGCTCGTCGATCGCAGTGGCTCTGGCTGTTGCTCTGCACAGCGGGTGTTATTTGGCTGGGCTCTGGGTCATGCCAGTTCCTCATCAGCCTGGCAGATGGTGAACGGGGATCTGTTTCTCACCAGTACCCGGGGCCTTAGCTGGGGTTTGCGGGGCCCCGGTGCAGGTTGTACCAGTGGGCCCTGTTTGAAATTGTTTAATTTATATGTTCATTCTATTTATTTATTTGTGCTGATTGCACAATGTTTAAGTTGTTTCATGTTTGTAGGTGTACAGGTACAGAAAACAAATAATTAAATATAAAATAGCACTGCATAGTCTTCACTGTAAAAATTAAATTAACTGTCAAACCAAAATGTATTCAGACACCTTCAACATTTCTTACATTATTACAGTTTATCTGCTCTAGTTTATAAAATGGTAATAAAATATGATACAAAATCAGAGTTGAACTGTCAGAACAAAATGTTGCATTAGCAATTAAAGAAAAAAAAAACACATAAGCAAACCATGAGGTCAAAGTGTCTGAATAACTTTTGGTCCCATTTTTTTTCCATCAATTTCACTAGTTGTGTTTTGGGTATAATATGTGACAGTTCGCTTTGTTTTGCTATACTCACTAACCTAAATTAATTATAGTGTCCTGCACCTATTAAAACTTTAGTTTAGTGTCGCTGTCTGTTAGATGAGGCTGAGACTGTGAGATGAGTGCACACCGAACACAGCGCGCGAGTAACCAGTTCAGATGACCACCCGTCCCGCGTAGCGCATAAGCGCACAGCGTTTGAAGCCCAATTCATGTGTCCCACAAATTGAGACTGTGTCATGCACAGAGTTTGGAATAACGGCGTTTAAAAGAACGGCGTTAGCTAACGACGTTATTATTTCAGTAACGGGGTAATCTAACGAATTACTTTTCCCTCAGTTACAACGCCGTTAACATTACTGAACGTTAAATGCGGTGCGTTACTATGCATTGTTTTTATAAACTATGCAATCCGAATGCACCCCTGGCTCAATACAGAGTCTGTGGGAGTGATGGTAAATTTCATAATGTTCTCTATTCTGATTGCCATTATCAGTCTCTCTCTATTGTTTCCTTTTCTGAAAGTTGCTATTTCAGCAAATGTAACACACAAAAATATATTAGATGTAGTCTCACATTCACTGCTATTGAACTTAACCAAACTATGATGACTTCCACTGCTGAGAAACCCAGAAATGTGAAAAAGGATAATTCTAGGCCAAGAGTTGTTTGTAATCGTGCCGTGCCAAACAGAGCTCAAGAGGAAAGACAGCTAGAACCATTCTTTACTGTTTTAGAACTGTGTGATGGGAGTGAACTATTGAGATGAATGCACTTTTGATCTACATTTTAATGTATATGATTGGTCCATTGATCATGTGAGTTGTATTCTGCTTGTTCTGTTAACATGTCTGTTGATGGACTAATCAGTGACCTAGTGTCATAGGTTGGTTACAAAAAGAGGTGGAGACTGTTGCCCTTTAAGACCGTGCTTGAGAGACTGACAGGTGTCTTGTTTGGATTGCATCACTACGTGGAAGGCGACGCCCTGTCAAGTGTTGTGTGCTGTTGCTGGCATCTGAGAAGGAACACAAGAGCAGTGATAACCGGACATTTTACGGCTGTGCAGAAAACCGTGATTTGAAGTGTTGTGAAGACGTAGAGCAATCACAGGCGCAGCTCTTGGAGACGAGTGAGTCAGCGTGTGTTTGGAGTCGAGTACATCAGCGGTTGACTAGCAGAGTAACCACGTTTGTACAACTGTTTTGGAGACGAGTGAGACGGTGACGGAGGGTTTGTGCAATGCTGGAAATTGATTAGACTGGGTAGTGGGCACTGCTACCCAGTCATACTGTGAGTACAACCCCAATTTGAAGATCGTTTGATGGATGTTATTGTGACCATTTTCGGCATCTAATTCCTAATTAATAGAGACTAAGAACTAATTGCCAGTGTACTAGCCATAGCTCTTAGTTTTACTTTTTTGTAGTTGTGTGACTTATTTGGTTGCAGTGTATATTGGTTGGTGTGGGTATTTGTGTGCACAAGTGAGAGTGGTAGTAGGCTACGTTAGCTCTTGCTAACATTGGACTGGAGATACTGGTAGTTGTTTCTTATTTTTCTCTTTAGTACACGACTGGCTGGATCCGTGCAGACCTATGTGTGGTGGGACCAACCCAGGACATTCATTCGGCTGACCATAAAGACTTCATATTGGACTGTGCTGAGGACTACATTTTAATAGTTGTTTTACTATTTAGATCATTCTGATTTTATGGTAATAAAATATTTTGTAATTCAATCTACTACTGTTGAGTGTCAATCGTGCCCAGCCCTCAGTCAATAATTAAATTTGGTGAACTTGGGTCCTAGGTTTTTGTAAACAACCTAGGTGGCGTAGTCGGCTACTTTTATGTAAGTGGGGTTTAATACTAACAGTGTTGGTGGTAGAAAGTATTATAATCGTGCAGCCCTTGAACCATCCCCCTTTGTGCCACGCCACATCTGTTCACATTTAGCCTACTATAATGTTTCTGTTTTTCTTAAGCAAGCTGTCATTATGTAAACAATTGTTAAAGGGGTCAAATATAACAATCTAAATTAGGTATTATTTTTTATTAATTCTTTTAACCCATCCATCCATCTTCTTCCGCTTATCCGGGGCCGGGTCGCGGGGGCAGCAGTCTAAGCAGAGAACCCCAGACTTCCCTCTCCCTAGACACTTCCTCCAGCTCTTCTGGGGGGACACCGAGGTGTTCCCAGGCCAGCCGGGAGACACGTAGGTGTTCCCAGGCCAGCCGGGAGGCCAGCCGGGAGACACTCCAGCGTGTCCTAGGTCTTCCCCATGGTCTCCTCCCAGTGGGACGCGCCCGGAACACCTTCCCGGGAAGGCGTCCAGGAGGCATCCGGAACAGATGCCCGAGCCACCTCAACTGACCCCTCTCGATGTGGAGGAGCAGCGGCTCTACTCTGAGCTCCTCCCGGGTGACTGAGCTTCTCACCCTATCTCTAAGGGATCGCCCAGCCACCCTGCGGAGAAAGCTCATTTCGGCCGCCTGTATCCGGGATCTTGTCCTTTCGGTCATGACCCAAAGCTCATGACCATAGGTGAGAGTAGGAACGTAGATTGACCGGTAAATCTAGAGCTTCGCCTTGTGGCTCAGCTCTTTCTTCACCACGACAGACCGGTACATCGACCGCATTACTGCAGAAGCTGCACCGATCCGTCGGTCAATCTCCCGTTCCATCCTTCCCTCACTCGTGAACAAGACCCCAAGATACTTAAACTCCTCCACTTGAGGCAGGAACTCTCCACCAACCTGAAGAGGGCAAGCCACCCTTTTCCGACTGAGGACCATGGCCTCGGATTTGGAGGTGCTGATTCTCATCCCAGCCGCTTCACACTCGGCTGCAAACCGTCCCAGTGCATGCTGAAGGTCCTGGCTTGATGAGGCCAACACGACAACATCATCCGCAAAGAGCAGAGACGAAATCGTGTTGTCACCAAACCTGACCCTCTCCGGCCCCTGGCTGCGCCTAGAAATTCACCCTCCACAGGCTGCCGCGAGGGACACAGTCGAATGCCTTCTCCAAATCCACAAAACACATGTGGACTGGTTGGGCAAACTCCCATGAACCCTCCAGCACCCTGTAGAGGGTATAGAGCTGGTCCAGTGTTCCACGGCCTGGATGAAAACCACACTGTTCCTCCTGAATCCGAGGTTCTACTATCGGCCGGATTCTCCTCTCCAGTACCCTGGCATAGACTTTCCCAGGGAGGCTGAGAAGTGAGAAGTCGTTGGACGGTGGAAGGAATACTTCGAGGATCTCCTCAATCCAGCTGTCACGTCTTCCATTGAGGAAGCAGAGGCTGAGGGCTCAGATGTGGACTCGTCCATCACCCAAGCTGAAGTCACCGAGGTAGTCAAGAAACTCCTCGGTGGCAAGGCACCGGGGGTGGATGAGATCCGCCCTGAGTACCTCAAGTCTCTGGATGTTGTGGGGCTGTCTTGGCTGACACGCCTCTGCAGCATCGCGTGGCAGTCGGGGACGGTGCCTCTGGGATGGCAGACCGGGGTGGTGGTCCCTCTTTTTAAGAAGGGGGACCGGAGGGTGTGTTCCAACTACAGGGGGATTCTTTTAACCCGTCACTGTAAAAAATAAGTGTAATTTTAACTGTGATATTTTGCAAAAACCCTGTGGAAAAAAAACTGTTAATAGATTAACAGTAAGTTCCCGTATTATATAGAGGGAAAAACTGAAAAGATCTAACCAGACATTTCATGTAACTTTACAATAAAATGCTGTTAATTTTACAGTTTTTAGAAGTAAAAAAATAACAAATCAATGTATAATTTAGTCAAACACTGTAAACTGATATTCCCAGAATTCCCTGCAGGACATTCTAGTTTGAAAGTATTTTGTTTAAATAATCATGTTTTTAAATAGTTTTTGTTATCAGTTATGTACATTTTGGCTTTGTTACATCTTCTGTTGTTCTGAAAGTTTTGATTCTTCATGTGGCTTTCTCTTTTACCACCTGCATTATTATGGTGGTTGTCAGTATTTTAAAAGTACAAAACAGATTTGAATAGTTGAATTTGTTGAATTTACTGGTTAACATTCAAATTTTCTTGTTTGTAAATTAGTTTTATACTGTATACAGTTTTTGACCGTATATGTGTTTACAGTTTTTCTGTATTTTTTACAAAATTATTCTTGGAACCACAGCTGCCAAAATTACTTTGTAAAAACTACAGATTTTTTTTACAGTGTACATAAATGCAATTATGGGGATTATAAAACTTTTTTTTTAAAGTTAAACAATACCTAAAAACTATTTATAATCAAAAAAAAAAAGTATTTCCATGTTTTTATTTAATTTTTATTTTTTATTATTTTATCCAAGCATGGCTGCATGGACAGGGCTGTAGAGTGTTGCCCAGAACATAACCATACCGCCAACACTAACTGTATGCAATATTGTAATTGTAATAAATATACTTGACAAAAGTGGTACTGATTGAAATAAACACTCTTAAACTTTCTCTCTGTGCAAGTTATGTCTGTCTCTTTATGCCACAGTAATAGCCAGATGGAGATGGCTGACCAGATGAACACTGTACCAACAGGCACTGGGTGTCAATACAATCTCAGGTTGGCGTTGGACCCCAATGTTGGACAGACGTTGCATTTTTGAGAATTAAAAATCTGGTTGACGTCAGTATTTGACATCATGATGTCATATGACGGAGCACTGTTGTGTCTGTGCTAATTTGACAATGTGGTTATAAGATCCCTTAATGCACACTAAATCTACACTATCTTTAATACCAATTCAGAGATGTACTTGAGGTGAAGCATATCCCATCATTCCTCATGTTCAGGTACTCACGTGCAGTGAAATTATAAGATATTTTGAAAGCCACCTTAAGAAATATTTGGCTATCAATTCTATGAATGCAAAGAAACTAAAAGGCTTCTGTACATTGCAGTTGATGTTGATGTGAAACGAGAACACAAAATTGCATAAGAACTCATGCTGAACAAAAAAATGTGCCTTTTTGGCTTTCCATGTGTGAACATGCTAGTTGAGATTTCATCACATGATGCGAAAAAAAAAATAGGAATTGTTCACAATGACATAATCATCTAAAAAACAAATATGAAACATATAACAAAAAAACTGCACACTGAGTAAATAATACAATATTGCATATCAATGGTAAAATATTTCTTATAGATATAACCCAAATTCTTAAAGGGGTCATATGATGCGATTTCAAATTTTCCTTTCTCTTTGGAGTGTCACAAGCTCCTGGTGCATAAAGAAGATCTGTAAAGTTGCAAAGACTAAAGTCTCAAATCCAAAGAGATATACTTTATAAAAGTTGAAACTCGTCCACGCTCCCCCAAAAACCTCTCGTTCTAGCACGCCCCCACATGTCCACGTCCCTATGTGGGAAGATTTGCATAACGCCGCACAGATGTTCATGCAAAGAAAGAAGGCGTACCTTTTATTCTCGTTGTAGTATTTTTGTTGCCTCCATGTCGTATAGAAGCTGTGTGTTTCACTGTGAAAGCGAAACTTGTTTGGCCTTCCGAAAGAGGACGATATCCGCTTCGTCATGTCTGGAGCTGATCAGTGCTGGTAACTGGTAACTGAGGAAATACAGTTGTGACCTCTCGAAGGAGAACAGGAAGTAGAACAGACAGCTACGACATCAAAGGCAGATATCGCATTGTTTACACTCATGCGCTGTGTTGGTGATAAACATATCATTTCAGTTCTGTTGTTTTTATACGATAACAAATATGATGAACAAGACACTCAAAGTACTTGCTATTTATTCCATTCGAAAACCGTTTTTATCATCCATTTTCACTTAATACAAACTTGTATTTTGGTTTTTTGTATATATATATATATATGACAATCACATATCTCACAGAGACTGCACTGCCATAGTGTTATCAGACAAAAGAAATTAAATTTAAGAAGAGAACGCAACATCATGGTTGTTGTTGTTGTCGTTTATTGAAACATTCACATTAAACAATCTGACAAAAAAAAAAACAGGTTGACTAAGGACAACTCCAAAACAAATAAAAATGTACCACAAAAAGTACAAACCATGTCAATATTACAGTTAAATCTATTTACAAGGAAATGGTTACCCTGGTAATATTTACTAATGAGTTTGAAATAGATTTATTTTGCTTTATTTGTTATTAAATATTTATGAGGTAATTTCCCAATTCTATGCCATGTCAAACCATCAACACAGCTATTCCAGAAAGTTATATTAGGAGGTCTAGAAACAACATCCCATTGAAAAAAAAGCCCGAACCTGCCGAATTGTGTTTAACAGAGGAAGAAGAAAAGGAAACTCGACCAACAGCATCACCAAGATCCAAAGACTGCAGAAAAGATTGGGGATGTGTGTTTGTTTTGAAATTATGTCATATCAGTTAGTTCTTTGATTTCGTTTGAAGTATATCGGGGCCTTCAGTCATCACGCCAACAGACGATTGGCTAAACGTCTGATGTATACAGCAGACAAAAGTGGAAACACTTCAGGAGTTGAAGCCGTCATTGGATTGGTTGAAATATACAGGATTTCCAGGAGACGTGTGTGTCGCATTCTAACGTTCTGCCTGGAATCAAAGATGCCATGACGCCAAACCACCTCACAAAAGAAGAAAGCCGTCGTGTCTACAACTGTAACGACAAGCACTTATCAGGATCAACTAAACGCTGGATTTTCAAAAGTATGTAAAATGATTAAAGTTTGCTGCACAGATCCTTTAAAATATGTTTAAGAGTTTTATACACCAGTCCGTTATTGTGGCAACATTTCCACGCCTTGAAACGTGATGATGAAACAAAACAAACTGTGATTGGTTGTTTGACATTTCGGTCAAACGACCTCATGGGTGGGCCTTGGCCAATGAAAGCTGCCATGGATTCCAGACCTTCAGTTGTAGGCCTAAAGGTCTGGCTATGCGAAACTACTTCAGCCCAAGCCGGCAAATAGTTATCAAAAGCTTTTTAATAGACTAAACCAATCTCAAATAACACATCGGTGAAATTGTTGGCATGATGCCAAGCTGATTCTGAGGATGCAACTCTTCAATGCTTTGGCATATTGACCCCGAAACAGTTGTCTCATCACACTGACCACACTATAATAATCTGATAACAGCACCACCTATTGGTCAAAATTGATTAAGAAATATTTATATACTGCAAATACTCCACTGTCAGCCAATAATGTAAAACACTCGGCATTGCCACATTAACTTCAGCCTCTGTTTCAGTCTCAATAATTATTTTGCATTAAAAGAGTTGTGCATAAGGCCTCTTTTATTTAATATACAGAATGAAAACGAGGAGCTTTATGCCTCACTGGCAGCTCAGTATCAGAGTCAGAATGATACCTGCTGTAGTCATTGTTGTTTATCGACTGTCCATGTGGTTTTGTGTGGTTGGCTGAATGTAGCAGCGGGTGCAGGGGTGTATGTATTACTGGTCACATGGGAAATGCATGAAACAGTGTGTTGGTGTGTTTGTGTCTGCTTGCAGCAAGTGGGTAAAGGGCAATTTCCACTTCTGTGAATCCCCCTACCAGACACCTCCACACTTCACTGTAATCAAATGTTGTGAGAACGCATTACAATAGTTTTGCAATTAATACTAATCCAAGTTCCAGTTAGTTAATTCATTGTCATTGTACGGGTATGAGATTCGTGTTCAACATCCTTTTTGCAAAAATTATAGATGAACCTTATCTAATTTTTCATGTGGCCATGTGGTTTAGCCTTACTTTCATTTGTGAAACCCCAATGGAAATGCTTAAAACATTATGATGTTGGGTAGCTTATATAAATGCGTTTTATTCTACAAAAGCAGCTAAAAGCTTGGTTTTGAATATGAATTATCCATTTGATCAGGATGTGCACAGCATGGTCTGTCTGTCTGTCATGTGACACAAACCTGCCAGAATTTAGCTATCATGACACAACTGATGATCTACAATGATAATTCATCCTCTTTAATCCCGTCAAGAGAGCAAAAGCACTTTGAAAATGTCACTGTACAGCTTCAAACTGATGAGAAAGTTGTAAAGGATGTTGAGCCTTAGCTGCAAAGGAAATGGTGGCCAGAACCCAAGGCATCAAAAAAAAAAAAAACTCTCAGAAGTGCAAGACTGTTAACGGCTTTTCGGTGGTCAATCAAAATACAGGTGTAAGTGAAACAAAGTAATTATTTAGCTCAGAGCTAAAAAAAAAAAAAAAAAAAAAAAAAAAAAAAAAATTAAGAATATCATAAATAAACTGAACTGAATTGAATGAATGGGCCCTTTAGAAAATATTTAACGCAAGAGCATCAGCGTTTGACATGCAAACAACTGATGACTAACAATGTAACTGTGCTCTGATCTGCTGTTTTATTTGTCAGATATGAGGAAAAGAGTATTGATTTAATGCAAAAGTACCCTATATTAATGCAAAAGCAGCATTTACACATCTGTGTTCATACACCTGGAGCAATAAGCAGCTAGAGCATGTAATCGCTCTGAGGACACGCCATGAGAACAGGGTAAAATGAGACAAGCATCCTCGTGTAGGTGTTTCAACGGGGGTTCGCTGTATTTAGCGGCCAATGTCACGGGTGTTTATTTCTAAGGTTGATGTCACATTAGCTGTGTGAGTGTGCGGTTGATTTAGATGCACACAGCGTCAGAAGCACGCGTTTATTGCTCTATGGCTTCTATACATAGGCCTATAAGAGCGTGATATCAATAGCCATGTTTACATGTGCACATTTTTTGTCATTCAGATTTAAAGATTCGGTGGACTGTTTACATGAGACGATATCTAATCCGATATGGTGTTTACATGTGCTTTCTATTTTGGGACATGCTAAGTGGCCTACGATGACATCATACAAATCACCAGAGGAAAAAACGGCCACAGTTGTATTACTATTTTAATAACTGCTTGCACTGATTGGAATAAATAGACCATGCATAGAACCAATATAGCTCTCAGCAGTTGATAATTATATCATCATATCTCCCTAATTTCTTAATGTTAAAGCATTAAGGAAAATAACCGTAGCCTAAAACCCTATGTAATGCAGCTCTGAAATAAATTGAATTCTGATAAAAAAAATAAAAAATAAACTACATTTTACTGTACTTAAATGGAAAAATACACCATTTTTCACAAAGTGTTGCTGAACAGCAGTACATTGTGCTTCATTTATTACATCAGCTTTCTGCTCTGGTCATGAGAGCAGATATGACCGTTCATAACACAGCAAGTGTTTTCCATTCTAATGTGTGATAACTGTATCATTTAAATTTTAACTTCTAGGTCCACTATTATCCAGTCTCTACTGTAACGTCAGTGTCTACAAATCACAGAATGCACAGCGTTGCCGACATCACGTTCCCATTCTGATGACTACATCTATCTGATGTGATTACATCGATGCAAAGTAATCAGTTTAACACGTTACATGGCAGGGTTTTAATTAAGTTCGGTTTGTAGAAGGTTATCCCACCCCTCTCAAACCGATTACTATTTCGGTTTGGGCAATTTAATTCCGACTGAGATGTTTATATGGAGCATTCTCATTTAGATTGGACTGTAATTCTAAGTTTCCAAAGGCTGTATGCTTCCCCTGCTGGAATACCACCCTCCATTATGCAATTTATAGCATAAATACATATTACATGCTCCTCGTGCAGCAGCAAGGGGTCATATCCTTCCCCTTTATCACACATTTGCGTTAATGGTGTTTCATGTATTCAGAGTTGTTCACAGTGTTGAAGAGATGGATTTTTGTGCTGAACTGGGCCAAAGTTTTAAAAAATGATTTGGACAAATGATGGAGAATTTCTGTGCAGCAGATCTAACTTTCGGGTTGGTATGGGTATGGCTGTTTCTTTTTTTTTTTTGATCATGGATCTAATGACGTAGATGATGGTAGAACTCCTTATATGAGCATTTCTCTCTGAAAAGTGCGCCGGCGCACACATTGACCAAAGAAGAGCGAGACCATGCACATCAGCAGGCTTCATCAGAAAATCGTCGGCAGCGCTGCATAGGATTTGTTCAAGATTAAGTGTGTTTTTGGATGTGAGGGAAAGTTTACCGTGATCAGCTTTCCAAAGAACCCAGGATGCAGTTTGCTTTTCCAGGGCAGCAATGGAGTGTAGCAAGTGCGTTTGTGTGTTCTCATTATTGACTATTGACTATTTTATGACTATTGATTTAAGATAAATTAGTCCATTAATTTCATCTCTGGTTTACCACTACAGAAGTTTACCTGCTTTGAGTTTACCCAAAGGCTCCATGAACGATTTTAAGGGGGATAAAGTTCTTGTACAGTGGCAACAGTTCAAATGTAGTATTTTTCAGAATAATAAAAAACACAAAAACTGTACAGATATAGAAAGTATTTAAACCACACAATACAACTGTATTAATTTTTTAATATCCATCCATCCATCCATCCATCTTCTTCCGCTTATCCGGGGCCGGGTCGCGGGGGCAGCAGTCTAAGCAGAGAACCCCAGACTTCCCTCTCCCTAGACACTTCCTCCAGCTCTTCTGGGGGGACACCGAGGCGTTCCCAGGCCAGCCGGGAGACATAGTCTCTCCAGCGTGTCCTAGGTCTTCCCCGGGGTCTCCTCCCAGTGGGACGCGCCCGGAACACCTTCCCGGGAAGGCGTCCAGGAGGCATCCGGAACAGATGCCCGAGCCACCTCAGCTGACCCCTCTCGATGTGGAGGACCAGCGGCTCTACTCTGAGCTCCTCCCGGGTGACTGAGCTTCTCACCCTATCTCTAAGGGATCGCCCAGCCACCCTGCGGAGAAAGCTCATTTCGGCCGCCTGTATCCGGGATCTTGTCCTTTCGGTCATGACCCAAAGCTCATGACCATAGGTGAGAGTAGGAACGTAGATTGACCGGTAAATCGAGAGCTTCGCCTTGCGGCTCAGCTCTTTCTTCACCACGACAGACCGGTACATCGACCGCATTACTGCAGAAGCTGCACCGATCCGTCTGTCAATCTCCCGTTCCATCCTTCCCTCACTCGTGAACAAGACCCCAAGATACTTAAACTCCTCCACTTGAGGCAGGAACTCTCCATCAACCTGAAGTGGGCAAGCCACCCTTTTCCGACTGAGGACCATGGCCTCGGATTTGGAGGTGCTGATTCTCATCCCAGCCGCTTCACACTCGGCTGCAAACCGTCCCAGTGCATGCTGAAGGTCCTGGCTTGATGAGGCCAACACGACAACATCATCCGCAAAGAGCAGAGACGAAATCGTGTCGTCACCAAACCTGACCCCCTCCGGCCCCTGGCTGCGCCTAGAAATTCTGTCCATAAAAATCATGAACAGAACCGGCGACAAAGGGCAGCCCTGCCGGAGTCCAACACGCACCGGGAACAAGTCTGACTTACTGCTGGCAATACGAACCAAGCTCCTGCTCCGGTCGTAAAAGCACATGTGGACTGGTTGGGCAAACTCCCATGAACCCTCCAGCACCCTGTAGAGGGTATAGAGCTGGTCCAGTGTTCCACGGCCTGGACGAAAGCCACACTGTTCCTCCTGAATCCGAGGTTCTACTATCGGCCGGATTCTCCTCTCCAGTACCCTGGCATAGACTTTCCCAGGGAGGCTGAGAAGTGTGATCCCCCTGTTTCTTGACTACCTCGGTGACTTCAGCTTGGGTGATGGACGAGTCCACATCTGAGCCCTCAGCCTCTGCTTCCTCAATGGAAGACGTGACAGCGGGATTGAGGAGATCCTCGAAGTATTCCTTCCACCGTCCAACGACATCCCCAGTTGAGGTCAACAGCTCCCCACCTTTACTGTAAACAGCGTTGGTAGGGCACTGCTTCCCTCTCCTGAGGCGCCGGACGGTTTGCCAGAATCTCTTCGAGGCTGACCTATAGTACTTCTCCATGGCCTCACCGAACTCCTCCCAGGCCCGAGTTTTTGCCTCCACAACGACCCGGGCTGTAGCCTGCTTGGCCTGCCGGTACCTGTCAGCTGCCTCAGGAGTCCCACAAGCCAACCAGGCCCGATAGGACTCCTTCTTCAGCTTGACGGCATCCCTTACTTCCGGTGTCCACCACCGGGTTCGGGGATTGCCACCTCGACAGGCACCGGAAACCTTACGGCCACAGCTCCGCGCGGCCGCTTCGACAATGGAGGTGGAGAACATGGTCCACTCGGACTCAATATCTCCAGCCTCCCTCGGGATCCAGTCGAAGCTCTGCCGGAGGTGGGAGTTGAAGATCTCTCTGACAGGAGACTCGGCCAAACGTTCCCAGCAGACCCTCACAGTACGTTTGGGTCTGCCGAGTCTGTCCAGCTTCCTCCCCCGCCATCGGATCCAACTCACCACCAGGTGGTGATCGGTTGACAGCTCCGCCCCTCTCTTCACCCGAGTGTCCAAGACATACGGCCGGAGGTCGGATGAAACGACCACAAAGTCGATCATCGACCTACGGCCTAGGGTGTCCTGGTGCCACGTGTACTGATGGACACCCTTATGCTTGAACATGGTGTTCGTTATGGACAAGCTGTAACTAGCACAGAAGTCCAATAACTGAACATCGCTCGGGTTCAGATCAGGGGGGCCGTTCCTCCCAATCACGCCCCTCCAGGTGTCACTGTCGTTGCCCACGTGGGCGTTGAAGTCCCCCAGTAAAACGACGGAGTCCCCAGTCGGAGCACTTTCCAGCACCCCTCCCAGAGACCCCAAGAAGGCCGGGTACTCTGCACTGCCGTTCGGCCCGTAGGCACAAACGACAGTGAGAGACCTATCCCCGACCCGAAGGCGCAGGGAAGCAACCCTCTCGTTCACCGGGGTAAACTCCAACACATGGCAGCTGAGCTGGGGGGCTATAAGCAAACCCACACCAGCCCGCCGCCTCTCACCATGGGCAACTCCAGAGTGGTGAAGAGTCCATCCTCTCTCGAGGAGTGTGGTTCCAGAGCCCAAGCTGGGCATAGAGGTGAGCCCGACTATCGCTAGTCGGAACCTCTCAACCTCACGCACAATCTCGGGCTCCTTCCCTGCCAGTGAGGTGACGTTCCACGTCCCTAGAGCTAGTTTCCGTGTCCAGGGATCGGGCTGTCGAGGCCCCCGCCTTCGACTGCCGCCCGATTGTCTAAGCACCGGCCCCTTACGGTCCCTCCTGTAGGTGGTGAGCCCACGGGAAGGCGGCCCCACGTCGCTCCTTCGGGCTGAGCCCGGCCGGACCCCGTGGGGAGAGGCCCGGCCACCAGGCGCTCGCATACGAGCCCCAACCCCGGGCCTGGCTCCAGGGTGGGGCCCCGGCTGCGCCAACACCGGGCGACGTCACGGTCCTTAGATTTAGTCTTCTCATAAGGGGGTTCTGAACCGTTCTCAACTGTGATCTCAAAAACACAAAACAATAATGCAGCAGGTCTGTTTCCATGAATAGTGAAAGTAGGTCATAGGTGCAAAAAATGTAAAATGGCTTATTACAGGAAGTGAATGTAGTTGCATTGCATGATAAATCAGCATAATAAAAAAAATCAATTTCTAAATTTCTAAAACCATAACAAAAAGGAATACACATTAGTTTTATTATTTGCTCACAGTTAAAAACAGAAACCCAACCCATATAAATTTCAAAAGAGAAAGTGCTCTAAAAAAAAAAAAAGGATCACGTGCACTGAGGTTTGCTTCAAAAACAAAGAACCCTGCATCCGTTCTTCAATGCTTTAACAAGCTTCACTTTAGTTGGTTTGCTTCAAATCAAGCAACCCATTTCATTGGTTCTTTTGAAGATTATGGCTCGACTGCTATTTGTTTTATGGCTCTTGAGAGGTAAATTCTACATTTACTTTTAATATTTTAACCCCTATTGTTTAATTTGAACAATATTGTACTGCAAACTTCATTAACTTCTTCTCTTTGTTCATACCGTATCAAATTACTTGACGCATTGTCTCAGTAATAAGCGCTTTTCTCTGTACATAATGTCAGTATATGTTCTGTGGGTGTTGTGCGTTCAAGCTTATGGAATAAAGATGGCATCAGTGAAGAATGGAGATCCCAGCTTTCATAAGACTGATGTAATACTTTTAAACTTTTTCAGCTAGCTGAATCTTTCTGTAATTATCATAATAATTGCTTCAGATTGTCTTAATGTTTTAGATTTAATTCTTATTAATTGATCTCTGATTTTTTTTCCAGCTCATGCCTCTTAAAATTACCAGACATTTCAATTGTTTACCATCAGAGTCCGTGTGCGTGCTAAAGTGTTCAGCATCCAGAGTTCAAGAAGCTAATCTAACCTGGTTTAAAGAAAATCAAGTATGTTCCCAAGTCAGTGTTGTTTATCTTGACCCAGACCCCTCTCTTAAATTGTTTGTGGATAATCAGGACAAAAGCAACTACAGCTGTGTGCTGAACAAACAGAACAGCAGCACGACTTTATATCTCAACACCCCTCAACACTGTAAGCCATGCCCAGGTATGTAAGGGGTGATGTTACTCTTAATTTACTGCATATGTCTATGTCCTTCTTATTTCTGTCAGTGTTTTGTTACTGATACAGCCAAAACACAGACATCGCAGACGGTGAAGAAGGGAGATTCTGTCACTCTACACACTAATTTAAGAGACATACAAGAGGATATTTTCATTAGATGGTTTTATGGTCCTAATGAGGCTCTCATTGTGGAAATAAGTAAAGATCATATCAACATGTGTGTTCACGGGGAATTAAAAGGCAGACTGTTGGTCGACAGTCAAACTGGAGATCTCACCGTCACAAACACCAGCACAACAGACTCTGGAATCTTTAAACTACAGATCAACGATGAATTTCGCGAATGTTGGAATTTCAACGTTACTGTCATTGGTAAGTAAACTAAAGAGATCCTGTCACAAATGGAGTGCACACATTTTAACTATTTATGTAAATGCCTATGTCCAAAACCTTACTAAAAAAGTAGTATACTTCAAGTTTATTTTACTAAGTATGCTTAAGTAAAGTTCAAGTATATTTTTAAGTACACTTTATGTAGCAAGTATACAGATATCATTGTTCTAGTAGTATACTTGTAAGTGTACTGTTTCAATACTCCTTGTGACTAAATGGGCCGCTTTCTAGTATATAAAAGTATACTTTTATGTATACTTTAAGTATAATAGTAGTAAACTTTGAGTACACAACTAGTTTACCTCTATGTTTGTAGTTTGTACTGCAATTATACTAAAAGTGAACTTATATGTACTGAGAGTTTACTAATTAAATACTTAGTACACTTTGAAGTATAATCTCAGTAAACTAGTTTAGTAGTTTTATACTGCAAGTATACACATAAGTTTTCTTTAAGTGAAGTTTACATCATACATTTAGTATACTACTATCTCTATATTTAGGTTTTAATTCGTATATATTTTGTTATATGAAAATCTGAACATACAAAACATCCAAAGAAAGAACAAAGAAGTCAGCTTGTAAACCAAAACATTTTATTCAAGCTTCATGCGTTCTTTTTTTAAACATTTTAATGTGGGTAAGTTTAATAAAAAAATAAATAACATTTTGAACAAAAAGCTGAAAAAAGACTATGAATTGGATTCAGAATGACAATAAAAATGATCAACACCCCAAAGCCTGACTGCAATTATTACCTCTTCATCAGTCGACATTTTCTTCCATAACGCTACAGTTTTGATGCTGTTTCATTTTACAGATGAACATTTAAGGGAAGTCGTGGCCTAGAGTCAGACTCACAACTGAATGTCACGTCACTTTCACTTTAGATTACGTGTTTTAGGATCCGGTGTTTCTTTTTTCTTCTTCACTTGTGTTTTTTTGGAAATTCTGCACAGAACATGTGTACTAGCGCCCTCTACCATATAATAATGAAAACACAGATTCTAGGAGTATAGCTCAAATATATTTAGACTTTTTGTCAGTATAAGTCAAGTATACTTAAATGTCATTTTAAGTATATTTTTGAGAAGTACATAAAGCACATTTTTTGAGAGGTACATAAAAAGTAAACTAAAATCATACTTTCCTATTTTTAGTTTAAAAGAAGTATACAAATAGCAAGAAGAGGACGGATGGGACAGAGAGTTGCTGAATTCTACCAGAATAGTACTCTTAATATCTATACCATGTTCAGAAATAGTGAAAAAGGAAAGAGTAGTGTGCTAGTATGCAGTTCTGAATATTGAATAATTAAGTCCAAAAAAAAGCCCTCTAGTGATGCAGCGAGTGGAGTTTGGGCTGCTTTATTAGGATATAAACAGTCTTGCATTCGTTTATGTTGTCATGACTATTGATTTCTTCTTTTTCTACACATTTCTCATATGTTTCTTCTTTTTTCTCTCTCTTATGTTCCCCAGATCGTCTGCCCAGTCCTCAAATTTCCAATCAATCCAAACACTGTCCATCATCAGACTCAAAATGTGTGGTGGAGTGTTTTGTGGAGAATGTGAAATCTAAGGCAACTCTGTCCTGGTACAAAGAAAACCGTTTATTGTCCAGCATAAACATAACTGATTTAAACTATTTATGTCTGGAATATACGGATAAAGGCAACTACAGCTGTGTGATCTCCAATTCGCTCATCAATGAGACTAAGTTTCTCATCATCAGTGAAGTTTGTGCAGGTATGCCATCATTTGTCTGGACTTGATCTCTCAGGATGTCTTTTTATATCATTTTACCAGACAGTCAAAGGTTTGGACACAAACCTTGAAGATCAGCAGAAGCAAATTCAGTCCAAGTCATGTTTAATGGTTAAATGTGTTCACTGTCATGTTTATATGGGTGCTAATACTGCCAGTGATTCCTTGTTGGTCAAATAACTGCTCTCTGTATATGTCTGATTATATGTAGTCACCTTGTTTGAAATCTGTGAGGAACAAGTCGCTTATACTGTTTTCTTTTTGTCTATTCCAGAAAAAAGCGATAATACATGGATAAAGGTTTTAAGGTGCTGTTGCTCTTTGTATTCTTGTTGCTCTTGTTATATATTTCTACAAACGTAAACAAAGAAGACAAGAAGGTAAGTATTACCTACAGCTGATATATGAGCCTTTTGTGGAAAACTAACTTGACAACTATATTGACCATTTTTATGTTCACAATAATTTGCAATGTTTAGTCTTTTTTGTTACTAATTTTAGTTTTATGATAGAATCATTTAGCATCTAGAAAGTACAGAATTGGATATGTGGTAAATAAAAGAATATGTAAGCTATGTAAATGTAATAATAATCTATGAAAGCCTGCAGGCGGTCAGTGGAAGATCTCAGACAAGGACATTGCAGTTTTATATTATACATTTTCACAATGAACTCAATAAAAAACACTTAATACAAGTTTAATTTATAATGGTGCATTTGAATTTTGCTTTTGCTTTTTTTTCAGTGGCATCCAGGAACTCCCCAGGCAGCAACCCTGCAAACCCCTTGCTTTCCTCATATCTCTACCATACGGTTGATAGGGAATAAATCTATCAGAAGGAAAAGATGACAGAGCAATCTTTCCACAGCTGTATTGCCCAATCTCTGTGTCTGCTGTTGCCATGGGGGGTTGGGAATTTCCAGTTTTCCAGTGACAGCAGCAGTTTACAAACTTTAGTCAGTCACACAGAAGGGAGAAGGGCACTGGTCAGTCATCAGATAGGGTCAAACAAGCAGTCAAGGGTGGATATGTCTGTAAAGGACATCATATAACATATACTGTATATTGCCATACGTCTATATATATTATAGAGATTCTTAAATATAATGTTTTATCTTTGTGGACCCCTGAAGGTTATGAAATGTATCCAAGATACTAATAAAGTTAAAGGAATTTGTATTATTGGAAAATAACAAATAGAAATAGTTCTCTAAATTTTTACTCAAGATTTACCATGGACTGACAGCTCAACAGTATGGTATAGTTTTATATAAACCATACATTTAAAAATATAATTTATTATGTGTCTACTTGTAAGAATTTTAAGTTAAATATTTTTTTCATTAGCTCCTTTTAGGGGTGAAAGTTAAAAGGTTAAAAGTTAAGGTACATCACAAGCCATCTTATTTGTGCTGAATATAGTGCATAGATATTTCTCCCATGTCATTATTAAACCAAACATCAGGAATTATTAAACCAAATACATTTGCAGTTACCTGAATTCAGAATCCTTTTACTTGTTTTTTATTTTTACTTTTTTTCCCCAATTTGAAAAAAAAATGCCTCCTTTATGGAGTTGAGCACTCAAACAAAAATAAATCATTGCAGATGATAAAAAAAAAACATGTTTTATGTTTCCCAAATCTTTGTTTGAATGAATCATGTGTTAATATTTTTTTGGTCTGCTTTGGAATGTTCTACAAATATAGTTTTTACCGGCCAGGTTGTGAAATTTCTGCAAGCATTTTAAAGCTAAAATATAGCGCTACAAATTCTAATGTTAATGTTTATTAAGATAAATGTTTATTGATTATAGATATTATAAATATCACTTTATTTGTCTTAAAAGAGATTTTAAACTGTCATTTAGTTTTTATTGGCTTTAGTAGAGAGACAGAGACATTGAAGAGATTGATGAAAAGAAGCAACCCCCCCCCCCACACACTGATGCCACAATGCAGTCATATATTAATAAAAGTCAACCAGCAATCTAAACAGTCTGCATTTCATATATTTTTAAATGAATAATTTACTCCAATTTCCTTTGACTAGGACCTGTATAACTTTAACTCAGACTAAAACATATCACTCTTGAATGAATCACACATAAATAACTTCAAAATGGCTTTTCATAAAGGCTTATTTTGCTCTTCTGGAGCCTGTACTCTGCCTTTAAATTTTCATTTCATGCAGGTAAAATTACATAACTTTGTTGTCATTTCAGAACATAACTGGGGACAGCCATTACTAACATTTAAAGAGTAGTACCAAAACATAACTGTTAACAACCTATTAATGTGCATCACTTAATGTCTCAGTTCATAAGTGTGATCTCATAGGTTGTTTACAAACTCACTTCTGTGATGCTGGGCTCTGTCACACTGAACTGAACATTGACACTGGGCTCTGTAACCCAGTACTGCATCAGTTTCATTACTTCTCTCTTTTCCTGTGGTTGGCAATTGGGAAATGCTCTGTTGTTCTGTATCATGGGTGAGGCTTTTTTGTTGTTGTTCTCTGGTCTGTATGAGATGTCTTCTATTCCGAGTTTTTGACCATCACTTTCCTCCACATAAGAATTTGGTGCCTTACTTCAATCACCTTTTCTGGCTTTGGGGGTGGGCTTGTTTGACTCAGGGCAGCAGACAGCCAATCATGAATTACCATCAGCACTTCCTAGCCACACCCCAGCAACCACTATTAAGCGCCCTAGCAACCCAAACCCAAACAGGCATATCTTTAAATCCAAATGTCATAGAGACATGGGGGTTGGTTTATATCATTCATACTGAAAAGCAGTCATTGGAGTATCATCATTGGCAGCTGCCAAGCCACTCCCTACACTATATAAAAAAAATAAAATTTAAATTAAAAACTAATTTTGTCAACTGTGGTTTCCAGAATGACTTTGTAAATAATACAAAAAAACTGTAAAAACATTTACAGAACATACTGTACATTTTACAGTATAAAACTATAATTTACAAACAAGAAAATTTTAGTGTATTCAACAGTGCACACTGCTAGTAAAATCAGTAGTGGAAAGAGTACTAAGAAATTGTACTCAAGTAAAAGTATTGCTACTTAAAGGGGACCTAACACAAACAATTTCACATAATTTCATATTAATCTTGAGTACCTATAGAGTAGTACTGCATCCTTCAGATCTCCAAAAAGTCTTTCGTTTTAACATGTTTATAAAAGAAAGATACAGCTTTACGATTCTCTCCAAAAACAGCTGAGCTCCTGGAGGTGCACTGTGGCCGGAGCTAAAGAGTGATGAGCAATTAAGCGCCAATTGCATTAAAACAGACATTTGATGCAGTTTCACTTGCCATCTGTAGTTCTGAATAATGACCGGGATCTTTTAAAGCTGGGACCCCTCTATCTGCCAGTATCAAACATAGTCCCTTTAAGATAAACATTTTGCACAATTTATTAGCTGTAATATCATTGTCTTGCCACTAGATGCCTGTTTAGCCCTATATAACAATCCCCAGTAGCTAAGACATTGCACATAATTCACACATAAATTAATTTTATTACATTTGGATTTGGTATATGTTTAGATATTATCAGTGGCTACTTTTTGTATTGATCAGTTTTTTTGTTGTTGTTCAATTGTTTTGTTGTTGTTGCTTGAAACATTAATTTAAAGTGTCAGTCATTGCATTAATTATTTCAGTCAACCCTATAAAACCCTTTGTTACCCCAAACTACATACTGTATAAAAGCTTGATCAGTGGCATAAAATTAATCAATGCAGCTGCTTAATCCTTTGCTCCTTTGTGATGCTCTGCCCTCTATGTGAATGATGCTGTTCCCATTAAGTGCTGTTAGAAGTGATTTAACACATCTAGCATGTCGACACCTCCGTAAGCAGTGTTGGGGTAGTTATTCAAAAAATGTAATTAGTTCCTAGTTACTAGTTATTTCTGTAAATTGTAATGAGATTACTGTACTAGTTACTGCATTTGAAAAGTAACTTCACTTCTTACTACTTTAGGGCCCTATAAAATCAGTTTAATTTTTTTCCAAATTCTGTTTTTCCGTTTACATTTTTCTGCATTCCATTTTTTTTTCTCAACTCCATTTTAATGGTTACATTTAATTTTATTAATCAAAAAGCATGTCTAATTGATTTAAATCATAACACATACATTTTTACAACAATTTATTAAAAGTTTAAAAAAACTACATGTTTAAGGCCCTATGAAATGTTTTATGTTTTCTTCATCATATGTTTTATTGTAACCAAATTCTGTGTTTGAGCATGTCTAATTATTTAAATGCATAAAAACAACTTAATTTGTTCAATATTTTCTTAAAATAGCCTTATGAAATGTTTTTCCCATCAGAAATTCTGTTGCGTAATTACATTTTTCTGGTTGTCAAATGAAGGCATAAAACATTCAGTTAGTTTTTCTTTTAATTATTAAAAATTAAGCACAGTTTATTTGTTGGTAAACAAAGGGGATTTACTATTAAAAATAAAACATGGAAGAAATTTTGTGATTATTCCTTAAAAAAAAATCATTTTAGTAGAAGTAGTAGTAGGCTATGTACATCCTGCTGAACAATAGTAATACATTTCTGGCAAATACTTTTCTTTAAAGTAAACCGGACTTTTATTTTGACGTGTTAACGTGAATACCTTTACAGTTCTGTGTATGTTATGTGAAGCTAGTTTTACTCAAATCAAATGGTCAAATGCTCATGAAGTGAACGCAGCATGACTCTCAGTGCAGTTCTGGAGGGGGAAAAAAATTTCATAAGGCTATTTTAAGAAAGAAATGAATAAATTAAGTTGTTTTTATGCATGTAAATGTGGCAGTGACTTGCTGAAGTGCACTAAAACCAGCCATGTATGTATTAGACCCGGAATTTAAAGAACGTCTCTCTCTCTCTCTCTCTCTCTCTCTCTCTCTCTCTCTCTCTCTCTCTCTCTCTCTCTCTCTCTTTCTCTCTCTCTCTCTACTGTATAAAAAGTATTATATATTAGTATGTAAAGTATAATATTATACACTATGATATAATATATATATATAGTATAATAATATAGTAGGCCTATTATAATATCCAAGTGTTCTGTCTGGAACGCAGCATTAGGTTAATATAAGAACGTTTTCTAGAGTAGTTTTACGATCGTTCGTTATTGTTTCATGTGTGTTTCCCAACAATGCAGGTAAAGCAATCGCACGTAGCTGTGCTTTAAGTGCTACTTATAGGAGTCACTGTCCATTTGTCAAGTGCTGAAATGTTACTTATAGAATGGCTCTTAATTGTAGTACACGATTGTTTATTGACGTTAACCCTAATGCTGCGTTCCAGACAGACAACTTGGATATAATAACTATAATACAATACAATATTATATTATAGTGTAGCCTATACTTTACATAATAACATAGACCGGTAATAGCCTATACGTTATATACTTTATATACTTATATATTATGTTAGGTAAAAATGTTAGCCTGAATACACTGTAAGTCGCTTTTGATAAAAGCATCTGCTAAATGCATACATTTATTTAAATTAATTTATTCATATACAGTATAGAGAGAGAGAGAGAGAGAGAGAGAGAGAGACGTTATTTCTGGGTCCAACACATAGCTGGTTTTCGTGCACTTCAGCAAGTCATTGACATATTTTCCCCTCAGTCTTTGAAGCATTTCCTACATCTTTTATTCTTTTTTTTCAGTCATTTAATTCAAATTTCCTGCCGTTTTTAATTAATTCATTTATAAATAGATTACAAAACAAAGAAAACGATTCATAAAGTGTACAATAAAGCACAACCAAATCCTTATATTATAATCACATTGCACTTGAATCAAGTTGAAGGAGTAATATGACGATTGTCCTGCAGGTGATCACATAAATCTGTCTTCTTACGATGTACTTAGGGTTTAACGATTACTCCAGAGAACTCATAGATCTACGATGATTTTCAAGTGCTTGTGCTACTTAAGTTACGATCAGAGGTGGGTACCCACTGTACTGTACTGTATTCAAGTAAAAGTAAAAGTACTAGTCTTGAATAGTTACTTGAGTAAGAGTAAAAAAGTATCGGATAAAAAATCTACTCAAGTAGTTAGTTACTAGTTACTTTGGGTCATATATACTGAGCCTATTTTTATTTAGATATATAGATAAAAGGTATGTAATGTATGTGTGTGTGTATAAATATATACATTTCATCAGCCTTTACTCAAGTCTTCAATGTCACATAATCTTTCAGAAATCATTCCAATATGTTGATTTACTATCAATGATGTTCTTTTTATCATAATCCTAAACAAAATGTCACAGGTTCCAAAAAAATATTAAGCACCAAAACTGTTTCCAGCACTGGTAATAAATCAATTTATTAGAATTATATTTTGAAGGATCATAACTCTGAAACCTGGAGTAACAGCTGATGAAAATTCGGATTTGCATCACAAAATAAATTATATTTTAAAGTATGTATTATATATGTATAAACAACCTCTGACACAGAGAAGAGAGAAAACTCCTCACATGACCGTTAAGTTACAGAACATCTGTCTGTTTACTTAAGTAACAGTTATAGGTGTCATTCCATAACATATTTTTAATACGACTGACTTTATATTAAATGTGAATTTAACATTGAAAGTCAATGTGTTATAAAAACTGCTACTAATATTTCATTGTTTAGGGAAGTCGTGGCCTAATGGTTAGAGAGTCGGACTCCCAATCGAAAGGTTGTGAGTCCCGGGCCGGCAGGAATTGTGGGTGGGGGGAGTGCATGTACAGTTCTCTCTCCACCTTCAATACCACGACTTAGGTGCCCTTGAGCAAGGCATCGAACCCCCAACTGCTCCCCGGGCGCCGCAGCATAAATGGCTGCCCACTGCTCCGGGTGTGTGCTCACAGTGTGTGTGTGTGTGTGTGTTCACTGCTCTGTGTGTGTGCATTTCGGATGGGTTAAATGCAGAGCACTAATTCTGAGTATGGGTCACCATACTTGGCTGAATGTCACGTCACTTTCAATTGTTTATAAAGAGAGCAAATAACAGTCTAGACTCTAGAGTTCAACCACTCTCAGAAACTCCCATTAAAATCACTGAAACTGTTAACACTGTGAAATCAATATCTTATTTACAGATTCGTACACACATCTGCACTTTGTTGTTTCTGACGAGAGAATTTGCCAGAAAGACGAGGTATTCAGTCAGTGAGCGAGTGAAGGAAGAACCGGAATTTTAGCGATGACTCATCTGAACGCCTCTGATTGGCCATTGCATTCAAAAGCTCAACAGAATCGTGTGTGATTGGTTATAATGCGCAGTGCTGTAAAAACACATCTATCTCTGGCTCAGCGCCAGCAAGCGAACACAGATCTGAATTTAGCAGCTGATGATATGACTCGCTGAACGTTCTCACGCCGGTGTGATTGTATTAATATTAATAAAATATTAATCGGCTATTTTTTGTCTTTTGGAAGCTGCATTCAACTTGGTTCCCTTCTGTTATAAGTCACTCGTACAACAAACAAACAACAAACGTCACAGGTATCGTGTACTGTAATCGAATGTAGCCCAAGTTATTACCTGTTGAACAGTAGACAGCACACGCGGTGTTCATCTAATAAATATCTTCATCGCTAGCAAATAGCCTTTGCAGATTTGCTTTCAATTCAATGCAGTTCTGCTGATGTTAAACGTTACAACTCTGAGTGAACCGCTTCAGATGCTCAGCGCGTGCAGCAGGGAACTGAACGAATCATTCAAACTGATTCATGAACCAATTCACTCATTTGTCAACTGGTTTGATCAAGCCTTTGAACAGAGTTGACTCAAAAGAATGAATCATTCGCGAATGGGCATCGCTCATAGCCCAGAGAAGTAAAAGTACCCATCTTTAAATATACTCCAAAAAGTATTAGTTACCCAAATAATTTACTCAAGTAAATGTAACGAATTAAATGTAACTCGTTACCCACCTCTGGTTACGATTCTATTGGGAAACAGACCGTAATATTAAGATCAGTCGTACGATCGTTTTTAAGAACTTCTTAGGCTTACGAAGCTTTTGGGGGATAGAGTGGGGACTGCAGTCATATTTCAGAGTGACCATCTTTATCACAACCCTGCTAAAATGTGGCTAGTGCCAGTATTAGCCCTCATTGGCGTCCCTTCAGCTGGTGATCAGCTTTGATCTAGCATATATATATATATATATATAAATAAAAATATATATAAATATATATATATATATATATAAATATATATATATAAATATATATGTCACAATGATAAATGAAGGATCCAAAAGCAGAGATGAAAAATAAACAGTCTTTAATGGAATATTCTTAACAAAGGCAGTCCGTAGTATAAGCACACAGAACTGGATCTTGAAATAATGAGCTGACTCCTGTCTGAGGATTAACAAAGCAAGGCTTCCTTGAAGCAGGCAGTAGCAGCACAGGAGTTGAACTCAGTCAGGTGAGCACCGCAGGTTACTCACTCATCGGTACAGCAGGAAACAGAGACAACAGGAAAACTCGACTGTTCCAGACAAACAAGACATAATAAACGGGAGTACAATTCTTATTCAAGCTAGCAGCAATACGAACGTGTGACATACAACAATAATCCGACAGAGAAACTACTAAAACCAACACCAGATAAAGGGTGAACACTCAGAGCAAAGTAGGAACAGGTGTCAAAGCAAATCAGCGCGAGCGCTAATAGTAATGACTACCAGGTGAATAATGAGGTGTGTGTGTGTGTGTGTGTGTGCGCGCGCGTGTATGTGTGTGTGCGCGAGTATGCGTGAGAGAGAAGAGACAACCTGACTCATGACAATATATCAGTATCATAAGCACTTTAGGCCTAAAAGTTCAATAGGCTGGCTACATCTTTGGATTAAGAGAATAAGATTTCTTTTTTTTAATGCCTTGCAATCCATCAACATTTTCTGACAAATAGACAATGTAGCTTTGCTTCATATTTGTGTGGTTGATTATCAGAGGGACTTGCGTGTCTAGATTGTGATTCTCTCTTAGAGGAACTAAAAAATACTGCGTTAACTATACCGTTCTCTTGTGTAGCCTACTTGAAAGGTAAACGCGCTGAAATAAGCCAGATGTAGGCTATAACTTTGTGTCTTCGGTTAAGGTTTTGCGAACACAGCAGACTGAGATACTAAATCAGCAGATAGCCTACTCTATTAACACTTAAAACTCTATCAATGTAAAGTTTTCATACTGCTGATATAAATAATAATTGTCCTGTTATGTTTTGTTAATGAAACAGCTACAAAAAAGTGAAAAAAAAAAGTGAAGTGACATTCGGCCAAGTATGGTGACCCATACTCAGAATTTGTGCTCTGCATTTAACCCATCCGAAATGCACACACAGAGCAGTGAACACACACACACACACACACTGTGAGCACACACCCGGAGCAGTGGGCAGCCATTTATGCTGCGGCGCCCGGGGAGCAGTTGGGGGTTCGGTGCCTTGCTCAAGGGCACCTCAGTCGTGGTATTGAGGGTGGTGAGAGAACTGTACATGCACTCCCCCCACCCACAATTCCTGCCGGCCCGGGACTCAAACCCACAACCCTTCGATTGGGAGTCCGATTCTCTAACCACCAGGCCACGACTTCCCGACACAGACATGTTGGCGACGGAGGGAGATTCTGTCACTCTAGACAGTAATTTTACAGACATACAGATGGAAGATCGAATCATGTGGATGTTTGGACCTCTAGAGACTTTAATTGCTGAAATCATAAAAAAAGAGCAGCACATCATAAATGGTTATGATAATGGGAAATCCACAGACAGACTCCATCTTAACAGTGAAACTGGAGATCTCACCATAACAAACACCTGCCAAACAGACTCTGGAGTCTATAAACTACAGATCAACAGTCAGTATTTCAGATGCAGTGGTTTCAGTGTTACTGTCTATGGTGAGAAAACGAATAAATGATTTCAGTATAGCATTTCAAGTGCAAAAGGGAGATGATTAGACAACATATAGGGAAGTACAGATCATAGGGTGGAATCAAATTGAACTGGCATGGTTTGCCTTGTACTGTAGACGTCTTGATATCGGTAAACCCTGAAAACGTGTCAAGTTATGTTTTGTTTTCATTGATCCTGAGACTAAAATGTCATTCATTTATTCTATTTTTCAGCTCGTCTTCCCATTCCTGTCATCACCAGAGACTCTCCACAGTGTTCATCATCATCATCATCATCATCATCATCTTCAGAAAGGTCATCAAAATGTTCACTGCTGTGTTCAGTGGTGAATGTGGGTCATGTGACTCTCTCCTGGTACAAAGGAAACAGTTTATTGTCCAGCATCAGTGTGTCTGATCTCAGCATCAGTCTCTCTCTACCTCTGGAGGTGGAATATCAGGATAAAAACAGCTACAGCTGTGTGCTCAACAATCCCATCAGCAACCAGACTCAACATCTGAACATCACTCAGCTCTGTCCAGGTTTGCCAGTGTCTGATATTTAGGTTATAGCCTAAAAAAACCATATTATAAAACCATTTTCCATATTTTAGTAGTCACAATATTATAACTATGAAACAACACCAACTGAAGTATAGAGACCAAAAAATATGAAAATAAATAAATAAATTCATGCTGCTGTATGTATTCTGTGCATTTAACTTATTGCTGGCCTAGCACTAATGACTCTTTTCTAATGTTTGTTACAGATCAGAGCCAGGCTCTAATGATAAGTGGTTGGACTCTTGCTGGTGTTTTATTGTTTGTGTTGGTCATCATTGCGGCTGTGAATGTCTGGAATTGTAAACGAGCTAATCAAAATGGTTAGTACTTACAGATGATATATGACTGCAAAAAAGTTCAAATGAGACAATAATATTGTGGTTGACAATAGAGCTATTGCACAAGTGGAGCAACAAAATTGAGTCTTTTTTGCCTTTGTGGTTTTAGTTTTATGATTAAGAATGTTTGTACATCACAGATTGTTAGAAAATACAAATATAAATACAGAAATTTGTGTGACATAATTTGAAAAGACTAAGATAAATGTGCGTGTTCAGCAGATGCTGGGAGCCGAACTGAGACGAGTCAAAATCCCCCAACAGGTTAGATACAGTTCAATTTTATTTCAGACTCAATATAAACCAAGTTTGAAACCATAAGAGTGCATTTGAAATATTTCTGTAACAGTGGCATCTATTAGGGACACACCAGACACCAGCCATGATGAACAGGACAATGAAGATTTGATTCCCAATTCATCCTCCTTAAGGGCACCTCAGGAATCTATCTGTTTATCTCATCTGTGCTGCAGATAGTTACAGAGGATAGTCACACATCAGGATTTATAAAACAAAATTTTCACTCTTGCAATTGGTGATTATTGATCAAGTAAATTAAACAGGTTTATACACAGAGAGAGAGACGATCCTCCCTATATACGCAAAATAGCAAGCTGAGTAGGGCCCCAGAAACACCAGAGGGCCCCCTTGCTCTCAAATATGATTTAATTTTAGTTTCGATTTTGAATTTGGCAAGCGGTTATGAAAACATGAATGATCATTTCTTTCAATGCAGTGCGCTGTTGCCCTTTCTGTGGGAGAGACACTGAAGAGATCACTCTTACCCCACATGGCTTTTTATAGGCTGTTTTTGTCCTTTTTCTCTCTCTCTCTCTCTCTCTCTCTGCCTTTAACTTGCCATTCTCCATGTTTTTTAATGCAGATTTTGGATTTTGATTTTTACGTACAGTTGAAAAAGAACAAAATTAATTTATCTCCATTGTCTCAAATTCAGAGATTAAAGAATTCCTTTGCACTCCTACATAATATGTACAGTAAATGTTGATATTATGGATCTCTGTAAGACATGTACATCAGTGAATATATTCATGGCTCTGTTGTTTTTCATATAGAAGTTGAACATTACTTTTATTGTAAAATGTTCAGCTCTGAGTAAAAGTTGCAAACCCTACATTATTCTGTCTTTTAGCACTGATTCCAGTTGTACTAGCAGTTGGAATATTTTTCTACTGGATTTATACAAACACAAATGCATACGTATAAATCTAGTGCTTAAAGTGATTAATTTACAGAAACAATGGAATTTATAGATACAATATTCACAGTTAGATTTTTTTGTGTGTGTAGTTGTTGTGGTAATATTGTTTTTCAGTCCGTTAGGGTTTTTCTGTTTTCTTGGAGGAAGCTGTTGTAGATCACACAGTGAATCCAAGTGTTGTAACATGAATTAGGAATCCATTGGTTTGAAAGTTGTTTTAACATTTTGATTCATTTCTTTTAATTTGGGGACATGCAAAAACCATGAGACACTTCTGCAGTTCTGGATCATCTAGTTAGTCTACTTGAAATGTTGATACAGTACAACAGGATCATAATAATGACTTCCTGCAACCCAATCTAATAGGCCTACCTTGTCTGAACTTGTATTTTCTTCCTTCTGATGAAATACTGTTCAGAAACTAGATCAACCATCTGGCTTCAGTCTGTTTGTACACAGGTTTAAAATAAAAATTTAGTTTATTTCTCAAGGTTGCTTATGGCTAGGGACCCTAAGTCTAGGGTTCAGTGTCATCAGTATTTCAGCGTCTTTTTGTTTATATTTCAGAACTATTTTTGCACTTTTTTCTCACAATGCTATATGTGACCCTGGAGTACAAAACCAGTCATGTTGGTCCTTTTTTTTTTTTAGATTAAAGAAATATCTACATCAACTAAAAGTTGAATAAATCATTTTAATTAAAGTAATTTTGACCCATACACTGTATTTTTGGGTATTGCTACAAATATACCCATGCTGCTTATGACTGCTTTTGTGGTGCAGGGTCAGATTTGTTAGTTGTGACATGCTCAGATATTCCAGTTGGTGGCAGCAATGTTTAAATTAAAACCCCTGTCTATTTTCAGTTTCAGCATCAATAAAGACTTTTTCTAAAACTTTAAATTAAAAAATGTTTTTTTAATATATATATATATACTACTATATATACAGAATTGTAAATTCTGTCTAAAAAAACAGAATTGTTAATAGGCCATCTAACGAACCCGTACTGTTAATATGGGATGGAACAGACATGCTACTTTTCTAATGCTTTAATTCACACCCAAAACAGGATCAAGCATTAGCTCCAAGGTAGTAAACAGGATTATGTTGCTGATTATGATTGCACAATATCAAACTCAAAATAGTGTATGTTGGACAACTAGGCACAAGATTGCCGGTAACTGATTTGGTACAAAAGCACTCAAATGAATGTGATTACAGGTTGAATTCATTTTAGACCAAAGTAGTGCATCTGCTACATTTTTGACAACATCTCTGCATATCGTTTGCTTGTTCTTTTCTCTGCCAATGATAGTAATTAATTAGTATCAAGTGTTTCTTCTAGCTCCTGTAACAAGTTCAGACTCATTATAATAACTTGTTATAATATCTGGACAATACAGGCAGCCTATTTGCCCAGCATATTATTTAGTATCCTATGTTTAAATAATGTGGTGGGGGTAATCATGTTTGTGTTGGGAAATGTATTAATTTCGTAATAAATAAAAGTCTGTTTTAAAATAACTTTATTTCTCCCAGCTTAAGTTATCTTTTATAGATTTTTATTTTGTAAATTTAATGTGATTTCTGTCTCTGTCACTACTGAACTAATAGCATTTAACGACCAGAAGGTGGCAGAAACGATTTCATATATACAGTCAGTGACGTCATGTAACGCCAGGCTTCTCTCTGCTTGGAAAAGAACGCGGGGGAGTTTGACGTTTGGCGTCGGCGGGAAAATAAAGAGCTTTTTCCCGGGTCTCGTTTTTCGAGATGAGGGCGGTTCATTAGGTCTTCTCACTCCTCGCGAAGAAGTAAAATCTCATTCTAAACTCTTTATTATGACACATAGTGTGCGCGTAAATATCTCATAGCCTAAATCTTACAATTCATCTGTTTTGTAAAATGGTTTGAACTGGCAAATAACGCCTCAGTAACGGGTTGTGACTTGTGAGCGTTTCTCCCGATGATAAGGATTTGTTTAGTTGTGAAGATCACCGTGAAAAACGTCCTCAAAATGCAAGGGGTTTTGTAAGCAAAGAAGCTCCTAATGTACTGTAACGTTAGGTGTCAGAGGAAAGTAAACATAATATAACTTTGTGGATCTTTAAGATAGCATTACAGCTTTTTGTTGCATTTATACATATTTTCCATTGTCATGCATTTTATAGAAAACTAGATATTTAAAAAGTTAGATATTTAAAGAAACTAGAATATAGAAGTGATTACAACAGCCTTAGTACAAGATATTGACTATTTCTGTTCTTTTATGTTTCTTGTGAGCAGTGTTGGGGAGTAACTAGTTACATGTAACGGCGTTACGTAATTTAATTACAAAATTATTGTAACTGTAATTAGTTACAGTTACTAAGAAAAAATGAGTAATTTAATTACAGTTACTTATGAAATTTTTAACGATTACAAAGGGGATTACATTTGAATATTTACACACATCCACATACAGATTTAACTGTTTTCTTTCCCATATTGCACTGACTATTCTGAGACATACGCCCTAATAATTTCCGGGATGCGGAAACACAGTCTGGTTCGTAGAATCCAGTCATCAAAACAAAATGCCTAACGCGGACGGAATATGCCACATTTTGGATGACTAAATCAAAAGTAGGTCAGTAGCCTACACTTAACTGTTAAACAAAACATGACATGGACTAGTGTCTGTGAATATTAAGCCCCAAAAATGCAATATATGACTTGCACATTCTGCGTGTCTGTGGAAATCAGGCGCGGACTGGACACCGGGAGAACCGGGGCAATTCCCGGAGTCCTGGCAGTCGATTTTGCCCCACTATTTAATATCATTATTGTATAATTGCCTGCCGAATGTACTAAAGCGATCATTTGCGAATCTGCCATTTGATAATTAAATCTCTAATAAGTCATGAAGTGTTAGTCATGACTCGCGCGCTCTCCGCGCCTCCGCCAAACGGTTTGGATCAGACTCAGAGTAATCAATGCGAGAGAGAGAGTGAGAGAGAGAGAGAGAGAGAGAGAGAGAGAGAGAGAGAGAGAGAGAGAGAGAGAGAGACAGTGGACTGCTGGAGCAGAGAAGCAGAACTACTGTTCAGGGTTTCAGGTCAGTTTCATCTGTAAAGATGCTTTTTTTGTCTTTGTTTTTTTATTTATTTAATCAAGCAGCAGCACGTTGCTCATCAGTCATCACTAAAAATACTATATAAAGGACATCAGTATTATCTGTTGTAATGTTACAGTAGGAATTTAGCTGAAAAAAATTCAGATTTTTTCATAGGTTTAGGGGGAGCTACGACAGACAACAACACAACCCTTACGAAAATTAACATTTTAATATTTAACTATAAATCCAGAGAAAATGGTTACTATTGTTTAACTGTGATAACCAAAAATGTAAACTTATTTTACAAATGTATTTATTTAAAAATCCATTTGCAAAAAAAAAAAAACGTTATTTTTACTTTTATATAGGCTAATAAAAGCATGTTTAACTTTTGTAAGGGAAAAACATGACTCGTGTACAGTATTAGGATTTTTCTATAAATATATTGTAGTATTGTAGAGTATTGCATTGTAAAGTATAGTTTTTATCAATCTTGATTATTAAAGTCATGAGAGAGATGGATAACGGCAAAATAAAGAGACTGAAGAGAAAAATGGAAGTGAAGGTGCAGTTCAGGAGAGAACTTTTAATTATTTTGCATGTCCCCAAATTAAAGATTTAAACCTTTTTTATGTCAGGTCCATACCAAAAAAAATTTTGTCCATGAATTTGTTTGTATGAGTTTGAATTTTCCAGTCTGAATTTTTTTCCCAGTCCGCCCCTCCTGTAAATTAATGGCAAAGACATGGTTTCATTTACTACACATAGGCCTACTGAAGCTCGCAGTGTTTTCAACCTCTGTCATCTCAATATAGGAGTACACGAGCACATAAACATAATTTCTAGAACTGCTCTGTGTCACTTCATGTGCATTTTACTTATTTTGAGAAAACTATCATCATATACAGAGACAGCAGTTTAAAAAAACACCAATGTTTCAGGAGTTTATTACACAGAATACGTCACATGCTTATTAGATAACTGTATTTAAGTTGATGTATATGCTTTTATTTATTATTCTTTAATTTTCACAAATTTAGAAAAGTAATCAAAAAGTACTCAAAAGTAATTAGTTACATTACTTTAATAAAGTAATTGAAAAAGTTACACTACTATTACATTTTAAACAGGGTAACTTGTAATCTGTAACCTATTACATTTCCAAAGTAACCTTCCCAACACTGCTTGTGAGCTTATGGTTTTTTAGCATGAGTCAGAACCCAGAGGCTCAATTTCTGCTTACTGGATTGACAGATAAAGCAACTGCACTTGTTTTCCATGGAAATCCCCAAGCTCTCCTTTCCCTTGTGTTGAGATATAAACACTGAGCAGAAGGTACTTCTAGTACTGAAAGAAAACAATGAATCCTTTTGCTGATTCTTTTTCAGGAGTCAGTCTTTAGAATCGTGGCTGTGTTTTAAACCATACTGTATTGTTCCCACAGTTGTAGGTTAGGTGTGTTTTCTTTGAACCCGATGTCAATATTTGTAGAGGAAAGGACAAACATGGTAGACTGTACTTCACTGTCACAGGAAGTTAGGTCTTTTTAAATAACTCTGAAGCTTCACATGCTCCGTTTTGAGACCACTGGCACAGGATGCGGTTAGGTAAATGAAACGGTGTCAGACCAAGATAAAAATATGAAACTTGTATTGATGCACAATTACAGGTTTGCAGCTTCTCCTGTACCTCGCTTGTTTTTCTAATATTTAGTTTCATTTTTGATCGAACAGTATGAACATTATCTCTAACAGACAGAAACATTGAAAAACGTAAGTGGAGCATCTGAATGGAAAGTAGGAGGTCATAAAATGAGTAACTGATTTATGATTTGTTTAAACTATGAAAACACCATAGCCCTCCTCCATTACATAATCAGCTGCTTACACAATGGTGCATCTTGATACACCCCACTGGTACTGAATATTGGAATCATGAGGGAATCCCACTTTTTACGTACAATACTTTCTTACTTTGAAACCCCAAAACGAAACCCTACCAACTGTGAACATGTTAATCTGACAACACTTACTGGAAACAGATCAAGTTACAGTATAAACACACCCTTAGCCATTAACCAGGCCAACATCCTCTGAGTATAATGGATGCTCTCAGTTACTGAGGAAGTTTATCATTATTAGAAATAGGAAATGAGTGTGTAAGCACTGGGGGATACTAAGGTTCTGTTGTCCTTGTCACACAGAATGAAATAGTCCCTCTGTCCTTTGTGTTTTGTGGGATGCTGATGTTTCACACTGTATGCAAACAAAAGACAGTTGGCGCACATATCAGATAACAGCGGCCATCTGGGAGCGGTAACTTGGCAACCAACTCGACCAATAAGGTAGTCAAGACACTGAAGCCCTGTCCCTTTATTGTCTGTTTGGAGATAGAAGCAGGTTTGGTCAGTCTTAATCATATTGATGACTACTAAACATGGGACGAATGAAAACAGAGGACATTTTACCAGACAACAGATCAAATCCTACAACAGCAGTTGATCAGTCGATTGGATTTAAATACATAAATATGATATTACTCAGCATAAATCTAATGGGACCGCGGGAAGAAAATGAATCTCTGATCTACAGGAAATGGTGGCCTACCAGAACCCAAAGTGTGAAAAAAGTGTGAACTGAGGGTTTTCTGAAATTAAGTTTGAGATCAGTCTGTCACATCTGTTAGCATTTTGTCTGTAAAAGCAGTAACAGGGACAATAATTTGGGACTTTATGTCCAAATTACACCAATGTTATTTAGAACTGTTTCTAAAACACTCTTACATGTTTACAATTTACAGCTCTATCTTTAAACTATAACTGCCGAAACTACTTTCCATGTTATCAGTGTTAGCAAAGGGAACATTTCCTTCATTTGTTTTGGAAACACGGATGTAGGATGACATTTATGGCACCATAATGTCATGTCAGATAATCAAGCAAATACTTATGGTAAAAATCGACATTTGAGGACATTTAGAAGTAATTTACTTCTTTGAACTGACATTCTAGTCTTCCATCCGACCATCAAACTTCACTCTGCACTCTATTTGACGAATTTGGATTTTAATATACTATCTAAAAACATTTGGTATTTTACAGTCACAATGTTGGTGACTGTATATGCCGAAAGTTGATTAACACATAAGGGTGACTAGACTGAGGACAACTTCATGCACACTGCACTTTGGTTTTTACCTCTTTGATCTTTGTTGTAGATCAAAGAGGTATGCAAACTGTAATGCAAACAAACTGGGGAAGTTGTGGCTTAATGGTTAGAGAGTTGGACTCGCAATCGAAGGGTTGTGAGTTTGAGTCTCGGGCCGGCAGGAATTGTGGGTGGGGGAGTGCATGTACAGTTCTCTCTCCACCTTCAATACCACGACTTAGGTGCCCTCGAGCAAGGCATCGAACCCCCAACTGCTCCCTGGGCGCCGCAGCATAAATGGCTGCCCACTGCTCCGGGTGTGTGTTCACAGTGTGTGTGTGTGTTCACTGCTCTGTGTGTGTGTGTGCACTTCGGATGGGTTAAATGCAGAGCAAAAATTCTGAGTATGGGTCACCATACTTGGCTGAATGTCATGTCACTTTCACTTTCATCTCAACAGGAAGTGGTGGTCACTCTGAAGGTGATGCAACAGATGGTCTAATGTCAGAGCACCCCAACCCAAGTTACCTAATAAGGTTTATGATTGTGCTAATCTGATACACTGTTCTTTATTGTGTTAATATTGATAAGGATCTACAATCTAATGTGAGTTGCGCTGCACTGATGGGGACTTTTAGGCCTGAGCTGTGAGAAATTCTGCATCTTTCTTTCCTGCAAACATGACAAAACAGATAATCGATCTCAGTTGGTTGAGTCAGATCAGAGGCCGCAGCTTGCTTTGGGTTTTTGTAGAAGAGTGAAAAAGATGAGGAAGGGGCTTTGGGTTCAGAGAAGAGCTGAAAACCACAGTGATGATTAGACTGTAACATCATGGTTTATCATTCAGATTGTTGACTTTGTATTGGACTGCAGGGTTTGACTACAAATGTGTATGAATTATTTTTAGCAAATCAAGTCCAATAAATTAAGCGAATGCTTCAAAGAAATATTAATATTGTGTATGTGCAATTAGTTTAACCAGCTCAATAAATGTATTGTTATCATAAATCTAGGTCAGGGTATTGTACCTCCAAGTTTGTGGTTTGTACCCGAGGAATGTGCAACCTGTGCACAATGAGTTTGAGAGATGGATGCGTGGTGCTGTGTGCATATGCGGTACCAGTGCAAGGTGTAGGTGGATGAGATGCTTCTGATGGCCTGATCTTAATACTGCTTTATATACGTTGACAGAACCTCTAGGCAAATACAAAAATTTCAAAAGTGCATCAAGCATATGTTATTTGCAACAATAATACCAATATGTTCCAAAAACAACAACAACAAATAATAAAAAAAATCTGTTTGTGCAATGTGCATAAGCTTGTATGACCAGCTGGTAGCTGGTTTCTTTCTGGTCCAAGATGATCTACAAGCTTGGACCAGCCTGTAACCATCTTTATTCAAAAACACAAAAAACATTTTCCAGGTATAAACAAAGAATTAACAAAATCTTAAGATGTTAATAATATTTATATTTGAACGCAGACAATACAATTTTCCATAATAAATACAATTACGATAGTTTTCCTCAAAACCTATGCCAGCTAAATCGCTAAAATAGACAATACAAAATAGACAGTAGCCTATAATGTACCAGAAAACTTCACTCATAGCCTAATAGTCTAGGGCGGGACTGAAAACAGTGTGGTCGACTCAAACGCACTGCATGTGGAACCTTTTTCTTTTTAATTGTAGATTCGTGGAGAAAATAAATTCCTTAATTATCGATTTGATGTAATCGGGTTAATTAAATTTGTAAACCCAGCTCGGTTTGAATGCGTCAGATCCGTGTCAGATCCGTGTTCCTGGTTGCTTTTGTCCATCTTGACGACGCTTCTCGTAAAACATCATGTGGAATACAGGTATCTCTAGGACAAAATGAGGACTATTATTAGTAAAACAACGTCTTTATGTCTCTTCCTGTTGGTCATGGACGGTAAGTGTTTTAACTGTGTCGCTTCGACTTCTAGTCTGTTGGGTTTAAAACATAAATATATATTTTTTCACTCTTGTCTGCATTTTGACTGAAAACGTGCCAATTTCTGTGGGTTTATCAGATATAGGATCAATCAGCATGCTTGAATACCAAACAGACAACCTGCATAATGTAGTAGATCAGCTTTGATGGAGTTGCGCCCAAATGTTGGATCAGCCATTGGGAATCTTTCTATAGAAACTAAGAGCGCTACATTCTCCGTTTGTCCTTTCTTTGTTGCGCACATACCTAACGTTACCAGAATCTCAAAGAAAGCAGAAATAGCATCGAGTGTAGCATTAACATACATAGTTTAACATAACCACGTTTAATTAACTCTAAACATAATTATAAACATGAATTCAAAATAACAATTAACATTTCCGAATAGCATTGTCGACTTTGCAAATCCTGCAGCATCCAGTGGATGTTTTTGTTTTGTTTGATCTATAGTTATATTTGCCGCTGTATAATCATCAGAAACTGAATAAAGCTATACAAATTTGTTAATTTCTTCAGAAGTGAAGAATAATATACTGTAAAATAAAAAAAATATTTTAACAGAAAAATAAATGGTTGGTTGGCTGTAATGTTACCTGGCAATATACACCATGCTAAACAAATTCATTAAGTATTAGTTATGGGGCAAACGGAACTCTGCAGATTTATTTAGTTTCTTTAATATCAATTATGTTCATTTAAGTGTTTTATGTTGCCTTTTTTGTTATTTAGTTCATGTTTAGTGTGTTATTTTAGTCTTGTATGATACCCTGAGTAAAAATACAAACACACACACACACACACACACACACACACACACACTCTTATTCTGGAAAAACTGTTTCTGTATGTGTTTCAGGTGTGTTTGGTGCTGCTACAGATGTAATGAAGTCAGTGACTGAGGGAGATTCTGTCACTCTAAACACTGATGTTACTGAACTACAGAGAGATGATCAGATACTGTGGATGTTTGGACCTAAAGAGACTCGTATAGCTGAAATCTATAAGCTAATGATTGATATGTTTAACAGTAATGATATATTTGGAGACAGACTGAAGCTGGACAATCAGACTGGATCTCTGACCATCACAAACATCAGAAGCACAGACTCTGGGCTTTATAAACGACAGATCCGCAGCAACAGAGGCAACTCAGACAAGACATTCAGTGTTACTGTCTATGGTGAGTCAAATATGACTTAAAAACCTCTTGTGTAGCTTATTATTGATCTGGTAGTATATATCATATTACACATTTACGCATTTAGCAGATGCTTTTATCCAAAGCAACTTACAGTGCGTTCAGGCTAAAATGTTTTGCCTAACATGTGTTCCATGGGAATTGAACCCACAACCTTTTGTGCTGTTAATGCAAAGCTCTACCACTGAGCCACATATATATACATATATATATATATATATAGCTCAGTTCTGGTTTCCGTGATGGATATTGTGATTATTGTTCCACTTAATATGAAATTGGATCCTAATTTCCCTCATGTCAGAGTTTGCCCACATTACAGCAATATTCTTATTCAATTTACATGTTTTCCAGCTCATCTTCCTGTTCCTGTCATCAGCAGTAACTCTTCACAATGTTCTTCTTCATCATCATCATCATCATATTGTTCACTGCTGTGTTCAGTGGTGAATGTGGGTCATGTGACTCTCTCCTGGTACAAAGGAAACAGTTTATTGTCCAGCATCAGTGTGTCTGATCTCAGCATCAGTCTCTCTCTACCTCTGGTGCTGGACTATCAGGATAAAAACAGCTACAGCTGTGTGCTCAACAATCCCATCAGCAACCAGACTCAACATCTGGACATCACTACACTCTGTAAAAGTATGACCATATCAATGATTATTTTTAGCTAAGCTAAATAGCTTCACTAAGTACCAATTATAGTTTGAATCTTGCAATATGCAGGTGGTGCTAATTTAGACTGAGTTAAAATCCTTTCCAGGTGTTCTGTGTTATTCATCTTTTTTATATATGCTCTGTACTTTTGTAAATCAGTACTTCTTTCAGACCATTTTTGCCAATTATACCAACAACCTACAGTTTGTATAACTTTCTGTATAGTAGTGCAAGATAAAAATGAAGGCATATGCACATTTATACTGGAAGTAAAAATAAAAAAATAATAATTTTAAAGGGTATTCTGCACAATGGATGAGTATAAAGTATATAAAAAAAACTTTTAATTCCTCTTCTGCCTTCATATCATTACTCTTACATAAATACTATTTCTGTTTCTTCTTTAAAGGCACAGGTTAATGTTAATTGTTGTTTTTCCTCTTTTCAGTTTCAGATTGCAGTTCATGGCTAGTTGCAATAATCTGCGGTTGTTCTGCAGTAGTTCTGGCTATGATAGCAATTGTGATGTGCTGTCTTTACAGGAAATACAGAAAATCAAGGCCAAAAGGCAGGTCTTATCTGAAGCTAATGCATCAAGCATATGTGCATTTGTCTTTTAATGATTGCTATTAATGATTTAAAAAACTTTTTTAAATATTTTTTTCTTCCATGCAGCTGAAACAGTTCCGACAAACGAGAGTGAGGTAGTTTACACAGAAACAACATTTGTACCTAATGTACAAAGGAAGGTATGACTCTCATGGGCATGTTCACGTTAACATCAGATACAAATGGTAAAATGTATGTTTTGCTGTTTAAAAATAAAAAAAAAAGTTGAAATGTGTGCATGAAGCAATGGCAGTATACTGTTAATGGACATATACACCAGCACATTAATCAGAAAACAGCGCACTTCTTCCTTGTGACTTTGCCAGCTTCTGGTCTGACGAACTGGGGTTTCTAGTAATGCGATTACTCTGGAATTATTCAAACATAGCATTTGTAAGATTATAATTTTTCTGCAACAGCAGCATCCACTTAATACTAGGTAGATATGTTCTGTCTTTTCATTTTTAAAATGTGTTTCGAAGTAAGGACTGTACATAACATTATAGAAATGCTATTAAAGTGAGCCTGCTGGTTTTTGTTTTGTGAGACTTCTAACCTTCTGTCTGTGTTGTCCTACAGAAGGCTAATGGGACAGAAGAGACGATATACTCCGCTGTCAAAAAACACTGATCAAACAAGCAGAAGTCTCTCATTTCACCACAATGGCTTTGTACGCCTGCATCTGTCAGTATTACTGCACTTGATCGAGGAGAGGAAAACATAATTTGTGCTTGATTTTATTTGCCTTTTAACTTCAAATAATATTTGGGGAGGAATTTTGTGGTCCAAACAACATTGAGCCGCATTCATTCTTACTGTATGAAATGTGCATTTAAAATATTGTATAAAAAAAAAACTTTTTTTTTTTCGAAATATCTTCATAAGTTCACCATTAGATTGAACTTTTTTAGCTTGCTTCGTTTTTTTTTTTTTTTGCATATCCAAATTCCCCTCTGGCTAACAAATCTATATTTTGCATGTAGCAAGAGTTAAAATGGCTATTAAACAACTGACTTAATTCAGAAATTACTACATTCTTGTACTAAAAAGCAGTTCCATATGTGATGCATTAAAATGTAGAAACGTGCATGCCTTGTTTATGCTCTTTCAGCTTGTCTTATACACAGAAAAACTGGCAGTTATTCATGTCCTCAGGGTTTTTATGTAAAGTCACAGGACTCTGCCCCAACTCATGCTGTCATTCCAGTAATTCTTACCTTTCTGCCCTGTATCATAGCAATACAAGTCATTACATGTCTCATCCTACACTATAGTGCTTTACTCCCACAGGCTTTGTGCTGCATCTGATGAAATTTAACCCTGATCTGTGCTGTTTGTTAGTGTTAAACGTTGATTTTTTCCCCCCTCTTTTTGTTTTTCCCTTTTCATTGTCATTAGTATTTGTATAGAAATCAGTCAGTCAGTTATTTCCAAAAATAAAGAGTTTGAAATTTAACTCAAATTACAACACTGTTTATTAAGGTGTTTGTTCATGCTTTAGGTCAGTGACTTTCAATGTGTTTGTAAATTAATACAATTTGTAAATAAAATTCAGTGTGTTAATTAGACCCGAGGGTGAGTAAATTATGATTTTTAGAATAACCCTTAATTTATTTGGTTATGACACACTACCTCTTTAAAATGGTGAATCACACAGTTTTAAATGAGTAGTTAAAAAATTGGAGAACCACTGTATTAGAAGCACGTTTGCTCTATTTACATGACGAAGTGGATGTGAATTCGATTGAACAATTATGAGTTACTGCCTCCTCGTGTCTGCAGAAGAGAATGGCGTGAGTGAGGTTGTGATGCTGGCTTTTTTTTTGTTTTTTTTTTTTTTTTTTTATTAAACTTCAATATACAAGTACATCAAGTACAGATTTTGTGTACAAACAGTAACAATCACGCCAGGGGAGAAGACAACTAAGATAACATACAATAAAAGAAGAAAAAAAATAAATAAAAAAACAAATCATACAAATGCATTGTAAAGCAGAAACATTGTATGTGACCTAACAGCTTTCTTATTCGTAGAGCAGGAAATGGAGGAGATGTATTGTTTTACATTAATGGAAAGTTCAATAAAGGTAGGTTTCTTATTCTGGAATTTCGATTTATGAATGTAAAACTTGGTCAAAATAATAATTAGATTGATTAGATAAAACTCAGAGGTAAAGTTCATGTCATGGGTAACAATACCAAACAGTACATTTTCCCATTTCAGCATAAAGTCAAGATAAATATGGTCGGCAATATATTTACTTAGTTTACTCCAAAGCAGCCTAGTATGAGGACACAACCAAAATAAGTGCACAAGTGTTTCTCTTTGATCTCCACAAAAGGAGCAATTAACATCAATATCTTTTTTAAGCTTCTGTAGGTAATGATTAGTTGGGTAAAACCTATGAAGCATCTTAAATGAAATTTCTTTAACTTTATTCGTTAAAAAAAACTTATGCGGCAGCAGCCATATTTTATTCCAACACATATCACCAACAAAATGAGACCAATATGGCACTGATGATGGTACAGTGATAATTTCTTGCTGGAAAGATCGGCAAATGTTTTTATTTACACTTTTACTCTGAACTGAGAGACAGCTTTTACCAATATGTGTTTCCAAAACATTCCCTAATACAGGGGGATTGTCATTTCCCATAACACCTCTAAATAACGATATTACACCTGTAGGGATGGCATCAAAGACAACAGAAAAATCCTTTGGGGTGACAGGGATGCCAAATGTAGTGAGAAATTCAGAGTAAGAATAAAGCCGACCATCCTGATTAAACAACTGGCTAACCAAAAAAATATTGTTTTCAAACCATTGTTTTAAAAAAAGTGATTTGTTTTTAAATAGAATATGCTTATTGTTCCATATGTAGAATCTATGAGGGCTAAAATTGTGTTTGTAAATCATTGACCATGCCAGAAGCATTTGTTTGTGGAAAGAAGCAAGTTTGATTGGAATCTTGTCAATATTATAGTTGCACAATAAAACAAAATTGAGACCACCGAGTGAAGTGAAAATATGATGTGGGATAAAGTTCCACAGAGATGTTGGACACCGAAGAAAACGCCTAATCCAATTTATTTTAAAAGTGTGGTTCAGTGTGGTGAAATCTAAAAAATTAAGGCCACCCTTGCAGTACTCATTCATTAAGACTGACTTTCTCACATAGTGTGTGCGGTTTTTCCATACAAAGTCATACAGAATCTTGTCTATAGCTTTGCATGTCTGCGTATCTACACTTAACGAGAGAGCCGCATACGTTAATCTAGAGATTCCCTCTGCCTTAGAGAGTAAGATTCTGCCCCTTAAAGATAAGTCACGAAGAAGCCATTGGGTGATGCTGGCTTTTTCTTGTTCACATCCATTCTAGATCTGACGTAACAAACGAGCAGAGCGACAGAGGCCACGCCCACCACAGCATAAATCAACGATGGCGTCACACTCGAAGAACTGCTGGGGAAGTCTGGGGAAAGAAAAGACTTATTAGACTAGCCTATATGAGGAATCAAATACTCATTTCTAAAAGTCTTTTGCTTATTAAATGTTTGAATGAAAATTCTAAAATGCAGTGTTCTAAAAAAGCCCCTTTGAGAAAGACCTTGTTCTCAAACCTTATAAACACTCGCACTCTTTTTACTAGACTGAAAACTGATTGCACTGTATTTTATATCTCATCATTTTGTTTTCTTTAGTTTAAATTTTATTTTAAATAATTTTTTAACAATTAAATCCTTGCTTTTATTATTGTGTGTTTTTTTACTGTTATGTAAAGCACTTTGAATTACCATTGTGTATGAAATGTACTATATAAATAAACTTAACTTGCCTTGTTCTTCTGACTGAATTTTTTTATTTTTACCAAGTGAAAGTGAAAAAAAGTGAAAGTGAAAGCTGTGTTAACCTAACTGAGACTTGTTATAGCACTTATATATCATTGCTCTTTTTGTTGTTTTTGATTGCTTCCATTGTCTTAATTTGTAAGTCGCTTTGGATAAAAGCGTCTGCTAAATGAATAAATGTAATGTAAATATATATATATTTTTTTCACTATTTGTATTTATTTATTTAAATTAAAAACTCGACCAGGAAAGTGACACTGTGGTGTTATAATCGGCTTCATTTCATCAATGTTGCTAAATTCATTAATAAATACATTCATTCATTAACATCAGTGAACCAACGAACGGGTTTTTGTTTTTGGGTGAACCGTTCCATTAAAAGAAAGATCACTGAAGTAGGCTACCTGGACATTTACAGAGTGTAGTGATGTCCAGATGTTGAGTCTGGTTGCTGATGGGATTGTTGAGCACACAGCTGTAGCTGTTTTTATCCTGATAGTCCAGCACCAGAGGTAGAGAGAGACTGATGCTGAGATCAGACACACTGATGCTGGACAATAAACTGTTTCCTTTGTACCAGGAGAGAGTCACATGACCCACATTCACCACTGAACACACCAATGAACAATATGATGATGATGATGATGAAGAACATTGTGAAGAGTTACTGCTGATTACAGGAACAGGAAGATGAGCTGGAAAACATGTAAATAAATATAAATATATTGCCGTGACATGGGAAAACTCATACAAAAGGGAAAATAGGATATGTTTATAATAATATTAATACCACAGACACAGAATTGAGCTACACAACACTGGACAAGAAGATCCAACAAAGCACATAAAGTCTGCATTACATATTAGTTTTGAGAAATATGAATTAATCAAGAAAGGACATTGGGTTATACAACCCGAATTCCGGAAAAGTTGGGACGTTTTTTAAATTTTAATAAAATGAAAACTAAAAGACTTTCAAATCACATGAGCCAATATTTTATTCACAATAGAACATAGATAACATAGCAAATGTTTAAACTGAGAAAGTTTACAATTTTATGCACAAAATGAGCTCATTTCAATTTTGATTTCTGCTACAGGTCTCAAAATAGTTGGGACGGGGCATGTTTACCATGGTGTAGCATCTCCTTTTCTTTTCAAAACAGTTTGAAGACGTCTGGGCATTGAGGCTATGAGTTGCTGGAGTTTTGTTGTTGGAATTTGGTCCCATTCTTGCCTTATATAGATTTCCAGCTGCTGAAGAGTTCGTGGTCGTCTTTGACGTATTTTTCGTTTAATGATGCGCCAAATGTTCTCTATAGGTGAAAGATCTGGACTGCAGGCAGGCCAGGTTAGCACCCGGACTCTTCTACGACGAAGCCATGCTGTTGTTATAGCTGCAGTATGTGGTTTTGCATTGTCCTGCTGAAATAAACAAGGCCTTCCCTGAAATAGACGTTGTCTGGAGGGAAGCATATGTTGCTCTAAAACCTTTATATGCCTTTCAGCATTCACAGAGCCTTCCAAAACATGCAAGCTACCCATACCGTATGCACTTATGCACCCCCATACCATCAGAGATGCTGGCTTTTGAACTGAACGCTGATAACATGCTGGAAGGTCTCCCTCCTCTTTAGCCCGGAGGACACGGCGTCCGTGATTTCCAACAAGAATGTCAAATTTGGACTCGTCTGACCATAAAACACTATTCCACTTTGAAATAGTCCATTTTAAATGAGCCTTGGCCCACAGGACACGACGGCGCTTCTGGACCATGTTCACATATGGCTTCCTTTTTGCATGATAGAGCTTTAGTTGGCATCTGCTGATGGCACGGCAGATTGTGTTTACCGACAGTGGTTTCTGAAAGTATTCCTGGGCCCATTTAGTAATGTCATTGACACAATCATGCCGATGAGTGATGCAGTGTCGTCTGAGAGCCCGAAGACCACGGGCATCCAATAAAGGTCTCCGGCCTTGTCCCTTACGCACAGAGATTTCTCCAGTTTCTCTGAATCTTTTGATGATGTTATGAACTGTAGATGATGAGATTTGCAAAGCCTTTGCAATTTGACGTTGAGGAACATTGTTTTTAAAGTTTTCCACAATTTTTTTAGGCAGTCTTTCACAGATTGGAGAGCCTCTGCCCATCTTTACTTCTGAGAGACTCTGCTTCTCTAAGACAAAGCTTTTATAGCTAATCATGTTACAGACCTGATATCAATTAACTTAATTAATCACTAGATGTTCTCCCAGCTGAATCTTTTCAAAACTGCTTGCTTTTTTAGCCATTCGTTGCCCCCGTGCCAACTTTTTTGAGACCTGTAGCAGGCATTAAATTTTAAATGAGCTAATTAAGTGGATAAAAGTGTAAAATTTCTCAGTTTAAACATTTGCTACGTTATCTATGTTCTATTGTGAATAAAATATTGGCTCATGTGATTTGAAATTCCTTTAGTTTTCATTTTATTAAAATTTAAAAAACGTCCCAACTTTTCCGGAATTCGGGTTGTAGTTTGTTGGCATGAAATACAAGTAGATGGGAAACACATTTTATTTTTAACATGCATAAGCTTCATGTCCTTTTATACATGTATGTTTTAAGTCATATTTGACTCACCATAGACAGTAACACTGAATGTCTTGTCTGAGTTCCCTCTGTTGCTGCGGATCTGTCGTTTATAAAGCCCAGAGTCTGTGCTTCTGATGTTTGTGATGGTCAGAGATCCAGTCTGATTGTCCAGCTTCAGTCTGTCTCCAAATATATCATTACTGTTAAACATATCAATCATTAGCTTATAGATTTCAGCTATACGAGTCTCTTTAGGTCCAAACATCCACAGTATCTGATCATCTCTCTGTAGTTCAGTAACATCAGTGTTTAGAGTGACAGAATCTCCCTCAGTCACTGACTTCATTACATCTGTAGCAGCACAAAACACACCTGAAACACATACAGAACAACATCTTTGGCTGAACTGAGAGATCTTGAAAAACCTTAAAAAATGTATCTAGTATATTTATTTTTAAAACATTTAGCATATAAAGATATGACAGGATGTGTTTTTTACCGTTGGTTATTGGCTCATGAATGTCTCTATAATGATTAGATGAGTTTTCTTCAGTAATTTAAAGTTAACCCTTATGTGTTTTGGCACATATCAGTCAAACAGGCACATTATTGGATCATTTGAGCTAGTAACAAACATTGATGCTCAGTGACTCTTGAAAACCTCTTGAAAACTTATATATATATATATATATATATCATCAAGCATTTACAAAAACATATGAAGGTAATAAGTAGCAATACACATCTTACCTTCCACACTAATGAAGAGCAAGATTAAACAGCACTTGTGCGTGTGCATCTTCAAAGTGCAACTGGTGTTACTGAAGTTTCAGTTCACACCAACACACACAACAGAGTATCCGGTAAAGATTCAGCCAATGACCACTCACTGCACATTGTATTGTTATGAGGAAGTATCAGTCAGAGTCTTTTAGAGTCCAGAACACATTGGGTTTCAGCATCTTGGTTGTTTAAACATAATTCAAGTACCAATAGCCTCCTTAGGTTACTAAAGCTTTTAAGCATATTTTTCCACATGTTGTAAAATTCTTGAGTGATTAATATATTTTCAATTATCCCTTGGTTGTGAAAGAAACAGGCTATCTTATATTTGACACACCAAAGTGTGTTAAAATAAGCATGCAGTGTATTTTGTTGCTAAGCACAAGAACGTCAGCATTGGCATTGTGGGCACATAAAGATTCGTGAGAAGTTTCAAGTGCGTGCGAGGATGAAGACCATCTCCAGCACTGTGGTTATAGCTCTCTCATATACTTTCTTTCCACAAGACCACTTTCTACTGCATGCTAACTGTGTTAGAGGGTATATTGTTTAGAGGGCAATAGGTGAGAAGGGACTTACTTACACAGAAGAGAAGAAATTGTTAAAGAAGCTATTTTTGTTTTCTTTGCCCCAAAAGTATTCTCCTAGCTTCATTAAATGAAGGCTGAACCACTGATGTCACATGGACTATTTTAACGATGCCCTTATGTTTCTGTGCCTTTAATGTAGTTACATTGCTGTCTATGCAGGGTCAGAAAGCTCTCTGATTTCATCAAAAAATATCATAATTTGTGTTCTGAAGATGAATGAAGGTCTTACGGGTTTGGAGTGACATGAGGGTTAGTAATTAATGACAGAACTTTAATTTTTTGGGGTGAACTATCCCTTTAACCCAAATAAAAATATGAATTAGTTCAGAACAGTTCGTTCTCGAACAAACACAGTCCGGCTTGTATGTGTCTTCGAAACAAGTTTCTGTTACAGGATTACCTTCATATTAAGATGGTGTTCAAATATACACTGCAAACACTTAATGATGTAAACAATAAGGTATGAACAAAATATTCGGTCGTAAGAGCTTAAGTTTATAAGCTGACACCTCTGTTACCGTCTCTGGTAGGGTGACCACCTGCTAATAAGCCCAAGGGGGGACAAGGCGTATGTTTCTGAGGGACAATGTGGGACACTGCCTTGCGCGGTGGTGCCCCCACCCCATGGGCAGACTCACTGATAGTGGTTTTTGATTTAAACACAATAATCAGTCAATTACAGGCCTAAGCCAATAATGTACTGTTTCACTTTCCATTTTAAAACCTATTTCAAACACTTCAAAATGGAAATACTCAGGTTATTGCAACTAGCACACAAAATATTCTGACAACAGTCATCCTTCAATTCTTCAAAAATATTTTCACACAAATTACAGACATACATTAATTTTTAGCTACATAAATTGAATAATGTAATCAAATGTAAAACGCATCGCATATTTGACTGTATAAATTAAAGATTGTTCTTTATTAAAGTTACAAAAGCTTTTTAATCAGGAGCAGTGATTGATTTCTTTGTTGTTGCTATTCGATTAATATAAAGACTGTCACTTTAAGAGAATGCACTGATACAGTGGCCTACGTTCAGCCGGCTATGTCTGCTGTAGGATACTTACCAAAACAGGCATTTTGACATGATTTTTGTGAGAATTTGTCCATTTAAACACAATACTTAAGAGAGAGCTTGTATTTGCGCGCGTGCCAAGGCGCGGGTTTGCGCGCTGAGCGCATGCACAAATCTTCTCACTGCGCGCGCGAACTCGCTTCCTCTGGCTAAAAATGTTTAAACTGACAAAGCTTAAATGAGTTTAGTTTAAACACAGATATCAGCACCCAGATGATGACGGAATAAATTACTGCTCATATACAGCATTCGCGTTGAACAAGAGTGAATGATTTGTCCAGGGTTTTTTTTTTTCTCATGTTTTTGTAATGTCCCGGAAGCCAGAATTCGCATGCATCAACAGAAACATTTTGTGGGAGGAGACTGGCCAGCAACCAGTTTCAGGTGTAGATGGTTAGTTTTTTCACTAAGATCGCATAAAGGGTTCTTGCAGCAATAGGTGGTGGTTTTTTGGTGGTGGACGACAGAACTCACTCTGACGTGGACTGACACGGAGGCAAACATTGTGACAAATAACTAGGAGGAAAGACTAGGACTGAGAAGTAAAGGTAATATAAATACAGTTTAAATAAATAAATAAAAAGAAGGGAAAAGGGTTGTGTGAGGAATTTGCAGTGGGATTATCGACCGACGGCCTGTATAGGTCCGGAACGGTGGTCTCACGGAGTTTCTTGCAATCCGTAGGAGATGGTAGGAAATGACTCTGACAGTGAGAGTAATAACATGGCTTGTAGTGAGGAAGATGAGAGGAAGCTAAATGAATGGGAAAGTGCTGGTAAGGGAAAGAAGGGAGAGAGTCGGAAAAGAAAGAAAAATCATGCATCTAGCATTGGAGAATCAGAAAGTGATGAAAGTGGAAAAGGGGAAAAAACAGTAAAGGAAGGAATATTGAATGTTGTTGTCAGATTTGAAGAAGAAGGCGGAGTTAAGAAAATTGACCCGATTAAATTAACAAAAATCATCAAGAATCAGATTGGGGAAGTGAAATATGCAAGGATTTTAGGAGATGGGAATTTGCTAATTGGATGTGAAAATGGGACCCAGTTAGACAAAGCTAAAAGGATGACATATATTGGTAAAGTTAAGGTTCAGAGGGTTGTAAAAGTTGGAGAAAAGAGAGATAACGGAGGTAAAGGAGTGATTTATGGGATTCCCATTAATATCAATAATAAAGAAATACTGGAAAACATGAGAGTGAATAAATTCACAGTGAAAAGTGTCAAAAGATTGACCAAAGGAATAGAGAAAAAGGACACGGAGTCAATACTGATTGAATTTGAGGAGAAAGAGTTGCCTAAAGAGGTATACTTTGGATATGTAAGATATAGTGTGAGAGAGTATGTACAGAAACCAATGAGATGCTACAACTGTCAGGAGTTTGGGCACACTGCTAAAATGTGTAAGGGGAAAAGAAGGTGTGCTAGATGTGGAGGTGAACATGAATATGGGATGTGTGGTGAGGGAACAAAACCTAAGTGTTGTAACTGCGGAGGAAATCATAGTGTAGCATACTGGGGATGTGAAGCACTTAAAAAAGAGGTGGAGGTACAGAAGATAAGACTAAAAGAGAAGGTGTCATATGCTGAAGCAGTTAAGATGAATGGACAGAGGAATCAGAATATAGAGGGAAGAGTGAATAAAGGACAAGAGGAAATGGATGATCAGCAAGGGATGAGGAAAGCATGGATAGAAAAAAAGAAACTGGTCACATTCATTGCAGGAGTAATTAATGCAACACATGAGATTAAGTCAAAAACAGAAAGAATTCAAGTAATTGTGAAAGCGGCAGAACACCATTTGGACATGATAGGGCTGAAGTGGGAGGAAATAAATGATGAACTCAGGATGCAAGCAAGTCAGGAGGCATCATGATTAGGTTTTTAATCCTAATAATGCTGATTTTACAATGGAATGCGAGAAGTCTCTTAGCTAATGGGCAGGATTTTAAGCAATTTGTTGGTAGTAGGGTAGAAAAACCAGAGATAGTGTGCATTCAAGAAACTTGGTTAAGACCTCAATTGGATTTTGTTTTATATGATTATGTGGCGGTAAGGTATGATAGAAGGGAGGGGGGAGGAGGAGGGTGTGTTACATTTATAAAGCAAGGAATACCGTATAAAATCTTAGGAGTGGGAAATGAACAAGAATATGTAGTAGTGAAAGTATGGGCAGGAAAGAGAGAGTTGGTGATTTGTAATTATTATAATCCTTGTAAAAGACTAGAGAAAACTAAGCTAGAAAAGATAGAGGGACAAAATTGTAATAATATTATATGGTGTGGGGATTTTAATGGACATAATACTTTGTGGGGGAGTAAAAAAAGTGATTACAATGGTCAAATAATAGAAGAAATGATAGATGAGAAGAATTTAGTGTGCTTAAATAATGGTGTAGGTACAAGAATTGATGTTAACACTGGAAAAGAATCAGTATTAGATCTCACATTAGTTTCAAATAAAATTGCAGCAAGATGTGATTGGACAGTGCATAAGGATGGCACAATAGGCAGTGATCATTATCCGGTGTGGTGTAAAATAAATATAGAGGTAGTATGTAGTATTGGGGAAGCAAGTGGAAAATGGATTTTTGAGAAAGCTGATTGGGGAAAATTCCAGGAGGAAAGTGATAGGTTGTTTAGGCAAACTAAAGATGAAGTTAGTGTTGAAAAATTAGATAATCAAATTAAGCAAGGTATAATATCAGCAGCAGCAGAATCCATTCCCAAGAGTAAAGGAAGATGTAAAAAGAAAGTAGTGCCATGGTGGGATGGAAAATGTAAAGAAGCAGTGAAAAATAGAAACAAAGCATTTAGATTAGTTAAAAGAACACATAATTATGATCATTTGATTCAGTATAAACAAGCACAGGCAATAGTTAGGAGGATAATCAGACAGACAAAAAGAACATTCTGGAAATCTTATTGTGACACAATAGGAAATACAACTCAAATAGGTGAAATATGGGGAATGATTAAAAAGATGGGGGGGGATAAAAGAGAATGGAATTATCCAGTTCTGACTGAAGGAAATGAGAAGGCGATAACAAATAAAGAAAAGGTAGAGATGATGGCAAAACGTTTTGTTAGTATAAACAGTTCTAATAACTTGTCAGAGGAAGGAAGAGTAGCAATAGAAAGAACAAAAGCGCAGTATAAGGATGTGATATGCAGGAAAGATAATGGGGATGAGGAGCAAGATGCTCCTTTTAGCATGGGAGAGTTGCAGAGAGCGCTGGATAGGTCAGGGAAAACGGCTCCAGGGAAAGATGAAGTGTGCTACAGTATGTTAAAACATTTAAGTATAGAGGGTTTGGGGAAATTATTAAATTTATACAACAAGGTGTGGGAGGAAGGGAGACTTCCACAAAGCTGGAAAGAGGCAATAATTATTCCAATAAGGAAGCCTGGAAAGGATCCAAGTAATCCTGGTAGTTACAGACCAATTGCATTAACATCGCATATATGTAAGATAATGGAACGTATGATAAATGAAAGACTAATATATCTTTTAGAGAGTAGAAATAAAATGGCTAGATGTCAAAGTGGTTTTAGAAAAGGAAGAAATACAATGGATCCTGTGATCATTTTGGAGGAGGAAATAAGGAAGGCACAAGTGAATAAAGAAACTGTAGTAGCAGTATTCTTTGATGTGGAGAAAGCATACGATATGCTGTGGAAAGAGGGTCTTTTAATCAAATTACATTTAATGGGAGTTGGAGGGAAAATGTTTAATTGGATTATGGATTTCTTAAATAGAAGGAATATACAGGTGAAAATTGGGGTAGATTTATCAAAGCAATATGTTGTAGAAAATGGAACACCACAGGGAAGTGTGGTTAGTCCAACTTTATTCTCCATTATGATTAATGATATTTATTTAAATCTTCCAGGGGATATAGGGAGGTCTTTATTCGCAGATGATGGTGCTATATGGAAGAAAGGTAGAAATGTTGAGTATATTTTAAAGAAGATGCAGGAAGGAATTGATCAAGTTGAAAATTGGGGATTAAAATGGGGATTTAAGTTTTCAGTGGAAAAATCAAAAGTAATGGTTTTTACAAATAAAAAGAAGAATAAGGAAATTAAGCTGGAAATGTATGGAAGTATGTTAGAGAAAGTAGAATGTTTTCGTTTCTTGGGAATATACTTTGACACAAAACTAACATGGAGAGAACATATAAAGTATACAGTTAATAAATGTAAGAAAGTGCTAAATGTGATGAGATGTCTTGCTGGGTTGGAGTGGGGTGCAAGTGTTTCAGCTTTAAAATATATATACATTGCTTTAATAAGATCTAAATTAGACTATGGGAGTATTGCGTATGGGTCAGCAGCAAAGACAACATTAGCTGAATTGGATATTGTGCAAGCGTGTGCCTTAAGAATATGTTTAGGGGCAATTAAAACTTCTCCAGTATGTGCACTTCAGGTGGAGGGAGGTGAAATGCCATTGTGGCTTCGACGGAAACAACTGACTGCAAACTATTGGATAAATCTTCGAGGGCATGAGGATAGTCATCCAACAAAAAAGGTATTACAAAAGTGTTGGGAAAAGGAGAGAAGAAAGAAAGAAAGTTTTGGCTGGACAGCTGATTTAATTGCAAAAGAAATGGAAGTGTATAATAAAAGATTTGCTAATACTGTGTTATGGCCTGTTAAGCCATTTTGGACATTGGAAATTCCGAAGGTTGATCTAGAGCTTTTAGTAATTAAAGGTTGTAACAGAAATATAGATATAATCAATGAATATTTTAAATATAAGAACAAGTATAAGGACAATACGGAGATTTATACAGATGGGTCAAAGGACCTACAAACAGATGCGACAGGGTCTGCGGTATACATCCCTAAATATGAGATAGGAATTAGCAAAAGAACATCTGACAGCATAAATGTTTATGCAGTTGAATTATGTGCTATACTTGTTGCATTAGAATGGATTGAACAATGCAGGGATATTAACATTCTAGTATGCAGTGACTCAGTATCAGCTCTTATGAGTATGAAGACTGGAAAAGCTAGTAGTCATCAAGAAATATTATATGAAATCTTGTGTTTAAATTCAAGGGTATGTAGACGAGGGAAAAATATAACATATATGTGGATACCAGCACATGTGGGCATACAGGGAAATGAGAAAGTTGATAAATTGGCAAAAAAGGCAACAAAAAAAGAACATGTTGACATGGAAATTAAATTGTCAAAATCAGAAGGGAAGAGTCTAGTGTGGAAAAAGATAATGGAAATATGGCAACATCAATGGGATCATGAAAGTAAAGGAAGACAACTATACATGATTCAAAATAAAGTAGGCAGTATAAGAGAGATGTCAAGTAGAAGGACAGAACAAGTGGTAATAACAAGACTTAGGATTGGGCATTGTAAGTTAAGTGGAACTCTTCATATGTTAGGAAAACATCCCACAGGCCAATGCGATGAATGCCAAGAGGAAGAAACAATTAGTCACATTTTTATGTCATGCAGGAAATTTATAAAAGAAAGACAAGAGTTGAAATATAGCTTACAAGAAATTGGTATAGGACAGTACAATTTAAAAAGTATATTAGGATGTGGAAAGAGTGAGCAAGGAAAGAAATATTTGTTTTATTTTTTAAAGAGGACTGGACTGGAAAAAAGAATATAATAAAAAAGTGACATGATAATAGACAACAGATGGCAGTAATGTAACATATTGGATACCAACTGCCTTAAAAACCCAAGGAAGAAGAAGAAGAAGAAGGTGGTGGTTTTTCTGCAGTTCTGGCGTGTGTCTGTTGTGCTCAACGTGCAGCCTCCGTACCCTTTCATAGGTATGTTTTATTTGTTAGTTTGGGTTGTTTGCATGAAGTTTCCAACTGCTCCTTGATGGTGAAATTCCATCTTTGTTATTTTCTTCTTTTAGGCTGATTATTTAAGAGGTTTATTCTCTGTCTGGGAAATGAGGCAGACAAACATTTATTGCTGCGGTACCTTCAATGGGCTGATGGCCGTGTTGGAATGCTGAATAACGGTAAACGCAGTATATACACTTTAAGACCGATCATTTATGAGTTTGATGCAATTAATATATAAATGTATTTGTTGTGGTAATCTGTTCTCTTGTTTCATAGTACCTTTTATCAATCATGTTTGGGGATTGAGAGCTGAGATTGGGTAACTGTGTTGCAGTTGTACTTTCGCTGAAGTAGGTTTTTTGTTGTTTTAAATTGTGGGCTGCATTGATGTGTATTAACATGCATGTCTCTTTATTGTTAAAGGGGCAGACCAGCCACTGTTTCTTGTATATTTTAGATTTGTATTGTGGCTTGTTATTGTTATTTGATATTGATTTTGATCTTAAATGTTATTTGTCATTTGTTTTGTTTTCTTTGGTACTGCTCTCCTCTTTTGTGTGTTCCAGTGGTCAGAGGCTTTGTACAGGGCCGGGCCTGCATCTACACTAGACCTCCTTCGGTGTGGGTGATTTGGGTGGTGTGACACTGCTGTGTGGTGTGTACTGGAAGTTGGCACTGAAATAGTGACTTAAAGGTTACTAATTTGCAGTGTATGCTGTGGGGTTTCTTCTGTCTTCTGTCTCTTACAGGTGGTAGGAGGTCCACAAGAGCAGGCCCGACCCTCTTGCAGTCTTAAGGAGAGCCAATTCCAACTTCTGTGAATATTATTAACATTTTTAAACATTTGATGGTTCTATTGTAACAATAAAATTGTTACCCTTTGTTACAACCTACATTTGTTGTCCATAATCCGTATTGTGACCCCTAGAGGGCTCCTCCTGCCTTAAATAAGGAGGTGGCGTAGTCCGCTTATATTTACTACACTACATTTTATTAGCTGAACCCTGTTTTTTTACGTGCCATTTATAGCAAGCCATATTACAGATGATATTACAGATGCTTTGTCGAAGCGAGTGTCGAACCGTGTGTGGTGAACCGAACGGTTTAATTTTTTCAGCGAACCGTGCCACCCCTATTACAGGGCCGGCCCGCGGTATAGGCAAATGCTAAGGGCGCCACTCATCCATAGGGGCGCCAGAATGAGTGAACGAGTGAATTATTTTTGTTTGTTTTTTTTACATATTTTTTTTTATAATAGGCTACTATTTAAAACCATTATTTCGAAATACTACCAAATAAAGCAAAAAAAAAAAAAAAAAAAAGTCCGGCTCTTCAATCTTCCCCCGCCCATCGAGTGCTTGAAGTGCGTCAGAAACAGAGCGCACGCACGTCGCACGATCAGTTGTTGATAATTTGTTGTGTAGCGTGCCCGACGCCGCATCCAATGTAGACAGCACTGCTTTTGTTAACACACAGCTCGTAGAAACGGGCCTGGCAGCTCGCGCCAGTTCTAGACACGGTGAAAGTTTCCTGATTGTGACGGAAGGCCGAATTTACATGACACATTATAAATGAGCATAGTCTGCGATAGATACAGTGCCAAAAAGAAGAGAAGAGGATAAAGACAGAGGTAAAGAGATGTAGTGAAAGAACAATTTATTGCATAGGAGTAAGATACTATAATTTTTTGGCAGTTATTTTTACCTTAAACTTAATGTTAGCAGTTGTTCTGAGTCCCCAGACTGTGATTTTGTACAATCATGTCAGTTTTAAGACGCAACATTACTATTTTTAATGTTTTTGAAAGAAGTTTCTTCTGCTCATCAAGCCTGCATTTATTTGATCAAAAATACAGAAAAAATGTAATGTGATTATATTACAATTTAAAATAATTTGTTTTCAATTTATTATACTTTAAATTATCATTTATTTCTGTGATGCAAAGCTGAATTTTCAGAATCATTACTCCATTCTTCAGTGTCACATGTGACATCTGGTCTATCACATGATCCTTTAGAAATCATTCTAATATGATTTATTATGAGTGTTGGAAACAGTTCTGCTGTAATGTGTGTGTGTGTGTGTGTGTGTATATATATATATATATGCTAAATCATGAACACAATGACAGGGTGAAATGGGCTGTGATGCATGGGGCGCCAGGTAAAATCTTGCCTAGGGCAGCAAATTGGTCAGGGCCGGCCCTGCCCTATTACCTCAATAATCAATCAATTACAGGCCTAAAACAATCATGCCTGAGCAGACGGATATTAGTACATCTCATCACACCGGCACCCGCGTCTAAATCAGTTGTATGGTCTGGTTTTCAGTCTAAAACAGTTGCGTCAAGTATAAATGTCTCGACTGTTTCAGGAGGTGCGCGCGCAGTCAGCGGAGACTCGCACCTCCCAACTCGCACCGGAGGCTTGCACCTTTTTTTCTCAGATTTTGAAAAATCATCGCGATCGACTTAAAATGCTTCCAAGATCGACTTGTCGACCGCGATCGACGGGTTGGTGACTCCAGATATAGATGAGCGACCAACTTATTTTGAGCAAGCATTGATTATGCGTGACACAGTCTCAATTTGTGGGACGCATGAATTGGGCTTCAAACGCTGTGCGCGCACGCGCTACGCGGGACGGGTGGTCACCCTAGTCTCTGGTCCACAACTTCTGTTCTGATTTCTGAGGCAGAATGTGCTATAGTGCAAGTTTCATTTACTGATGCAAGTACTGATGTACTAAAATGATGCTCAGCAATGTACGGTATGGCACCATAATAGTGCTGCTAATGGTTGTTGGGTTATAGATTTATATTTTACATATAGAAGGCATCATAATAGTGAATTGAGTATACTTTACATTTAATTGAAAACACTATTTGTGTTGTTTAAATTACAATATTTTAACATAGTTGCAAAAATACCTCTTTTAAAGAGCAGGTCATATGGGTTTTCGAAAAATATATATATATTTTTTTTTCATTTGTAATGTAGCGTCAATGCAAACAGTCTGAAAACTTGTTAATCAAAAAAGTGTCTCTCAAAAGAAAGAGTTGACTCTGAACCACCTTAAATATATTTTCGAATCACAATCCCCATGAAACATGAACACTCTGACCTGCCCACAAACACTTCCGATAGTTGGAGTGTTTACATCATGTTTTGTTTTGTTTCCTGCACGCTTTGTATACGGAAAGACCAATCACAACAGACTTAGCCAACTGACCAATCAGAGCACAGTAGGCTTATTGGAAGGGAGGCATTTACAGACCTTAAGCTCAGAATGAATCGTTTCGAAATCATTGAAAAATGATTCTAATATTAAATGTATATTCTAAAAAAAAATGACAATGACCTTAGATGCATTTCAACCTGTAGTAGGGGACTCCAATACAATATTAGGATACTTTAAAATGCCATATGACCTGCTCTTTAAAAAAAAGAGAAAGTGAAGTGACATTCAGCCAAGTATGGTGACCCATACTCAGAATTTGTGCTCTGCATTTAACCCATCCGAAGTGAACACACACACACACACACTGTGAGCACACACCCGGAGCAGTGGGCAGCCATTTATGCTGCGGCGCCCGGGGAGCAGTTGGGGGTTCAGTGCCTTGCTCAAGGTCACCTAAGTCGTGGTATTGAAGGTGGAGAGAGAACTGTACATGCACTCCCCCCAACCTCAATTCCTGCCGGCCCGGGACTCAAACTCACAACCTTTCAATTGGGAGTCTGACTCTCTAACCATTAGGCCACGACTTTCCCACGACATTTTTTCAAAAATGTTTCTATATTGTGGCTTCATAAACATAAGCATAAGAATCTGTTGGCATGTTTGGTTTGGTTTATTAGTCACAAATACTTTATACTCTCATTATACTGTATAAATATAGCTTCAAAGCTAAGCTAAAACAATTTTTTTTGCAGAAATTATGTACAAAAATCTCATATTTACAAATCAAAAACAAAAAAAGTAGCCTTTTATCTTTGTAAAGAGATATTTCTGTAAATGTGCCCTTATTTTTTTAATATCTGAAGACATGATTTGTTGTATATTAGTAAAGTTGTTTGCATTCACAGCAGATCACACTCGTCCCTCCAGAGAAGAACTTTTGGATTGATGATTACGATTTTCTGCGTCAATCTGAGATGTCTGAATGCATTTCTGCTCATATTCTTCCAAGATTTTCACCATGTCCTTGTGGCCGAACTGCATGGCATCATCCCGAGGAATATTTCCCCACCTGAATAAGAGTTATGAGGTTAGTTATCACCAACTGGATGAAGCTGAAGGTAATAGTATAAAGAAACAGGGCTCTGTACCGGTCTTTCACAAAAGGGTTGACTTTGCAGGACTGCATCAGAAATAGCACAACATCCATGTGACCTAAAACAGAGAAAGAACAGATGGCAAAATAAATTTATGATTAAACCAATCATGTTTGGGACTAAAATATTATTTTATTTTTACAGAAAACGATTTTACCCTCTGCAGCAGCTACATGAAGAGGTGTACGAGAGTCATAGTCCTTCAGATCCATATCCATGGATGAAAGAGCAAACCTGGAGAAAGAGGGTAGTAAGCAATCTATATTTCGGTAGCACTCAAAAATGTGGAGTAATAAAGACATAAATTGTATAAAATGACCTTCTCAGAGCTGAGACATCTCCACTGTGTGCTGCAAACATCAGATTCATCACGTACTTATTCTACAAGACCAAATAAAAATCATTGGTGAGTTCATTGCTGAGACTAAAAAATAGCTTAATGTAGGGTATTTTTCACAAGTTTTGGAGTTTAGTTGAACTGAAAGCTGTTTTTCAAATTTAAGATTTACCCTGTCATCATCAGACTGTCTGCGAGGGTCCTGCTTTTTCACAAAGTGCTTCAGATTGTCATAATTGTGAAAGTTGAACAAAGACACCAGTTCCTAATTATGGAAGGGTTACAAAATTAGTTATTTAAACTAAATGTATAATGTGGAATTAAAAAGAGAGTGATAAACTAACAGGACAATGCCTGAAACACCTGACAGAAGTGGATTCCACGGACACTGTTCCCAACTTTGTCCACAGGGGGCGACCAACACATGACACCCATCACATTTGGCACCACCAGAAGAACTGCACCAGACACACCGGATTTAGAAGGTAACCCAACCTGCCATGTATTGAGAAATAGCTATGATTTGTTACTCGGGATAATACCAATTATTTTGTTTCCGATATGACAACGATATTTTTCAAGGCAGTATCGTCAATACCGATACCGATACGACACTTCTGAACTTAACTTTTAAATTATGAAATTTATTAAATTATTAAATTACTAAGAGTAAAATGGGTAATGATTACTACTTAACTTTATATAAAATGCATTTAACATTTAATACGCCCTTAATTGTAACTTACGAGGGTATATTTTTGTTTACACATGGTTCAGATATGTTTTTTGTTTACAGATGATTCGAAACTATGTAGGCTACAATATCAATATGTTTATTTTGAAATGACTCGAATATGTATGTTTCTTTTCTGTCCTCTGATAAGCATTGTTCAGGACTGCCGTTCCCAAAAGCTTTAATGCTTTCTTATGATACTTTTGGGAAATGCAGCCTTGTTTGAATGCGCTGTCAGAAGTGAGTGAACGCTCTCTGTCATGGATTGATTCTGTCTTGCAACATTTGCGGGTGTTCAGATGAGCAGAAAAATCGTTCTACACAATTATTTGCTAACATAGCTTATTCATCGAATTCAATGCATTATTTTTTTGTTAAATAAAATCACTGGTAAATAAAACACACCTTAGTATCAATATGTTTTGTCTGAGTATCGATACTTTTGATACTTGCATCATTATCAATACATTGATATTTCGGATCGATACGCCCATCCCTATTTATTACTACAACAAGTTTAAGTATGACAAAATTAACTACAATGTAATACAAGAAGCTAGCATAAAAGTCCTTAATATTATACTGATTAAAGGTTTTTGAAGCTCTCCAGTATATAGCATATATGTATTACCTCAACAGACTGCACAATTAAATTTGTTTCAATTAGTAAGGATTTTAATAACTTATCTTAAATAAGCACTTTTTAAATAAAAATTATTTTAAATGTAAGTTCACTAGATTCAAAGCATTAGAATTCAAACTCTGACGACATATAAAGACAGACAGTTTGTAGAGACAATATTTATTCTCACATGGAAAGCGAACTCTCCAGAGAAGTCGTACATCCCGCAGGAGTGCATGAGACTCAGCGTGTTTCGTACGGCTTCTGTGCTCAGAACTCTCTGTCCTGTGATTGGACAGATGCCTCCGTTAGCCAGTGTAGCGGCCATTATGCTGCCAGATTCACATGTGACTTCTATGGCGCACAACTATGAGGGACAGAAAGGAAATTCTGATGGAGCGTTCAATTTAGCGTTCGATTTAGCAATGGAAAAAATTTTCAACTGGGCCTACCTGGAAATAAAAGTCCAGTGCATCCATCATATCCGCCCCCTCAGGAAAACACTGTAAAGAAGGACATCATGGTTGCATTTGCAGACAATCGACAATATCTTGCTAGTTTGCTAAAGATGCTAAAGAACAAACCTTCTTCTCTTTTAGGTAGTATCCTATTGCGTAGTTTCGGTCTCCTGTTTCCTTCTCAGACTGAAACCTGGTGAAATGAAAATAGGTCAATAACAATAGCACTGGGTGAAAAACAAGTGTAAGTTGAGCAATGAAAGACATACGTTGCGTTGCTGAAGCCCACATACTCCCTGCCCGTCATTTTCTTCACAAACTCCATCACCTGTGAAAGAAATCCAAACAGTCCTTAGCTAACAGTCAAGATTTTGGAATCACATTTGGTCCATTTTTGGGATAACGGCATTTTTGGGATAACGGTATATATATATATATATATATATATATATATATATATATATATATATATATATATATATATATATATACACAAAAAGGCATATATTTTCAAGGAATGAAGACTCTTTCTAATACAAAGATACTCTGTGACTTTTATAATATAGCTGAAAAGCTGTATGCACTACATTTTGAATTATTTTTTTTAATGGCAACATCCAACAGGTTATTACTTACATAGTCAAACTTCTCGGCCTTGTTGGCACCTGGCTGTAGAGAACAACAACAGGAGAATTTACCAACCAAATAATTTTGTGTATTCTAGCTTGTACTGAAGAACTCTGGGAACCTCGTAAACATAAGTCATATACACCTAATGTAAAGGTCATTTTTAATAGGCTGGATTAATTCCAGACCATAAATACTCCTGCTCATAGCTTCACAAGGTCAGTATGCTACTCGTGTAACAGATGCACTGGGTCTGTCCACACAGAGCTGCATTCTGGGTCAAAGGTTTGTTAGATCAAATGAATTCTTGGCCCAGTCTGCATGTCAGTACATTGGCATATATCAGTATTTGTTTGGGAGTCGAGCAGAGTTGATTATCGGAAAACAAGTAAATATTAACGCAAACCTATTTGACACCAAACTCAAATTCACCAGAAAATATTTGTATAGAATTTCCCATTTATATAAAAATTTGTCGACCTTGATAAGCGAACTGATGACAATAGCTCCAGCGTTGACCATAGGATTGTGGGGTTTATCTAAGAACAGAAAAGCAGCATCAGCTTATCGAATTATTTAAATTAAATACAACTATTATTACTTTTTTAAAATTATTATAGAATAATACATTTATTTAGATTTTTTTTTTTTTTATGAGATTATTCTCAGGACAGAAAAGTTCTGTCTAGCAAAAACATAAAATATTCTACACGTAATGATAATCTATATCCACATTTTCCCACCTTCTTCATCCAGGGAGAGTTTATTGAATTTGAATCCACTTGGCTCCTTCCCCACGTAGTGGTGCACGCGCTCTGTGCCGTGTTCGTGTACTGCGATGGCATATTCCAGCGGCTTCACGCATGACTGCAAGCAGAACGGCATCTTTGTGTCTCCAACTGAGTGTCTGAATTCCAAGATGTGATTTAAAAACCACCCCTGCATATTTTAGAAAAGTTGGGGTCAGATTGATCTATTTACCTTTGTCCATCCACTGTGCAGAGAGAGACACCCCAAAGATCAGGACTAAACTTGGTCAGATGGGGAATGTATTTTGCAACCTAAAAAAAATTCTATGTGAGTCCAACTTCACAACTGAGTAATGAAAATGGATTTAAAATACAGTTTCTACCTGTCCATCCTGCTGGAGTTTCGATGTGTCGTAAATATGATTGATAATGCCCACAAATGCTTCAAATTCTGGAATGATAAACTTCCGTCTGAAAGCGAGACTCAGCAGGACTATGTTGCCACCCACACACCTGTTTTGATTATCGCAATTAGTAAACAACCAAATATTTCTCATATACAGGAATTTTGCAAATCTACATCGCCTGGATACTCACTTTCGGAACAGCTCAAGGTCCATCATGACTTCACCGGCTGACTCCCGGACAGCTTCGCGAATCTTTTCCATGCAGTCCCGTAATCTGGGGTCAGAGGTCAGTAGGCCAGTGCTTTTCACTGCCTGTAAGATGGCGAGAATAATGTTCTGTCTTTTCACAACCGTTCAGTTTACTTTGTGTAATGCCATTGTGCAATGCACTTGTTGTGCAAGCATTATTTAAAAACGAATGTATATAAATGTAAACTAAACAAGACTATAAATATACTAACTGTTTAATATTTTATCTAATAAAAAGTAAAAAAAATTAATTATACTATACTGATTATTGACTTTACCTATAAATGATTACATAAATGTTGACACAAAACAGTTCCACAAAGTCTAGGTAAATGTTTGTGTGTGTTTTGGCCCAGACTTCTCATGACCAGATTTCGGAACAAACGTGTATGGGGGGTTAATAGTAACTGAGCCTATAACATGCAACTGAGTAAATGTAGCTGCTCCCAACTGTTGCCCATATACACATATATATATATATATATATACTTGGAAAACTGCTAGTGCAAAGATTTTTAAATCTAGTTCAATCTTTATTGGATATGATTTTGTATGTGTTTGTCAATTAATAAACTCACAGCAATGAAATGAGACACGGGAACTTTCTCTGCTCCTTCAGTTATAGTGTAGAAAAGCATGTCCTCTAGTCCACAAAACAGACTGGTCACGTGTCTGCTTTAATAAAATACAATTACACACAGGCTGCTAACACCAAACATATTGTATTTCAGTTAGTTAATTTTATAGTGCATTACTATTTTTATATGCTATTTCATTTATGACTTTAGGTCCATTAGCAAGAAACACACAATACAAACCAAAACAATACACATTAAATAAGACAGTTATACCAATACTTTGTCATAGAGGACTGATATCCCACAAGAGTAAGCCTATGATTTGACAACAACATTATTTTATTATTATGTGAATCATCCAGCCGACAACTTAATTTATAGGCCTAAGTTCAATCAAATTTCTCATTAATACAGGGAATAATTATACTCTAGCCTTACTGTATAAATCACTTGAACTCCTCGATCTATTATTTATCGCTCTATCCATTTATTGTAGAAGTGACTCACTGTTTTGATGTAGGTTGATCGGCGAGAAATTCTTGACTCGAGTGAATCCGCGAAGATAAACTGAACGTCCTCCTCGCCACATTGTGACACGCTGAGCCGCTTTTTGCGATGTCTTTGGCAAGTAAACCAATGACTCCGACATTAGTCAGTCGCAGGGTCCTGAAAGAGATCATTTTACAGTATCTCGTATGACAAAATCCGGTTTAAAGCGTTAAAAGGAGATATTCAAACTATTCCTTGTCGCAAATAACGGTCTCGAGAGTTGCGCGCGGCCGGTTTGTTTTGAGGCGCGTGAACAGGTGCGCGTGGAATTCATCAACACTGACGTCGCCGGAAAGTTCACTGCCAGATTACTGGATAACTTTCACTAATAAAACATCGGACAATTCATGTCATGATGTTTAAGACAGCACGTTTTGAGACGTTTATAAGCTTAAATTTATGTCCTCGACTATTGTTTCATTCAAACGATCGTTTGAGGTAAAAAAGTGAAGCTGCAAGTGTCTGTTAAAGATCTCTTCATCTGGAAAGCATCTGCTGTGTAGGCTACAAACATCTAATAGACGTCTTTAAGATGTCAGTTTTACATATAAATAATAATGAACATCTTAAAGTCATTTTTTAAATGTCTATTTATTACAGATGAGCAAACACTGTTAAAAAAATATTATATACACATATATATGTCTTGCAGATGCAAATGCATAAGTTTAATAGACGTGTATCCGAGATGTACATGCTATCAGGGTTTACATCATTTACATCATATAAGTCTATAGGAAGTTTCCTAGATGTCTTTAAGATGTCAGCATTTGTTTAATAAATCTTTCACCATGGTACAAAGTGTTAATGAATAACTCTTGTTTACTAGACTTCTGGATATCATTATGCAATGGCAGAACCATTTTTGGTTCCTCAAAGAACCTTTGACTTGACGAATTCTTAAAAGAACCATAGTGTGAAGATCAATAGGCTAATATAAAGAAAATCTTTCTATAAGAACCTTTTGCGTACTCAAAGGTTTCAGTTGATGTTAATGGTTCTTCATAGAACCATCAATGCTAATAACTCACCAAAAGCTGGAAGACCATGACCTTTAGAGTACAGTATTGAAAAACAACAATAAAAGATGGTTTTATGCAAGTTATGAGATTGATGCACGGTTGTCAGTGCATAGAAAATATTCTTATAACATTTATTGAATTATGTTTATACAGTTGAATGAATTTAATTAGCAGTGACATACAGATATAATACCAAAGGTCCCTCTAGCAACACATCTACATTAGATGACCAATGGGCACAAACTGGTGATGGACTTTCAAGGCACATTTTAATTACGTTGCATAATAGTTCATAAATATACAAAATTACTAATAGTGTCTAGTTACCAGATAACTTTACATCATAAATACTACAGTATTAAATTTACAGACACATAGTGTTTGTAAACTCTAGTTACTTTGTAAGACCCCAAAATAAACCGTCATCCAGTGTATCGTAAAAGGAAAGTGAAAGGTTAAGATTTAAGGAAATCGGTCCTACACTCACGTCCAAATCTAGACACTTTTTGCTGGCTTTGGCAACACCAGCTTCAGGGCGATATCTACAATGCAAGCGGGCATATAAGACAAGGGAATCCACAAAAGCTTGGCATCCCAGCCTGCGCTGTAGCGTGTTCTCGGGTGGACGGCCAGCAGGGCGTGTTCCATGCAGTTGGTCACTTTACTGAGGTCGGAGTCGCAAATGGTGTTCATAATCAGCCTCTGGATCTTGATATCTGGAGAGACAAAGAGTGTCTAAATGGACTATACTCTTATAAATAAATGTATTTTATTAGCATTGATGATTCTGAGAAGAACCTTTAACATCCATTGAAACTTTTCAGTGGGCAAAAGGTTCTTACAGTCGAAAGAATTTATTTAGATTATTAAATGATCTTCACTCTATGGTTCTTTTAAGAATTCTTCCACTGAAAGTTTCTTTAGGGAACCAAAAATGGTTCTGCCATTGCATAATGGAATGTTTATAGGCTAGTTGAGACTATATGTTTGGAGAAATGGAGAAAAGTAGTTGTTGGCATAAATAACATACATTTATCCAAGTATTTGTCTCCATAACTCTCCTTCACTTGAGGGGTCAGTTGGTTCCAGAGGCGATGAAGTTCCCTTTCGATGGGCTCCAGACTGGTCACCTGGGTCTTGAAGAAACCAGGTTCGATGATGCACACATTGACCCCAAAATTCTGGATGTCCCTCCTGAAATTGAATGCAAAATCAAAACGTTTTCTTTAAAGACTAAAGCTATGGTTTCAAAGGTCAAAATGATATTAAAGCCACATAAAAACATTGTATTCATTGACGTGTGGTACCTGAGACAATCGGAGAAGCTCTCCACTGCAAACTTTGAGATGCAATACCCTCCGCCGTTAGCGGCTACTCTTCCCAACACTGAGGCCACGTTCACCACTCGTCCACGGGCCTTTTTGACAAGAGGAAAGAAGTTCATGGTCATCTCGATAACACCAGTCATGTTGACTTTGAGCGTGCTTTCGAAGTCTTCGATTTTCATCCATTCAGATGGGCCCATGGGAAGGGAGTGTCCGGCGTTGTTCACAAGACCCCATAGTCCTGGGAAATTGGAAGCAAATATGTCACGCTTGTATCTAAAACTTATTTTAAAGTCTCACCTGAAACGCATACCTTTATCTCCAACTTCTTTTTTGGTCCATTCCAAAGCCTTCTGAATGCTGGCTGTGCTGGTCACGTCCAAAATGCAGGTCTTCAGGAAAGGTCCCGTCGCCCTCTTCAGATCATCTGCACCCTTTTCCGTGAGACACCCGGCTAGGACACGGAAACCACGTTTGTCCAGGCGTTTGCACAGTAGGTGTCCGAACCCAGAGTCGCAACCTGTTACAAAAACGTGTTTCTCCGAGACCTTGGTGATCTCCAGGTTGTCCCGGTAGAACCACACCAGAACCCACAGCAGCACGAACGCACCCAAGGCGTATGTGCATGTACAGCTATTACTGTAAGCACAAAATGCATACAAAATTGACATATTTATGAGTTTTGTTGGTATGTAGTTATGTAGCTTGTTTTGATAGTATTTTAGTTAGACGCTTTCTTACCTCAAGTACTCGTACATCGCTTCTGCCTCCTGAGTGATTCTGCAAAGATGTTTTGTAAACAATTGCTTTTTGGTAGAATGCCAATGAATAAAAGAAAGAAAAAAACAACAATGCAGGTGTAATTATGAAGCGTCACAGTGCATTTCCTTAAATCACCACACGGGGCAACATAGTCTAACTCCAGTTTAAAAAGGTATTGTGAATTTATATAAAACTTTTTTAAAGATTCAAATAAAATGATATAATATGTTTTTTACGGGCTTATTGGACTTTATTGATCCATGTTCACAGCTTTTCTTTGGTTTTAGATTATGTATTCACAGGGGGCTAACATGCGTAACGTTATCGTTTTTCAGAGCACATGAGAAATCTTGGCTAAAATCTAAGGCTCTTAAAAAACAAAGGGCGTAAAGATTTCAACAATGCAATAAAATTGAGAATCCAGCACCACAGAAACACTATAAGCTTCTCAAAGCTCAAAACCTATTAGCTACAGGGACTTATTAGCAAAGAGAAAGGTTGAAGATTCATCTCGGTTACCACATAACGAATTGGACAAAACCAACCATTTAAGCTCCTAAGCACATTATGCTTTGAGGAATGTATGATAATTAATTATCAAACAAACATGCTTTTATCAAAAAATTATGCTTTCCGATAATAAATGCATAAAAGTTGTACACACAATATTTTACAATTAACTTAAAAAAATAACATCCAAAAAATAAGAAAAATAAAAAATATAAAAATAAGTTACTAAACTGAAAACCCTTATCAACATACATTAAAGAAATTGCCTTATTTGTAAGGCAAATAATGAATATAAAACCAACTAATACTCTTTTTAATCTCTTTAAGCATACACATTTAAAAAAAATGTTAATCCACCTTGAAATAATAAAAAATTCTGCTATCAGTTAAAGTAGTCAGTTATTAGACTTACTGTTTTCCCTTCTTGGCTCTGGAGCTGGAGGTCCTGAGTGCGTTTGGTGAGTGATCTGAAGTGGGTCTGCGTCTCAGATTTATCCCTAAAGCTGATCCTCTCAGAGAGGGCCGCAATTTCTAATCTCTAATCTCACTGTATTGACGTTTGGGCATTTTTGTGTGCTTGTGTAAGCGTCATCCACAAATAGCTGGGTTGGGAGGAACTTTTAAGGAGAATCATGCCAATTCACTTTATTTTTAGGTTGATTGAATTAGTTTTTGGGAGGTTGATAGGAAACTTTAAGCAATGACAGGAGCGTCCGTCCAGTGATGAGACATTAATGTGACACTTTTTTCTACAGCAGTTTTAAACCATTTCTATTTTTGTTCAAATGGTCATATGTGAAGACTATGGAATATTTGTACGTGTGAAATAATAATAATGTAAATTAGAATATACAATTAAATCGAATAATATTACACAATATAGAAACTTATTTTCATTGAAATTTATACAAATAATTTATCATATGGATCTAGAAGATAAGTTTTTCATGTTTTTATGATTCATGTTCATTTTTATTAAATTTTCATTTCAATTTTATTGTAGTACATCAAGTTGAACTAAATAAAAATCTGTAAACTAGCTGAAAAAAAGTTATAATTTAGTTTTTATTTCAGCTTTTATTTCAAATAAGGATTGTTTTTTTTTTTTACGTTTGTTAAACCCGTTTCAATTTTATGGTTTTAGTTTGATAACTCTGAGCTGTGTGTGTGTGTGTGTGTGTACATATATATATATATATATATATATATCCCATATGAGTTCAAAATTGTATATGCTTAAAATTCATGATAAAAATGACAAATTAAGAACTATCAAGCTAAAAATCTTATGCAATCCCTTAGGGCAACTATGTAGAATCTGGACTTAAAACAACCACATTCTGTTCTTTCTTTTCGTTGTCTTAGTTTAACGCTTTACTCTTTCTCCTTATGTTAATCCTGAGGCTGAAAGACCTTGTTGTAAATGTGGATTATGTAGCGTCACAGTGTGTGCACGGCTTAACATGGGTTAAGTAAAAATTAACAAACCGTGAAATCCCACAAAAACGTATCAAATCTATTTTAGCTGACTGTTACGTCTATAAAAGCTTAAAAGGAGCAGGGAAAATGTGTAATTCTGCCACTATACATTCATTACTGAGGCTGAATGGAAAACACATTAAACGCTGGTCAAAACAAAAGTTTGTATAAAGTCAGAAGCAGGGCAGCGGATCTGTGCAAGGGAACTTTTGGGGGTAAAATGTGATATAAAAAGTTCCAACTTAGCCGTTTTAGCACAATAGATATTTTTTATTAGGCAAGCATATTAATATTATGTAAAATAAAAATGAAACAAATTAGAAATAAACAGCTGTTCCGGCAATGCTTTACAGTAATAAACCAGACACGAATGTCTTAAATAACAGTGTCCGAGATTCACCAGCATCTGGAGGAAAAGCCTCAGCGTTTCTGTCCATGTGCTCATGAAGACGTGGGCTGAACCGGGCCTTTGTGCACATATTCCAGAGCTGTCGTGACTGTCCGCATGTCCATCTCAATACTTCGTGCCCAGTTCTCCACATCGCCGATTTCCTGTAAAGGAATAATCTGCCATTAAATCTGCACAGTTCACCGAATGCAACACTTAATTTGCCATCGTTTCAATCCTGCATTAATCAGTATTTAAAAAAAGCTTGTGTACTTTTAAGGCCTGGTTGAAGTTCTCCACCATGTTGATCCACTGAGCCGTCTGCTTGGCAAACTGACTGGCCTGAACCTGCAGCGTCTTCACCTCGTTGTCAAGCTTGCGCTGGTTGACGTACGCCTGCGCCACCCTGAACAGAGACACATATACTCTACAATGTCTTAAAGGAACAGTTCACCCAAAAATACTAATATTTTCTCGGGCTATTCAAGAAGTTTGTTTCTTCTTGGGAACAGATTTGGAGAAATTTAGCATTACGTCACTCGATCCTCTGCAGTGAATGGGTGCCGTCGGAATGAGAGTCCAAACAGCTGATAAAAGCATCACAGTGATCCACAGCACTCCAGTCCATCAATGAATGTCTTCTGAAATGAAAAAGCTGCACGTTTGTAAGAAACAAATCCAAAACTTCAATCCATTGTTTCTGGCCAAAATATGAGTCCATAATTCATAATAACATTTCCTCCAGTGAAGAAGTCCATCTCCTGTTGTCCTCTTACATAAAAATTCAACAACACATTCTTTTAGGGCCATTTTGGCTTGTAAACAGTGCTTGATCCGTGCATATTTCTCTCCTGATTCAGACCAGATGACTTTTTCATTGGAGAAAGCAATATTATGGCATGTTTAATTTAAAAGTGACAGTTTACATAAAAAATTGGTTAATGATGGATTTGTTTCTTACAAACATGCAACTTTTCACTTTACAAGACATTAACTGATGGACTCGATTTCTTGTGGATTATTGTGATGTTTTTATCAGCTGTTTGGACTCTCATTCTGACGGCACCAATTCACTGCAGAGGATCCACTGGTGATGTAATGCTACATTTCTCCAAATCTGTTCTGATAAAGAAAGAAACTCATCTACATCTTGGATGGCCTGAAGGTGAGTACATTTTCAGCAAAGTTTTCAGTTTTTGTTGAAATATTCAGTTTCCATTCCAGCGCTCTTTGCATTAATTTGTCTGTTGCGTGAACAATGTTCTGTTGCATCCAACCATGCAACTCTTAAGCTGCTTTGGCAGAGTTTCATCATAACGTCCACACAAAGACTGGGCTTATGACCCAAGAGATCACATGAACTGAACATATAATCCTGCATACCGTTACAAACATCACACACGAGTCCGACTCACCCTACATTGAGATGGTCCACCAGAGCTTCTGTTAAACTTGTAGCAGCTGCTATGGCCTCTCGCCTTCGTCTTTCTGTAACACAGAGAAGCATTTCTTCAAGAAAAAGCAATGATTTCATTGCACTTGAGTTGTACAGATTAATTCACTTTATTTTGAAGTTGATTGAATTGGTTTTGGAGATATGTGTGTGTGTGTGTGTGTGTGTGTGTGTGTGTGTGTGTGTAAACCATTATTCAATATTTGCTTATAATAATTTATTCGTTTTTTTTATTATTCTTAACGTTAACAAGCAGTGTTAGTGACTAAATGAAACAGGAAATTACTGAAACCTGAATTTGCGACTCGAAGGAAAATTTAATTTCATCATTTATAGCAATGTCAAAACTCCATCTTTTCTTAAATACATTTAACACACAAATATTAAGATGCGTCTTTATCTTTGCATTTGAATGATATCAAAGGGCCTGTCGATAGAGAGCTACAGAAACACATACCCTGCGACTCTTTCCTTTCGTTTTGCTTCGCTTGATGTTCTTTTAATAATCGGGAGAGCATTTTGGCTATTTATTATAATCGAAAATATAAGATGTTCATCTGATAAAATCAGTTTTCTCTAAACGTTTTGGCAATCGCTGGATTCACATGACAGCTCGAAAATATACGGAGAGGGCGGAGGGACAAAACGTATGAGCGTATTTTAAAACTATATTTCAAAATAAACGTTTCGTTAAACTATTACAAAAATATCACAAACCGTCAACAAATGCATGGCTGTCTTCGACTGCACTTGACTGAATGATAAAAAAAATGTGTACTAAGTTGAAATTCTTTTATTTTATTTTATTTTTTAATAAATGCCTTTTCGTAGGTACAAAAGCATTTTCTAAAGACTGTTAAACGTGTTTATTTTTTTATCTGATAATTTTTAATAAGTTTTGTGTGTTTATTGTGTTTTTTAAAAGTGACCGTTATTTTGAATGCTGACTGACGCCGCCTTTTGCGTGAGCAATTTAAACTTCAACTCCCATAATCCTTCACTCACACCTCAACATCAACCAGATGAAACTACAGCTGGAGCTGCTGCGGCGATTCGCGTGAAATGGCACAAAAGAGGCGCAGAGATGCCGCTTTGGTTCGGCGGAAAACATTAATGTAAAACCCTTGACATGAGTGAAACCGTCCGGAGCGACAGATGAGCTTCACGTGCCGTGAGTTTATCCAGCTAACGCGGGTCTGAGGAGAGGATGTGGCCTTTAGCTGTCAAGCTTAAGTAGTAGAAGCCCGTCAGCTGTTAGTATTTCCCTGAGAGTGAATGATGAAGCTGCATCTAAAGACATCAGTGACAGGATGAATCTGAAGAAGTCTCGGAGCCTCAATGGATTTGGAAAACAAGGTGGGTTTAATTGAAGAGTTCATTAAATACACGATGAGAGATTTACTGCTTCACTTTAACGTTACCGGTCGATAAGTGAATGCTATAAATATTACAGCTCTTAAAGCTCTTAAAATGTAGAGTTTGATGGATAATTTATGAGTTTGAAATAAGTTTTTTTTATTGTTATCTTTACTATATATAAATAGATATAGCATAAAAAGCTATACGAATACTTGTTAAGATATAAATAGATTAATATTTACAAAATTATATATATATTTAAATATATGTGAATATATAAATTATGTATACACACACACACACACGAAGCATATATATTTGTTTACCTTCAGTATTTTACAGTAAAGCTCCTTACAGTTATTACACACACACATATATATATAATTTACTGTATACACACATGTATAATTTATATATCTATATATTTATATAGATTTAGATTATATATACATATAATACTGAAAATATCTAGCTAGCTATAAAGAAACATATTGTGTGTGTTTCATGTGTAATTTATATCTTTATATTTATATATAAATACAATTTAGTTATACAGATAGATATGTGGGGATTTTAGAAATGAATCAATGTATATAAATAAATAAAAATAATGCTTTTAAATTAATATCTTTCTGTATGGATAGATAAATGTAAAAAAAAAAAGACAGTTGTTGCATTAATATAAAAAGCACATTTTGTTTGTGTGTGTGTGTATATGTCTGTGTGTATATGTGTATATATATGTATATATATAGGTGTGGGGATAATTTATTTCTGCCTCATAATCCTTTGATTATGTCTGTGGCAGAGTCCTTATTCTCACATTTAAAGGTGTAATGCTCATTATTTCATATCTTAAGCACTATTCAGAACACTTTTGAAGAATGTATCGTGCATGAGATATCTGCACTCATTATGTACAGTAAAACTGTTACAGTGCTAACACAAACTGATGTTTTGCACGTGACTGTGTTTTGTGTGCCAGAGAAAAATAGTTCCCTTTCAAAACCAAACCAAGTCTTTTAAAAGCGCCGTCCCTCTGGGAACAGCTGTTTAGACAAAAACACTTGCGCAAATGAAAGGGAAAGATCTTGGTCAACTTAGTCAACATTTCCAGCGAACTGTTCTGCTGAAGTGCAGTTAGCATCAGTGCCAGCGTGACCGTGTTCAGGTGCTGACCGCGGTCATCATGTTGGCAGATGCTGAGTCCAGACGGAAGAGGAAGACGGCGGAGATCACGCAGGCCCTGAACACGACGCCCGTGGATGTGGCCGCTCTGAGACGCATGGCCATCAGTGAAGGAGGACTGCTGAGCGACGAGATCCGCCGGCTGGTGTGGCCCAGACTGCTCAACGTGTCTGTAGAAAACATCCCTGAACAGCTGGGTGAGAAGCACATTCTGAGATTCTGAGAACAAAACATGCCGTTTCATCCAACAACAATAATCTCTTTTTCATTCTCTCACCCTGGAATATGCTAAATATTATTCAACTATAAATAATAATCTAGTTTATTATATCTTAATAAATGATTTTATTATTTATTAACACTTAAAATATTTATACGCAATATTTATACATGTAATTTAATTAAATGTGCTTCAATCTATATTAAATATAATTAACATTTTTAAATATTTATACATATTTAATGTTCCAGATAATCTAGCATAATTCATTCATTCTGTTGATTCACTCATTGTATTGAAAATACATTATTATTAATTATGAAATTTAAATATAATTTGTATTTACATTTTAAAATAATTATAGGTCTTTTAATGTCCAAGATAATTAAGCACCGTTACCATAACCAAAATTCCTATTATCATCACTGTAATGTGAAAAAAATACATTATTATTTAATTATTAATGTTAGGTAAACACTGTTGGCCTGGATGCACTGTGAGTTGTCTGCTAAATTCATAAACTTAATTTAATTTAATATTTTTTTATTTAATTTAATTTAAATATTACTAAATAAAATATGCATATACCATAGTTTAATTAGCATTATTTACATTTTAAAATATTACTACAGCTTTTATTTATGTAAAGTGCAATTACCTTCAACAAAAAAATATTTTTCAATAATTGTAATGTGAAAAAAAAATATTATCCATTGTTATTATTAATTATTAAATATACATATAATTTGATACGTATAAATTAATTATAATATTTACATTTAAAAAATGAATGCACATCTTTTATTTAGACATTTCTTGTATATGCCTTAATTTATGCTGATAAAGGGAATGAATGAAATCCATGGAAATTCACTTCATGAAAGCCATGTGCTGTAGATGTGAATCCAGTGTTTATTTCCAGAGCCGGTCGATCGAGACAATAACAAGGACTTCAACCAAGTGCTTCTAGATGTTCAGAGATCCCTGAGACGCTTCCCTCCAGGTGAGCAGAACGGCCCCCCGCTACTCCTTCAGGACCCTCAGCTGCTCTTGGTTCATGTCTAAGCTGCTCTCTGTTTGTTTGCGGGGTTTAATGAATGCAGGGATGCCAGACGAGCAGCGGGAAGGCCTTCAGGAAGAGCTGATCGATATTATTCTGCGGGTGCTGGTGAAAAACCCACAGCTGCACTATTATCAGGGTTACCATGACATCGTGGTGACCTTCCTGCTGGTGCTGGGGGAACGACTGGCCACTGCCCTGGTGGAGAAACTCTCCACTCACCACCTCAGGTGGGCCAACAGCAGGAAACACACACGGCAAGAACCGCTTCAGGACACTTCACCAAAACACAGACACAGGATGTATTTATTAATCACTTCATTTTTGCAGATTTTTATTCATTCTGAAATGTTGTTCAACTTAATAAAGCGCTATTCTCGTCAGTACAAATTAGCATTTGAATTTTATTCAGTATTGTTTACATTTTAAAATGTTTATAAATTAATTTTTTTTGAAGATCATTACTGTAATGTGATAAATATATATAATAATTATTATTACATTTAATGTGCATATAATATATTAAATATAATTTAATTCATTTCATTATTTCAATTTTTTTTTCATTTTTTTTCAAAATAAAAAAAATCCCATCAACTGTAAAAAAAAATATTATTATTATTATTATGTTGTTATTATTGTTAAATATTAATATTATTACATTATCTTTACATTTTAATATATTTATGCATACATTCATTACTGTAATCATAAGTACAACAATAAATGATAATCCTAACTATAAAAATAATGGTCAATGTAATCATAACAATATCTGTACCGATAATTATAACAATTATATTAGTAACTATAACTGTAATCATATGTATAACAATAAATGATAATGCTAACTATAATAATAATGATAAATTTAATCATAATATCTGTAACGATAACTAAAATGAAATGACGTAATTAGATTGATAACTGTAATCATAACAATATCTGTACCGATAATTATAACAATTATAACAGTAACTAACTGTAATCATATGTATAACAATTAATGATAATGCTAACTATAATAATAATGATAAATTTAATCATAATATCTGTAACGATAACTATAATGAAATGACGTAATTAGGTCGATAACTGTAATCATAACAATATCTTTACCGATAATTATAACAATAACAATTATAACAGTAACTATAACTGTAATCATATGTATAACAATTAATGATAATGCTAACTATAATAATAATGATAAATGTAATCATACTAAACTAAAATGATAGTGACGGTAATTAATGTGCATAGAATATATTAAATATAATTTAATTAGTTTCATTATTTCAATACATTTCATCAACTGTAAAAAAAACATTATTATGTTAATATTAAAAAGTATTATAATTAAATTCTATTTACATTTTAAAATATTTATACATAGCTTATGTATATATTTCTCATATGGGCATTTATTCTGAAAATAAATGGATTTTATAATTTTTTTCAGTTACTGTATTAAAAAAAAAAAAACATCTTGAAATGATTTTTTGTTTTAATATCTAGTAGAAATGTATATTATAGGGACTTTATGGACCCCACTATGGACAACACCAAACACATCCTGAACTACCTGATGCCCATAATCAAGCGGGTCAACCCTGAAGTGTACGACTGGATGCAGCAGTGAGTAGACGCCCATTTTCTGTGAGTTCATGTGTTTGGTTTGTTAGTCTGTGCTGAAGCTCAGTGGTTTGATTCATTTTTTCTTCATAATTACATAAAATTAAAAGCATCTCCTGAAAGAATGATGACAAACCATCTTTATTGACTTGTATAATTTGAGATAAGAGTCTTTATATTGTCTGCAGAGCCGAGGTCGGCACCATTTTCGCTCTCAGCTGGCTCATAACCTGGTTTGGACACGTACTGTCAGATTTCCGGCATGTGGTTCGGTTGTACGACTTCTTCCTGGCCTGCCATCCCCTCATGCCCATCTACTTTGCTGCTGTGGTACGTTTCCAGTTGTTGTCCTCGAAACCATCGTCTGAATCTTTGAGTCTCTGATGTTCAGCTTTTTATTTAGAGCTGAATCGGGCTGTTGTTCAGTCGGAATAAATAACTGACACATTCTGTCATGTCCACACTATTTGTCTTTTGAACAGTAAAGTACTGTGTTCTCCATAAACTTTTTGATGTTTGACAAATGTAGGTGAGGGACTAAATTGTAAACACAAATTAAACATTTTTACAGTACAGTTACATAATAGTAGTATTGTTTTTAACCCTTTTATACTACCATAAAGAATGTTAAGATTTTCACATTAAATACACACAGATAAAGAAAATCCACATGTATGTTTTACATTGTCCATACACGGCTGTAAGATAAGTAGAAAGCCAAACACACAAGCGCAGTCTGACTCAATCTCAGTGCAAGAGTGGTTTTCTCTTTGCAGATCGTGTTGCATCGAGAGGACGAGGTGTTGGACTGTGAGTGTGACATGGCCATGATGCACCATCTCCTGTCCCGTATCCCAGAGGACCTGCCGTACGAGACCCTGATCAGCCGCGCAGGAGACCTGTTCGTTCAGTTCCCTCCATCCGAGCTGGCCAGAGAGCGCAGTCAACTGTAAGTCTACCTTCCAGAAATGTATTTCTCTCGCAACTAACATGTCCCACCAAACACTGTTTATTTGTTTTTGGTCCAGGACGGCTGTCTCCACCTATAAAGACTTGGAGTTGGCGTCGACGCACCAGCGTCCGGACACAGTGCTTCGACGGAGACGAAAAGAGCAGCAGAAGCACCAGCAGCGCACCCTGGAGGCCCAGCGAGGGAGCGTGGCAGTCGTCCGGCCCACGGCACGCCGCTTCATGCGGCTGGCGGTCATGGGATTGACCGTGGCGTTAGGGGCTGCCGCTTTAGCCGTGGTAAACTCTGCCCTGGAATGGGCTCCTAAACTAGACTTACTCTTCCCGTGAAGGAGCCAAAAAACAGCACAGAGGACTGAAGATTGGTTACTTTGTAACCAAGTATTTATACTGGTTAGACTAATACACAATACATGTGTTCATAGTTATTATAATTAAACAAGCCTTTTCCCATTGAATGAGGTGCTGAGTCTGAAATATTCAGTAAAGCAGAGCGATCACAAGAAAATGTTTCCTGGATCTAGTGAGGACAAGCAACACAATCCTGGGGTTGGATTGGATGTACAGTGGCTCTATGTATACTCCACGTCTCATACATGAAACACAATCTGAGCAAGTTTTTGTGTAAATGGATTTTTCACCAATGGATCGTCTGCAGTGAATGGGTGCCGTCAGAATGAGAGTCCAAACAGCTGATAAAAACATCACAATAATCCACACGTAATCCAGTCCATCAGTGAATATCTTCTGAAGTGAAAAATCGTCTCGTTTAAAAGAAAGAAATCTATCATTTAAGAGATTTTTAAACTTTAAAATACATGTTCTCTATCCATAAAATTGCTTTCTCAGGTGTAAAGATAGTCTCGTCTGAATCAGGAGCATAATATGGAAAAACCTCTCTAAACATATATATGGTTAGATTTTGATGTTAGCAGGAGACGCAACGGGTTAAAAGTAAAAATCCTAGTGGATTATTGTGATGTTTTTATCAGCTGTTTGGACTCTCATTCTGACGGCACCCATTCACTGCAGAGGATCACTGGTGATGTAATGCTACATTTCTCCAAATCTGTTCTGATGAAGAAACAAACTCTTCAACCTCTCGAATAGCCTGAGGGTGAGTTAAATATCAGCAAATTTCTATTTTGGTTGGAACTATTTCTTTAAAAATTTATTTTTTTTATATAAATTGTCACATTGAATTCATATCAACCATTTAGTAACGATAATTTAAGAGTTTTTGTTTTGAAATGTACCTATAAAAGAAGTATATTGTTTGTAAAACAAAGTTTTCGTTTTGAAAAAATTATCAAATTTAAGTGAATGTGACAATTTACATAAGAATGCCTTGACATCACGTTCATAATGATACAAAATAAAGTAAACTGTTGTATTAAATTGACTGCAACAATTCAAGAATGATGTACATAACGACAGTCATTCATGTGCATTTCTCATAATACGTTTTTTACTAAATTGAATATAACAATTTATTAACAATAGTTAGAATTTTTGCTTTGAAATTAAAATGTAATGTAAACAGTTTACATAAGAATGTTTTATAAACTACATAAAATCATTAAAGGAGTCTTTGTTTTAAAATTCAAGCTCAAAAAACATTTAATGTTTGAAAAAAAATGTGCGTCTATGAAGGTTGTCAAGTCTTTTGTAAAACATTTTCCTTTTTGCGATTAATTTGTTAGAAATTCACGTACAAAAACAACATTAAAGAAGAACAACCATTCTAAAACCATTCCCTCAAAATCAACAATCTCACAAAAATGGCTTTTTCAGAAATTTGCTCAACTTGTGGTTCATGATTGAGACCCCATGTTCTTTATTATGCTTTGCAAACATTGAAAACCTAAAAATAAATTAGGACCAAAATATTTTTAGAAAACCTGTTTGTAGAATTCGATATTTCGTCTGATTGGTCCAGGACCCCTTATGGGTACGAATCTCATTTAAGTGTATGCAGTGAGCGAATCAACTTTTATTATGTTCGTAATTTGCATGTTAATGTTTTTTGAGGTTGTTTTTTTTTCCACTACATTGCAGGTTTTTTTTCTTTCTCCGAATCACCTTAATTACAGTATTTTTTTATGATAAGTGCCAATCCTAGTACATAACGTGCACCTCTCACGAATCTCAAGAGATTGAATTGAAAGCACTTCTGAATAACTTCAGCTGATCAACAGACTTGAGATTCCTTGATTCTGGAGTGTGTAAACGGTAGTTTCTCAAACTCAGTGTTGAATCATGGCACGTTGTTATTTTTGTTGTTCAAATGTTCACAACTGATCGTTTCCACTAAACCACATCAAAGCTTCGAGTAACATCCAACACTGCTTGGTTCAAAAAAATCCATGAATCATGATTTATTGAAATAACACACTGCCATCAACACAACTACTGCTTTTGCTTTTATTTTGCATTACTTTTTCACTAAAGAACGCGCTTCTTGCTCATTTTTTGCACTTTGAGAGATTGTCATAAGTTGTCTTTGGTTCGCTCATGTTAATGTCACATTTGACCATGTTGCTAAATATGTTTAAATAAAAAGAAAAGTTAAATAATTTGAGTCAAAAATACTTGTTCTTTTCAATTAATTTTGCACTGCTTGTTTTTTTTAATTATTACTTATTTTTAAGAGGTTATTTAAAGATGTCTATAAAAAATGAATAAATAATTGAATTGTACACCAGCTTTATTGAATTATACAATTTGTAAACAAAAAAATATTGTCAACAGAATGAAAATGCTTCTACATGTAAAAAAATGCAATATGGGGAAAAAAACGTATAGTCTAATTATTAGACAACATTTTTTTTTTTTTAGTATTAATTTTTTAATATAACCGTAATGTGAAATTATGCATTTGATTACATTCTATGCTGCATTTCTTCTGCTTTTTCTTTAATGTGTTTTTTCCTTCATTGCTCCATATTGCATATTTTGCTATGATCTTGCACACAAAAAAATCTTTGGATGCTAAAAAAAAAACTGCCTTTAAAAAAAAAAAAAAATCAATATTCTTACACCATAATGCTTTCCTCTTACAATATCATTGCACAAAGTCCGAGAGCATCAGTTTGCCAGTAGTGATTTAAGACAGTTTGACGTATTTGATATTTTAAAAATGTCCCTTTTTCATCAGTTTATATTATCCCATGATATTTTTCCGTTTGTAAACACGGTCTGAAAATTTAGTCCTAGAACATATCTATTAGGTCCTGACATCCAGATGATTGTGCCAGTGATATAACTAGACTGAGCAAATGTTTTAAAGCTATAAGTGCAAACTGTATGCATCACATCAACCCCACTTGGATTCTTTTAAGGAGTTTTGTAAGTGTTTTGTTGCTGTAGCGCATGTTTTTGCTCGTGGAATGAGTGTTTAGTGGCAGTTCTGACATCGCGGATGGCAAAGGACTCCATTGATTCGACATTTGCAACCCCCTGATGTGTCTCCAGCACCCTGCGGAGACGAAACCAGGTACAGGTTAGCCATTTGATGTTTGTGAATCACTGAACTAATGATTTATGTACACTTGTGTCTAACCTGAGGTCCCCATCGGGCTTGTTTGGTCACCCAGCAGATCTCGGTCTTGCACATCAGACAGCAGATCCAGTCACAGCCGTCTTTCTTCTGGACGATCACCTGACATTTGGGGCAGTTCATCGCCTCGCCGTTCTTCAGGAGTTGCTGGAAGTGAAACCGGTCAATGGGTAACAAATAACTTAAAGTTTATTGTTTTTTTTGTGTGTATTTGAAAAACATAAGGTGTAACCAGTGTACTATGATTCCTGAACAAAATGACTCTTATGAATCGTTTCTTTGTAGTGAATCAAACAAATACAGCACCACCAATGGAATCTGATTCTGAGAATTTATTGTACATTTGCTTATCAATGATGTTAATTTCCACAATGAAATTGCATTTCCTTATTTGTTTGTGTAGCCATTAGAACTGCAATTCCAGTGAGGAAATTCTTTACAATTCCCACCCCTAGTCGGTGCTGTTTCACAATGGCAATAAATTCAAATACTAACAAAAAGCTGAAGGAATTAATTTTCCACTTACATCCAGCATCTGTGTGGTCTGCAGGGCTGCGTCGTCATTCTGCGCTCGAATACGGAGGTCATCCTGGTACTCCTTGCAGTTCATTCCCTTGTGAATAGCCTTGAGATGCACATGCACAGGCCTTTAGGTCACCATAACACACGCTTTTAAAATTGAATGTGAACAAGACACCGACAAACTTTGTGTTCACCTTGCAGAGGATACAGTTGGTCTCTTTGCAGATGTCACATGTGAATTCGTTCACGTCATCTTCGAAGATGCACCAGCCGGCGCAGTCGGGCGTCTTGCAGTGGTAACTGTTCTCACTGCGCGACTCTGCGATGTTCAGCCTCAGTTCTAGAAACTTCTGGTACTCGTCCTGGGAGAGGAGCTGGTGGGAAACAGTAAAGTTTGGTGTGTTTTATTAAGAGAACAGGTAACCACAATAATCCAAGGTTAAATAATACGGCATTTATGATCTTACCGATTTGATTTCTCGATCTTGAAGTTTGCAGTTACAGGAGTAAGCATGGTCTCTGTAAGGACAAGCCACCTCGGCATCCGTGCAGTTCAGAACTGTTTCCTTCAGACATTCCCTGTAGGATATTCAAAGTTGTATTTCAGTCTGTTTCACTACTTCCTGTTTATAGTAACTGATAAACAATCTCACAGCACCTGCAGAAGCTATGCAGGCACTCTCTCAGCACAGCGCCCTCTCCTGGCATGATGGTGCAAAAGCAGATGGCACAATCCAGCTCTTCCACATTCCCCACCAGACTGTGGGAATCCGTTTCAAGGAGTTCTTGGAAATTCCTCTCCCGTTCATCCTTCATAGACTACGTACATAAACGGACAGGCAACATGCATTATATATCTGCTTTTAATAACAATAAACCAGATCAGGAAAAGACACTGTTGTAAAAATGCTGATTTTTTTTTCATCACAATATTAAAAGATGCTAATAAAATCCTCTAAAAATCAAAACATTTAAATTTGTCCTAGAGGAAAGTTGTATATAATTTATTAAGTTATATATCTATTTAATAGGAATCTAAAAATGAACTTATTTCTTAAAATATGTAACTAATATTAATAGTCAATACAAGCATTTATAATTACAATCATTTAATTGTTATGATTACTAATAATTACTAATAATTATATAATTTTCATCATATTGGTAAATATATATTTTTTTATTCATGACTGTATAAAATTAAAGTTTGCTTCAATTATTAAAACATAATTTTTGTATTTCTTTTTCAGTTAACAACAAAAAAAAGAAACTTTTTTGCATTTAATTCTGTGAATCATAGTAAAACCATATGAAGACTCTCCGAATGTTCCCCATTTTCACTTTCCATTCATCTTTTTAAACAGTAAAGCTTTGTAGGTGCAAGCATAACGTTAGGTAATTTAATAAACCACAAATGTAAACCTGGTGTTTTTTGAGTGGTTTTCATCCCACAGTCCAATCTAAAAGTTCACTGTAGTCCAGTATGTGGGGTCCTCTCAACTAACCTGCTCGTACTGCAGCCTGGCGAGTTCCTCCTGCTGGAGTCTCCTGGTTTCTGTCTCATCCGGCTGGTATATGTCAGGTACATTATAGTTGTCAGGTCTCTCTGTACCGCACATCTCACAACCTGGACGTGTTGGTTTATTCACAAACGTGCAACCAGGACATGACCAACCAACTGCCTATAAAACCAAATAAAATTATTATAATTATGATAGATAGAGCGAGCAGCAGGTAAAATGACAGAGAATGACAGATAGAACAAAAGATATAGTGATAGAACAATAGAGCTACATACAGCAACATATAGAATGATAGAGTGACACAGAACCAAGAAAGGTAGAATGATAGATGGAGTGACCGATAAAGCAACAGAAATCTAGATAGAGCAACAGACAAAGTGACACTGATAGAGCAACAAATAGAACGATAGAGTGACAGAATGATAGTGACAGATAAAGCAATAGAAACTAGATAGAGCAACAGAATGATAGACAGAGGGACAGATAAAGAGAAAGATAGAATAACAGAATGATGGAACAACAAATAGAATGATAGAGCAACAGACAGAACAATAGTTAAAGTGACGGAGCATCAGAACCACAGAAAGAGCAACAGATAAAATGAGAGGTAGAGTGACAGAACAATAGATAAAGTGATCGAAACGGATAATGTGACAGATAGAATGAAAGACGATTGACAGAGTGACAGAATGAAAGAACAACGAATAGAATAAAAGAGTGACAGATAGAGCGTCAGAACCATAAAAAGAGCAACAGATAGAATGATAGCTACAGTGACAGAGAACAATATATAAATTGTAGGATAATGCAGTAGAAACTTAGAGTGACAGATAGATAGAGCTATAGACAGAATTACAGAATGAAAGAGCGACAAATAGAATGATAGATAAAGTGACAGATAAAGCATTAGAAACATTAGATAGAATGATAGAGCGACAGATAGGATGATAGCAAAAGATATATAGTAGACAATGACAACAGACAGGACAACATGATGGAGTGAATAGAAAAGAATGATAGATAATGTGACAGAGTGCCAGAACCATAGACAGAGCGACAGATAGAATGATAGATGAAGTGACAGAAAGAGCACCAGAACCATAGAGCGACAGATAAAATTACAAAAAAAATATATATAATACGATAGATAAAGCGATTGAAACATAGCAACAGATTAATGAAAAGATTAAAGATAGAGCTAGGGATAGAGTGACAGATAGAATGATAGAGCGACAGATAGGATGAAAGCTAGTAGACAGAACGACAACAAACAGAATGATGGAGCAGAAGAATGATAGATAATGCGACAGAGTGCCAGAACCATAGACAGAGCAACAGATAGAGCTATAAATAAAACAACAAAACAATGCATAGAATGACAGAACAACAGAATGATAAATATAGAGACAAATAGAACAAAAGAACAACAGATTGAACGATAGAGCTACAGATAGAGCAACAGATAGAACAATTAAGAAAATGACAGAGATAGACTAAACGAGAGAGCTGCAGATAGTGACAAAAACAATAGAGCAACAGATAGAATGATAGAGAGACAGACCTTTGGTTTGGGAGGTAGAGGAGGGCGATTAACTCCTCTGGCGACGAGCTCTGGTGGGCGATGAGGTGGACGTTCAACGATTTCGATTATATCTTCATTAAGAAAGAAATGCAGTTCAGTGAACTCATATACAAGCTGATATTTTAAAAAAATCAGAAATACAGTCTAGATACCATAGATCCGTCTATCCTCTTTCTCTTTTCTCTCTTGTTCGCGGCTCAGATTGACAGACTGAGGGGAAAGGATGAAGAGGAATGCTGTATCATCGTGGTTTGTGACCCCATACTGATACAGGGTTTCTCTGTCCTGGGCCAGGCGCTTCCCAATCACCCAGCGCTGGAGGGACGGGTGGAAGCCATAGTCTTGATTGATCTGAAAGACAAGTTGTGAATGACTAAAAGGAAATAAGGGCTTAAGTATATGTATCATTTTGGGTTTCCATTTCAAACAAGAATTTTCATACACAGGTTCATCACTAACACTATTTACCTTTTCTTTCAGCTCTGATATTGTCATGTAAACTGGTACCATCACTGTTATTGGGATGTGGGAATCTGACACGGCATCCGCCACTCCTACTCTCAACCTGCCATCACACAAAACAAAACAAAAAATCACATATAGCTTCAGATCCCCAGCAACAAGTGTTCCGCACCGCAATTAAACAAGTCTAACAGCATACCTGATGCTGTCTTTAGAGTATGCTTCAGGATTTATTTTGACACACACTGGGAGTTTTAGATCCAAAAGTTGATCCAGGTACTTGGTCGCTTCATCTTTGTCTCTAGAGTTGATGGCGTCACTCAGCATTCGAGCTGCATCCTCGGCTGGGACAGCAAAAATTTGATGTTAACATAATACATGCTGCTGTGTGGAAAATGTGTATTTTGATATATTAATTTATTGCATAATGCGTTTACTAGCACTCACCTTCTTTTATATTTCTAGAGGCATCTAGGGCAGCCATACTTTTAGCTTGAAAGCTTTAAAACACACAAAGTAAAAAAAATGTAAAAAAAGTATATATATTTATTTATATATATATATATATATATATTTTTTTTTTTTTTTAATAAATTGAATATTACAAATTAAATAAATATAACTTTTTATTTATTTTATTCATTAAAATAAATATTCAATATATACATTTGTTTATATATAATATTATTGTATTAAAGATACCATGGTTTATATATCAATTGTTTACATAAATGGTATAATATATATATATATATATATATATATATATATATATATATATATATATATATATATATATATTACTTTATAACAATAAATATTACAAATAAAATTCATATTACATTATATGCAATTATATACTATAGTAAATGTCCAAAAATACAGCAAATTATAGTACATACATAAAAACCTAGCAGTACCATAGTTCAAGCAAAAAATATTTTAAATATTATTATATTTATTATTTTATATAATACAAATATATGTGCAAAACCCTGATATTTTTTGTCGATATTTAATTCCCTTCCAAAAAAAGTACCCTGGTCATACCATGGTATTTTACTCCATGGCGATTTCAGAATACTATGGTACTATATCAGAAATGTCAACATAAAAGTGTACTACGTATTCTAGACTTTATGTAACCAACCAATGCTAACCAACTTAAACAGCTAACTAATCAAATATGTAACAAGCGCTCGTTCAGCTCAACAGCAGAGAGTGAAATATGAGGAAATAAACTTACCAACCATAGGAGAGCAGTATTTAAAAAGCTTTTCGGGTTCGTGTTTTAAACGATACAGTGCTGATTAAATCATCCGTGCTGTTTACAAAACCAGGGACGTTTAAAGAAATAAAAGTGAAACTCGGTTGCTTCAGGAAGGAAAGTCTCAAGTCTCAACAGAGTTGCATAACGCGGAAGACACACTCGGTTGCAATTCAGTTCATTGGAAGAGTTATGCTATAATAATAATTAAAAAAATTGCAAGCAGAAAAATACAAATTATAGAAATGAACTGGGAAAAAACAACAACAGTAGAGCTGATTTTTTTTTTTAACTAAAAGTTATCAATAAATATATAATCAGTTTTTTTTTTTTTTTTTTTTTTTTTTTTTGGGGAGGGGGGTCTTTTTTATTATTATTATTGTCCGTCATCATAATAAGAATTAATTTCCCTGTTGTTGTTTTATTTTTATTGACTTTTATTGAGGGAGTTATCGCGAGAAGCTTCAGTCAGCCTCGTGGGTTGGACGCGGGAGCGGGACGACTTTTTCGGAGTTTAAGGCGGTTGGCATAAACTGGTTTGTGACTGGGTTGAGATGAATTTTGAGAAAGTTAATGATGAAGATATGGAGTTTGATGATTGGAATTTAGTAGGGAGTGGGAAAAGTCAAGAAAACAGGAAAAAAGGACGAAATGAAGGGAATCTGGTAGCAAGCCAATCCAGTAAACGGATTAGAAGGAAACAGTTCAGATGAGGATAATAGGGCTGTTCGCAAAAAGATTGTAAAAGAGGAATTTAAAATAATTCTTTCATTTAGAAAGGAAGATGAGCATGTTAATCTTAGTCCAATGGCGTTGTCTAAAGAGTTGAAGAAAAAGTTAGGAGAAGTGGATATGGCTAAGATTTTGAGAGACGGAAGTCTGCTGATAATTTGTAAAACAGAAGAACAAAAAAACAAAGCGTTAAAAATTGACAATATGTGCAAGAAAATAGTGAATGAAAGAAAGACTTTGGATGAGAGAAGAAATGAAACAGGGAGTGATAACAGGCATTCCAATCGAAGAAGATCTAGAAGAACTCAGTTGAAGTATTTCTGGAGGGGAAGTGAGTAGAATAAAAAGGTTGCAAAAAACAATAAATGGGGAAAGGAATGATAGTTTGTCAGTTCGTTTGGAGTTTCAAGATTCAGTGCTTCCGGAAAGAGTTAAAATAGGATATATGAGTTTCGTAGTGAGGCCATATATTCCTCCACCATTCCGCTGTTATAGATGTCAGAGATATGGACATATAGCAGCGGTGTGCAAAGGAAAACAACCATGTCACAAGTGTGGAGCTGAGCATAGAATTGAAAACTGTGGAGAGGTTGTACAGGATAATTGCTGTAATTGTGGTTGGCAACACAGGGTAACATACAGTGGATGTGATGTAAGGAAGAGAGCAGTGGAAATTGAAGTGAACGCGGTAAACAACATAAGTTACTCAGAGGCAGTGAAGAAGGTTCAAGAGCAAAGGAGAAGTGATGATACTGTTAAACATATCATGAGACATGAGGTTGGTCAAGCAGAGGAAAGCAGCACAGCACTGACAGTGGATAAGTTGATTTTGTTCATTGCTTATGTAATTAATTGTACAGATCAAGTTAAACAAAAAAACAGAGAACATTTTAAAAATTGTGAAAGGAGCTGAAAGGTTTTTGGGTATAGATAATATATATTGGGAAAATATTTTTAAAAAGACTGGAAGATGGTGGAAAGACAGGAGGCGCAAGTGATAAGTCGACTTGAATATTGTACAATGGAATGCAAGAAGTTTGTTAGCTAATGGTCAGCAGTTTAAAGGATTTATAAAAGGGCTTAGAAAGAAACCAGAAATCATATGTATCCAGGAAACATGGCTTAAGCCAGTATTAGATTTTAGTATTAAAGGGTATGATGGTATACGCAGAGATAGAGAGGAGGATATTGGGGGAGGGTGTATAATATTTGTTAAAAATGGAATACAATATAGGGTTATTGAGAAAGGTAATGAGTTGGAATTTATAGTATTAGAAGTTTTGAGTAAAGAAGGGAATGTTAAAATTATTAATTTTTATAATCCATGTAAAAGATTATCACTAGAGTTAATGGATGAACTTACTGTACATTTAGAAGGAAAAATTATATGCTGTGGAGATTTTAATGCCCATAGCACTTTATGGTATAATTGCAATGATGGGAATGGAACAGTGATTGAAGAGACCTAGTATGTTTAAATGATGGAAGGGGTACAAGGATTAATGTCAGAACGGGCACAGAATCAGCTATTGATCTTACACTTGTATCAAATTCACTTGCGGGGGTATGCTTATGGGATGTAAATAGAGAAATGACTATAGGAAGTGATCATTATACTATAGTAGTGGAAGTTAATTTACGTACAGAAGAAGATAATACAGGAGGAGTGGACAAATGGTTTTTTGAAAATGCTGATTGGGAGTCTTTTAGGTATATTAGTGAGCAAGAAATGAAAAAAATTGATATTGAAGAAAGTATTGTTAATGTTAATAATTCTATTCGTAATGTGATATTATTAGCGGCAAGTCAGACCGAAGAAAGGGGGTATAAAAAAGAAGATTGTACCATGGTGGACAAATGAATGTGATAAAGCAATTCAATCTAGAAATAAAGCTTTTAAATTGCTAAAAAAGAATGACAGTTTTCAGAATTTTATTGAATATAAAAGGAGGCAAGCAAATGTAAGGAGAATCATAAAAAATACAAAGAAGGATTTTTGGAGGAAATTTTGTAACACAGTGGGAAGGGAAACAGAAATTGGTAAAGTATGGGGAATGATAATAATAATGAATGGGATAAAAAGGGAATTTGGGTATCTACTATTAAGGGATGGAGAAACAACAGCAATAAGAGGTGAGGAGAAAGCATGCAGAAATGCTGGTTAAAATTTTTTTTTTTAAATCATTACTCAAACAATATTAGTGAAGAGGGAAAAAGAGGAAGGGAAAGTACATTGGAGGAGTATAAAGAACTATTACAGAATGAGGAATACAATAATGACCAATTAAATATGTTTTTTACAAAGACATAATTAAATCGTGCTCTCAGAAAAACCAAGAAATCAGCTCCAGGCATGGATCAAATTTGCTATATAATGATAAACCAGCTCAGTGAATCATCCAAAGATGTTTTATTAAAAATGTACAATAAAATATGGGAGGACGGAAAATTACCACAAAGTTGGAAGGAGGATTGTTCCAATACGCAAACCAGGGAAAGATTGCACAAATCCAGAAAATTATAGACCAATAGCTTTGACACCTAATGTCTCTAAAATAATGGAAAAAATGATAAATGAAAGGTTAATGTATTATGTGGAAAATAATAAATATTTATCCAAATATCAGAGTGGTTTTAGGAGAGGGAGAAATACCATGGATCCAGCTGTATGTTTAGAACATGATATAAGAAAATATATAATATATAAATAGAGAGAGTGTTGTGGCTGTTTTCTTTGATATAGAGAAATGATGTGGAGAGAAGGGCTGTTAATCAAATTAGGTAAGTTAGGTATTAAAGGTCAAATGTATAGATGGATTAAGGATTTTTATTAGGGAGAGCAATAAAAGTTAGAATAGGAAACAGTTATTCAGAGAAATTTATGATAGAAAATGGAACTCCTCAAGGAAGTATAGTTAGTCCTTTATTATTTTCGATAATGATAAATGATGTGTTTGAGGATCTAGAAAATGGATTGGGGTTCTCGCTTTTGATTGTGATTCTGGAGTTTGAGGAGGAAGTGCTCCCAAAGAATGTAACACTAGGTTTTTTGAGTTCTAGTGTAAGAGAGTATGTTCCAAAGCCAATGAGGTGTTATAACTGTCAAAGGTTTGGACATACAGCAATAACATGTAAAGGCAGAAGAAGGTGTGCAAGATGTGGAGATGATCATGAGTATGATCATTGTAATCACGAGCAACCAAAGTGTTGTAATTGTGGGGGTAGTCATAGTGTGGCTTACGGTGGATGTGAGGTGATGAGAAGGCAAATGGAAGTACAACGAGCTAAAATTCAAAATAAGATCTCATATGCAGAAGCTGTGAAAATGGTTAGTAAGAGTGATGAAAGAAACCGAGAGGAAAGACAAAATACAAAAGTACCAGATCAGGATAAGGAAGAGATAGTAACGGTTCATCTAAAGAAGTTAGTCACTTTCATAGCAGGGGTGATAAATGCAACTATGGAGGTTAAATCTAAAACAGAGAGAATACAAATAATTGTAAAAGCAGCAGTTCATCACTTAGATATCAGGGAGCTGACATGGGAAGAGGTGAGGAATGAGCTAAACAGTCAAGCAAGCCAGGAGCAAGTAGGGACTGGATAGTATTAATAATGGTCCTCTTGCTACAATGGAATGCTAGGAGCTTGATGGCCAACGGACAGGAATTTAAAAAGTACATTGATGATCTTCCCAATAAACCAGACATTATTTGTGTACAGGAAACTTGGTTGAGACCAAATTTTGAATTCAGGTTAGATGGATATGCCTCTGTAAAGTGTGATAGGGGGATGGAGTAGGAGGAGGATGTGCTACATTTATTGGAAATGATATTTCATTCAGAGAAGTGAGTGTGGGGGGGGGGGGGGGCAAGACTATGTTAGTGTAGTGATATGGACAAATGAGGGAGAGTGTGTAATTATAAATTATTATAATCCATGTAGGAAATTAGAGTTGGGGCAGATTACACAAATAGTAGGGCTGGATGGTAATAAGGTGGTGGTATGTGGTGACTTTAATGCACATAGTACATTATGGGGAGGAGTAAAAACAGATGTAAATGGTGAGGTTATAGAAGAATTGTTAGAAGAGAGAAACATGGTGTGTATAAATTATGGGAGAGGGACTAGAATAGATGTACATACAGGGAACATCTCAGCATTAGATTTAACTTTAGTTTCTAGGAATTTAGCGGGAATATGTGAGTGGGATCTATCTGAAGAATCATTGGTAGGTAGTGATCATTTTCCAGTATGGTGTAGTGTTTTATTGGAAATAAATAAGGATCAAAGGGAATTAGTGGGGAAATGGATATTTAGTAGTGTAAAATGGGAAAGATTTAAATATATGTGTGAGATAGAAATGGACAAAATAGATCTAAATGAGGAAATAGAGGAGATTGATAAAAATATTAGAACAACAATACTACAAGTTGCTAAAGAATCGATATCTAAAAGCAAGGGGAAAATGAAAAGAACACATAATTTGAGTCAATATTAAGAAACACAAGCAAAGGTTAGGAAAATTATACGAAAAGCAAAAAAGCAAAGCTGGCAGACTTTCTGTAACAAAATTGGTAGAGCAACACCTGTTGGAGATGTGTGGAACATGATTAAGAGTATGCGAGGAATTCGAAGGGAATGGAAGTATCCAATATTAAAGATGGGGGAGGAAGCAGCAGTGTCTGACCAGGAGAAGGCAGAGATGATAGCAAAGGCATTTACTCTTATTCATAGTTCCGATAACTTAACCACATCAACTCTGGGGACCCACCGGTGGGTCCAATATTGCATATGCCTAATTCTCAAAAAATCTAAATAACAGCTGAAGTGGTTTAACGGAGGAGGGCAAAAGAGGAAGGACAATTACAAGATTAGCATATGGAGATTTACTTTAAAGAAGGGAGCATAGTAACAGTATAATGGATGCACCAATTACAATGGAAGAAATGAGAAGGGCAATAAAAAGATCTGGATTAACAACTCCGGGTAAAGATGATATCTGCTATGTAGAACATTTAGGTGTTTTAGCATCTACAAAGTTGCTGGGGTTTTATAATAAAGTATGGGATTTAGGGAAATTGCCAGCTGGGTGGAAAGAAGCAGTAATTATTCATATATCAGGAATTTATTTAGTAAATAATAATATAAATAAATAGTAATATATCAGGAAACCAGGGAAAAATTTGTCAAGCCCAATGAATTATAGACCAATAGCACTTACATCACATGTAGGGAAGATAATGGAAAGGATCATTACAGATAGATTATCTTTTTATATGGAAAGTAGAGGAATTTTATCACCTCATCAGAGTGGATTTAGGAGGGGTAGAGGAACGATGGATCCTGTTATGTGTTTGGAAACAGAGATAAGGAAAGCTCAAGTTAATAAAGAATCTGTAATGGCAGTGTTCTTTGATGTAGAAAAAGCCTACGATATGGTTTGGAAGGAGGGAGTAATGGTAAAATTAAAAATGATAGGAATAGGAGGTAGGACATATAATTGGATTAAGGGATTCTTGGATGAGAGAAGTATACAAGTAAGAATTGGGACAGCTGTTTCAAGAAGATACATGGTAGAGAATGGTACTCCTCAGGGCAGTGTTATTAGCCCTATACTCTTTTCCATAATGATTAATGATGTTTTTTCACAAGTACAGGGGGGTATCGGACAGTCACTGTTTGCTGATGATGGAGCCTTATGGAAAAGGGGAAGGAACATTAATCATATTAAAGGTAAAATACAAGAGGCAATTAATGTGGTGGAGAGATGGTCAATTGCATGGGGATTGAAGTTTGCAATTGGGAAAACCAAGACAGTATTTTTCACTAGAAAGAGAGGGGTTGAAGCTCAGGTAAAGATGTATGGGCAAGTAAAAGTTTTTAGGTTTTTGGGTATGTGTTTTGATGATAAGTTAACATGGATTGAACATATCAGAAGGGTAAATACCAAGTGTAAAAAGATACTAAATGTGATGAGATGCTTAACAGGGTCAGAATGGGGGGCAAGTAGGCCTGCTAGTAAAAATGTGTATATAGCATTGATGAGATCAGTATTAGATTATGGGTGCATTGCTTATGGATCGGCAGCAAAAACGTCATTAAAGAAGTTGGATGTGGTGCAAGCTCAAGCTCTAAGACTATGCTATGGGGCTATGAAAACAACTCCTGTGGCTGCTCTTCAGGTTGAGATGGGGGAAATGCCGTTGCACATTAGACGTAAGCAGTTAATGATGCACTACTGGATAAATTTACAAGGTCATTCTGGGGATCGACATCCTACAACTAAGATACTTCTCCCATGTTGGGAGAGTGAAAGAGCTAAACGGGGATTCTTTGCATGGAGATGTGAAGAAATAGCTGGAGACATGACATTAAATCAAGGTGGATATATCCCGACAGTGCCATTATCAGTGACACCACCTTGGTTGTTTCCTCCAGTGTCAATAGATTTGTATTTTCTGGAAAAAATGCGGGGTCAAAAAGGATTTGGAAATATAGCAGTACTGGTGGAAGATAGAATACAAACACTATATCAAACATATGTTCAAATATATACAGATGGATCCAAGGATCCTAATACAGGGAAAGCAGGTTTTGGTTTTAGTATTCCTACATTACATGTTTCTGGTAAGAGAAGGACTTCAGATCATCTATCAGTATACAGTTGAGATGTTGGCAATTGTAATAGCATTAGAGAAGGTAGATGAATTACAAATTTAAAAAAATGTATTATATGTACTGATTCATGCTCTGCATTAATGTCACTGAAGTCATTTACATCTAACAGCAGACAAGATATAGTAAATGAGATCTGTTAGAATTAAAAATATGAACATGCAGGTAACATTTATGTGGATTCCGGCACACAGAGGGATTAAAGGAAATGAAGATGTGGATACATTAGCAAGACAGGCGCTGATGCAGGAGGAGGTCTTGTGCGTTCCACTCAGTAAGTCTGAAGCAAAAGGAATAATTAAACGAAGCATCATTTAAGGAGTGGCAGAACAGTTGGGATACCGGAAACACAGGGCGACATCTCTATATGTTACAGCAAAATGTGGGTACAGGAAGGATAGCCAGAAGAAACAATAAAGAGGAGAACATTTTGACAAGGCTAAGGGTAGGACATACTAATCTTAATAAAACTTAGCACTTAATAAATAAGCACCCTTCAGGAGTGTGTGAACACTGCCAAATAGAGGAGTCAGTCGAGCATGTAATTCTTCACTGTCAAAAATTCTATCGAGAGCGGGAAGTATTAAGGGAGGAAAGTAGAAAGTTTGATCAGGAAGAATTAAGTTTAAAAAAAAAATTTGATATTGAAGTAGGGAAGTTATTCTGTTATTTGAGAGAAACTAGATTGATAAATAGAATTTAGGGGCAGGAAATATTTTTAGTATTATTACTATTATTAGCTGTATTTATTTTTAATTCAAGGGAAGGAAAACTCTGGCCCACACTCCAACATAGTAGGTGGCGGTAATGCACCATAGTGCTGGTTGCCACCCGCCATTAAACTAAACAAAGAAGAAGAAAAAGAGAAGAAGAGTTATCGCGAGATTTGGCAAAACAAGAGGGCGCATGGCGCTGCGCATGCTGTGTTTGCGTGCATAAAGGACAAACACGACCTGTAATTCTGTAAGTTCATCTGTTTTCTGACCTCCAAACAGTTAGTTGTTTGACGTTAATTTAATATGTAAATGCAGCATGTTGTTTTATATAGCGACGGGAAACTCTTTAACTAGTATTAGTCTTTTTGGAGTTCATGGTTAATATAGAACTGACGCGTGAGCTGGAAGACACCGATCTTCTATAAATGCATGAATTCTTCTTCTACTAGTTCACCATTATAAAGAATATAGTGGCAGTACCATGATACAGTGATTGTGTTTGAAGATTCGTATTGAATATGCAACTCAACTCTTATATGCATTTACATATTCCTGTATTAATTAGCACTGCAAATTGATTTGAATTGACAGGTTTTTATCTTTCTTCATTTAGGCATACTCGCAGACCATCTGGGAAGATTTCATTGGGTAAAAATAAAAGTTATGGAGCAACCCTCAAAGTTTGAGCGATATGTGTACAAAAATGCTTCAGTTTACCATTATATGAAGATATCTCTGTAAGTGATATGAGATAGGGCAGTTTTGATCTGCTAATTTTAATGCAATTATTAGATAGTGTGCATGAAATGAAATTTTCGCCTTTATTTTTATTTTTTTAGAGTTTTGGAGAGTGAAAACAAAAATATTACTGATGCACAGTTCAAACAATTAATTATCTGTGGACTCAAAGACCTGTACGGAGAGGTAAGCACATAGTATGTCTCTCTTTTTTTTACAATTTGAGTGTAATGATTCAGTTATTGTTCTTTACTAAATAATGCAATGCATCATTAAATTCGAAATATTAGGATTCATGATGATTTAGTTTATCATTCTTTTTTTTTAAGGCACTGCTGGGGGGAAAAGTCAAAAAATAGACTTTGAAATAGCATAATACATTGAGAATTGTTAATTTAATCATAAATGATGCCGAAATGTAAAATAATTATATGTGCAATAATTATGAATAATAAATGTCAAATAATTAAAAATGGCTTAAATTATCTAATTAACAAATTAGATTCTCGTTTTGAATTATAGTTTAAGGATTAAGTTTTTTGTATAATATAAATAATTATTAAAAATGTAAAAAAAAGAAAATGGTTTTACAGTCCATAAACCATTTTCTGTTATGTATAATATGAGCTGTGGTGAGTAATTTGTTTTGACTTTATCCTGATTTCTTTTTTTTTTTTTGTATGGCAGGTTGGAGCTTCTTTTCCATTTGATTTGCTTAAGTTTGATAAGAACGAACTGACAGGCATACTGAGATTGTACAACAGGTAAGACATGCTCAAAGAACAAATCTTGTACATTTAGGCCAAAGAGTTTAAATATAATTTACGTGAGGTACAGAGCTGTTTATAAACACAGAGAAACTTGGAGTGTCCCTCAGGGCTCGAGTTTAGGACCGTTTTAATTGGACAAATCTGTTAGTAATTAATTTCTTGAATGTTTTTTTCTGAAATGAATAAACACTTATGGATTTGTCCAACCCATTTTGTCAATCAAATGATAGTTTTTATATTCTTTTGTGTGTTAATCTCAGCGGCCTGGTGAAATTGTGGAGCGCATTAACATTACTGGGATCATATCAGAATGAGGCGTGTGCATTCAGAGTCATGCAGGTACATTTCCCCCAGTGTTGAAGCAGATTAAACATTTACTTTGCCCTGAGTTTGCAGTCTGTTGGCACTAGATGTCAGTAAAAGATTGTGGATCAATTGTAGATCTTTCAGGAATGACTAGACACAATTTTAATGAGACCATTGGCATTCTGTCAGCCAAACTGTGTGTACTTTGTAATTTGCGTCAGATGCTGATGGGCGGTTACTGTTTATCTCATTATAGATACTGAACCCCAATGCACTTCTAATAAATGACACAGACATCTGTGTTAAATGCAACTCATATTTCATTTTATTTATCATTGCAGGTGTCGCCATTTTTACTAGCGTTGTCTGGGAATAGCCGTGAGCTGTGGTTCGGAGACCAGTTGATCTAGTGAGGTGGGCCTACAGAAAAAAAAATACATTGGGGGGAAAAAAATGTTTTTTCTCAGAAGAAGTATTTTTAGCAGAAATATATACAATTTTTTCAACTCCGCATTGATGGTTCCCACATCCCTCACTATAGGCCACAGGTCACTTTACGTGGGTGAACGGGCCTCGCTTAGCAAAACATTCAGTGCCAGAGATGTCACACTTTTTGCTGAGCTGACGGGGGACACGAATCCTCTCCACCTCGACCCCGAATACACCAAAACTACCTCTTTCGAGACCCCCATTGTTCATGGAGTGCTGATTAACGGTCTGATCTCAGCAGTTCTGGGGACGAAGTTGCCCGGCAAAGGCTGTGTGTTTCTTTACCAGGAAATACGCTTTCCGGCACCCCTCTACATCGGAGAGGAGGTTGTGGCGGCAGTGGAGGTCAAAAAGATCAAAATGTCCTTTGCTTTTATTTCTGTTTCCTGCACTGCCAAAGACAAAGTGGTCATGGAGGGAGAGGTCATAGTCATGATGCCGCAAGACGCACAACAATCATGAGAAACTTTAGTGAATCCAGCTGTTCAGTTTTTATGTGCTGCCAGGAATTAAATGTTCTGTCAAAATGTAGCGCTCACTCAGAGATTTAATATTTCTTGTTTTTTGTTCTCTGGAAGTTGTTTGAATAAAAAAAAAAGTGTGAGAAAATAAACCCACCCTTTGGCTTAGTTCTTTGGTGTGGGCAATAACTATCTGTGTCCAACCTCAACAAAGACATTTTATGTTCTCTAAAACAGCAATTAAAAATTTGTAAGGTTAACATAATAGTGGTAAAATTATATAAAATCAACCAGCAAACTTCTTCCAGCTTAACTAACTTTAACCAAGATCAAATTACCTCTTGGTCCTCAGTCCTTACATTTTTTGCTTAATTTCTCTTTTGGTTAGTTGAGGAAATATGTGTGTTTAGATTTACATGTAGTATTTAATGCTTGTCGATGAACTGTATTATATTAAACTATATATACTTTTTCCTCAGACCTTTGTTTTGATATTTGGCTTTGCTTCGTGTTTGTACATTGTGTAAATAAATACATGCATTTCTTATGTTCTATGCTCTAATATTTTCTTAAGCCAAGAAAATATGTCATGAAATATAGAAACTGGAACACTGTTTACATTGAGTCACATGATAGTATTCCCTTGACAACATTTAGCATAACTGCTAGCCGCTTCGCCAAAATGCAACGCTTATGTTACAAACTCCAAACGAAAATGCAAAACAACGTGCACAGAAATGAAGTCGAAAAATGCTAGTTTGACAGTTTGTCAAGTTTCATTTTATTCCAAGCCCCAGAAGAAATAACATGATTGAATTTAGCCGTGAGCCCTATGAATGTTTCCTGTTTGAAGGTAACGTTATTTACTAAAACATGGCGTCACTCACTTTTTTTTCTTCTTTTTTTTTATTGCGAGAAGACGACATCGCAAGCACTAAATTCAAATGTAAATCATTTTACAAATGTAATCTTAAATAAATAAACAGACCCAAACGATACATTTGTAGTGTTACAAATCTGTGACGTCACTCGCTTACTCTCGAGTGTGCGCACTACTGAGTGCACGAGCTCCTTTAAGCATCCACGTAAATTTTCACTGGCAGTTTCTGATTCGTTTCTCCCACGTTGTCACAAGCACAGACGCGCAGTGAACCGTGAGCCTTGCACCGACCGGGGTGGGCTCTCGGTTACCGAACCCTTTGGAACCGGGGCGGATTGGTATTGTTTTGATCCGGGATGGCGTTCATGGAGCAGCAGCCGCAGCCGATGATCGGCAGGAAGCCGCCGCTGGACGACACCGTGCCGCTGACTGCCGTGATCGAGGCCAGCCAGAGTTTACAGTCACACACGGTAAACGGCACAAACCGGAGCCGCGCGGATCGCTGTTTATGTGCGCGCGGAGACGGTTTCGAATAGTCCGATCCGTTAAGTTACACCTTTAAATTCGGTTATAAATATGCGTTTAAATGTCAATAACATTCGATTAGATTATAAAAGGGTTTAAACCAGGGGTGCCCAACCCTGCACCTGGCGATCGACTGTCCTGCAAAGTTTAGCTCCAGTCCTAATCAAACACACCTGAAGCAACTAATTAAGGTCTTCAAGCTCACTTAAAAATTAAAGGCAGGTGTGTTTGATTAGGGTTGAAGCCAAACTTTGCAGGACAGTCGATCGCCAGGAGCAGGGTTGGGCAAACCATACTCTACTTTGTATGTCGTTTTTTGACGTTTAATGGTATTGTTTCTCCAATGTTAGTCGATTAATATCAGATTAATCGCATTTAGTGTCGGTATAAGATTCGTTTTTGTTTAGTTGTTAAAAGTTAAAGCCAGAAGTCAATTACATTTTGTAAAGCGAAAATATTTGTGAAATAAAATGTAAACAAAAAAATTCAAATGTAGCAACATCCTGAATGGAGAAATATCGGTAGGTACATTTTTTAACATTTATTTTGATGCATTACCTTAGTTTTAAGATTTTGCAAACTTGAATAATAAAATTTTAAATAAAGTGATGACGAAATGGTGTTTGAAATTCTTTAACAAACTATTTATATTATTATGTGTTTATAGTATAATGCGCATAATCGACTTTAAAAGAAAATGTGTAGATATTACTTTGTTAATTTCTATCTATCTATCTAAATATCTATCTATCTAAATATCTATCTATCTATGCCAGTCATCCATCTATCTATCTATCTAGTCGTCTATCTGTCTAGATATCTGTCTATTCTTTAAAAAGATGATTTCTTTTAATATGTTTATGATATAATGAGCATAATCAACTTTAAAATAAAATGTGTGAATATTACTTTTTTAGTTTTGATTATATCTATAGGTTTAGTTAACGTAAACATATAAGCATTCAAAAAAATAAATAAATAAAAACATCATATACTTCTAGATCTCATGTGATATATAAAGCAGTCTGGATCTGTTCTAGTGAATTTATCAGCGGAATTGACCATTTATCATTTGCATTTGTGCAGAAAGACATTTCCTCTGGCTGTGAAACCGAAGCCACAATACAGACTAGTGTTTCCTTTCTCATTTATTCATCTATTCGTTTCTCAATGTCATTCATAATGAAAGTGCAATCTAGTAAACCGCTTTCAGTTCTATGTGATATAAACTTTACAACCTGTTTAATGTTATCTTTTCATTGTAGAGTAGATTCAGGGTAGATGATCAGTCATGTATATTTAATGTTATTTTGTAGGTTGAAAGATGTTAAGATCTTAAGATATGACGAGTGTGTAAATAATCAACCACAGAACGGATGTGATGTGAAATAGTGTTGCGAATGGAAACCGAGTGCCTTTGCTCTTGTTTTAGTCTTATGGAAACCATCAGGTGACTTTATGAAGGAGAGTCAAACATTAATGTGAATAAGAAGTGGCTGTCGGAGGTTGCTGCAGGGTTTTTGGAGACTGTTACATTTGGCCTCTTGACTTCCTGCTTTGGTCTTGCTTCACAATTCTGCTGAAAAACCACAAATCCATGACAGCATGACTTTGATCCCTTTAATGCCAAATATTGTGAAGAAGAAAAAATGAATGATGGGCTTGTTTAGGCTGGTTTCCACGAGTCAGGCTGAACTCGTTTGGTGATTTTAAAGGTGTTTTGGGGACTGAAGAGCAGCTAAATCAGTTTTTTTCAGCAGGGTCTTTATGTTATCACTTGATGTAATGTATGTTTGCTGATTCAGTCATCAGTGTTTTTCTCTGTTAACAGGAGTACATCATTCGTGTACAGAGAGGAGTTTCCACAGACAACAGCTGGACAGTGAGTTACATCTATCTGTCTGTCTGTCTATCTATCTATATCTGTCCATCCATCTATCTATCTATCTATCTATCTATCTATCTATCTATCTATCTATCTATCTATCTATCTATCTATCTATCATCCAACTATCCATCTATCTATCTATCATCCAACTATCCATCTATCCATCCATCTGTCTGTCCATCCATCATCCAACTGTTCATCCATTCATCCAACTGTTCATCCAACTATCTATCTATCCATCCATCCATCATCCACCAACCATCTATCCATCCATCTATGTCTGTCCATCCATCCATCCATCCATCCATCCATCCAACAGTTCATCCAACTATCTATCCATCCGTCTATCTATCTATCTATCTATCTATCTATCTATCTATCTATCTATCTATCTATCTATCTATCTATCTATCTATCTATCTATCTATCTATCTATCTATCTATCTATCTATCTATCTATCTATCTATCCCTCTACCTGTCATCTGTCTATCTATCTGTCTGTCTGTCAATCTGTTTATATGTTGTCCGTCTATCCTTCTATATATCCCTCCACCTGTCATCTCTGACAGTTTTCTGTCTGTCTCTTTCTCTCTCATGTTTGTTATTGTCAGAATGATTGATTTCAGCTCTGATATTCGCAGGTCATCCGGAGATACAGTGACTTTGACATGCTGAACAATAGTTTACTGGTAAGTGAACCGTTAGAACAAACCTGTGCTGGACAAACATGTGTTCCTGTGCAAGCGTTTGACAGCTGCTGTTTCAAAATAAATTGAATAGCATTGCTCTGACGTTTCATTGGCAATGATTCACTCTCGCTGAGTCCTCAAAAACTCCCGTGCCAAAGCTTTTCACATTAGCCTTCCCATTAGTGAAAGAGTAACCATGAGTCAGTCTGTCTGTGTTCACAGATCTCCGGCCTCAACCTGCCGCTTCCTCCTAAGAAGCTGTTAGGAAACATGGACCGAGAGTTTATAGCCGAGCGTCAGAAGGGTCTTCAGGCTTATCTGAACTACATCACACGTCATCACATCCTCTCCAGCTGTGAGCTGGTCAAAAAGTTTCTCGACACTAACAATTACTCTGCAAACTACACAGGTAATGCAACCTGCGCTTATTTTAACACTAGAAAATGTATGTTTTGCATCAAAATTATTGTTAAAATCCTTCCTTATTTTTCAGAAATAGCCTTACAGCAGGTGTCCATGTTCTTCAGATCCGACCCAAAATGGGAGGTTATTGAGCCGTTAAAAGACATTGGTGAGTAAAGCAGTTCAGTTACTTCCATCCAGTTTCATATTATATTATATGATATTATATTATATAAGTATATTTTTAACATATTTTATAATAGTTGTATATATATTTATTTATTTATTTTAATATATAGAGCAGAATGGGCATTTCCATTGACCATAAATGATAACACCGTCAGCCTTGAGATATATCACATCTATAATAGTTAATGATTTAAGGTTTATTGATTTGTTTCTCCCAGTGAGAGTTTATATGCAGTGTCAGGTGTTGGTTTATTTTGACACATTTAGTGTTCCTGACCACTTGATGGATTTCAGAGGCTCATGGGAAATTTTTATCCACTAAAAACTGCCTGAGTTTTACAGCCGAGACACATTAAGAAACTTTTGCTCTTTTGTTTCTGGTAGGGAGATTCATCAACAAAGCTATAACATTTACCTTGACGTGTTCAAATTGGATTATTTTACCCCAAATCAAAAGGAAAAATAGGACGTTATATTTTGTTTAAAGAAAATAAAGGCTATTTGTCGGACTTTTTGATTACAGCGTTATTTTAAAGAAATTACCATAAAACATTTAATCACATCATCATTACTGTAATGCACTCGTAAAAATCCAATTCTTATTACAAATGTGCATTTTAAATACACAAAAAATATAATAATAATATAATTATTATATTTTTTATGTATTTAAAATGCACATTTGTAATAAGAATTGGATTTTTACGAGTTACGGTAATGAAAATGTTAATCAGAAAATATGCTTATTTTGATTAAATCAGTGTCACAATGCAAAACATTTTATATTTTATAATTCTTATATTGTTTATATTTTCTAGTATTGGTTTGAAATATGACATTCATACATGAGATTTATCCAGTCATCTAATATCTGTCTGCTATAATAATAGGCTGGCGATTGAAAAAGAGGTACTTCTTAATCAAAGACAAAGATCAGCCCAAAGACAAACAAGTATTAAGTTGGGTAAGTTTGGTTTCAACCCTTCCTAACACAGACCAACATCTTTTTTTGGAGACTCCTGATCTGTAAATCCAGTACTTTGACCCTCAACAGATTTAATTCCCATTTTTGCGTAACCCTGATGAAGTCGATCCTGTTGATCGCAATAAACGCCACTTTGTTTGGCTGCACAGAAAACTTAACCAAGCTACTTATCTCTTGTGGCAGCTCTTTTCTAGAATTAGAATTGTGTACCCCATAATGCATTTCTTTACCAATTCTAGGTGGATTTGGGTCCAGATAAGTTCCTGTCTGACAAAGATCTCCTGTCTGCAATGAAGCTGCTTCCAACTTTGTCTGTAAGTCTTAAAAACATGACGCTTACCAGGGCATTGCTATATGGTTGCAAAAATGTTTTATGGCTTGTTTTTAGGTTGCAATTCTTTTTTGATTGCAAATTAATTCAGCATAAATATACTAGTAGTAATTATAATTTATTATCCATTAAAAAATACTGTTGTAGTATTATTTTCATTACACTTAAGCACAGCTTCCCTGCTATTATAGTAATGCAAAACGATTGAGAATATACCTTTTCAATTTCACTCTACAAAGCTGTTAAGCAGAGCCGGCACACTGCGGGGAAGAAACTAAAAGAGCCTGTCTTTGTGTGCACACCCGAATGTTTGGATTATTTGTGTGTGAATGCTGTCAGGTGCTCTTGTTTTCGTCAGCAGCAAGATGAAACCGATCACTGAGAGAAACACATCTCACATTAACTCGCTGTGGAAAAATCCTGTGTAGACACCCCAATATAATCCACCCCATTATTTCTATACTATTAGACACTAACCACTTTGGTGTAGAAACTATTTTAATTCAGAAATTGCTTGTAAATTTAACAATTAAACACACAGACAAAGCAAGTAACACATTGAATAAAAATTGTTTAAATGTTGACTGAAATAGTATTTTTTGTAAAGCATGCACCAGTAATCTAACTTTTTTTTTTTTTTTTTTTTTTTTTACAAAATATTTTAGTGGACAAGTATACAGTGCAGTTAGTTTCCATTTAATATTTTTGAATTTGCTAGAACTTTCTAGTTCTGAAATAAATACTGATATACAGTTTAGTTTTTATTAATCTTTTTGAATTGGCATTTGTTTTTATATTTTCAGTTCTTGTTTTAATACAAACATACGGTGTAGTTTATATGAGTACTTTAATTAGCTTTTATTTAAAAATAATATATTTCAATTTTAAGTAATTTTGTTAACCGCTTTTGTCATTTTTATTAGTTTTTGTTTAATTGAATATTACTATTTAGATTTAAGACATTTGCAGTTTTTTTTTTTTTAATTATTTTAATGTTATAATTAATATATAAAATATTTAATAATTTAAATAGTATAAATGAACATAAAATGTGTCAACTAAATAGGTATATTTAAATAACTAATGTGTGCAACAATGAAGAAATGCATTATTTTTATAGAAATGCATTGTTATTGTTACTGTTAGGTTGTTTTCAATTTATTTCCAGTTAGTAATTTTAGTTAGTTGCTAAGGCTTAGTTTTTCATCTAAAAATTATAATTTATTTTATTTCAGCTTTGTTTCAAAAATATTATATAAAAAAATGGTTTTAATAAGTCTGATTTAGTTAATATTCCATATAATACCATGGAATAGGGTTACTTAAAGACCGATAATCAGTCAGATGGAGTTCGTCGACTTCATACGTCCTTAAAGTGTATTTTGCATGGAGAAAATCAAGTATGAAGTGTTTGTATGTGTCTGACTTCATCTCTTTTGGTATTTTCCGTAGCATTCAAACATCTCTCCCGTCACTTTCGCTACAACCAGTGAATCATCTGCTCTAGTCATTCGGGTTTTCAGCGAGAAAGGGACACTCAGGGATCACATCTGCAAGGTTTGCTTTCTTTTATTTGGCTGATCGACAAGGTATTTTCATATTGTAACATACCTGTATCTCTTGTCATTCTCTCTTGAATTTTGTCGACACTCCAGGTGAAGTCCAAAGAGCCCTTTCTGAAGAAGTACTGCAATCCCAAAAAGATCCAGGGACTGGAGCAGCAGCAGATCCAAACCTACGGAAGACAGATTCTGGAGGTCTGGTTACCACTTCATGTTTATAATAACCAGTTTACAGGAACCAGTCTTGACTTGTAGACTTTACTGAGCTTTTAAGGCAGCACTGTAAAACATCCCATTTAAAGTTTGTTTTATATCTCTACAGTGGGTATAGAAATGAATCCCCCTTTAAAGTAGATATATGTTGTTGCTTTGCAGCCAGTGTTTGTTAATTGTTATAAGTTGCACTGAATGAATACAGCCGGATAAAGCAAAAACCATGTCCGTCTTCATTTCAAGCAACAAAATGAGATTCTTTTCTAAACCTACTGTAAGTCTGTAGGTATTCAGCTTCTGCTGCTTTTTTCAGCCTGAACGACTTAACTTCCTTCCATTGGGTTTTATACTCAAGTTTGAACATCTCCCATTGACTTACACAGCTTTGCATTCATTATCTAACCAACAGTGTAATATTTGCATGGTGAATTGCCATTTCTCGCATTTATTTGCATACAGAATTATATTTGATCTGTGTTCTGTTTTGCATCTGTTTATTCATCCATCCTCATAGGCTTTGTTCAAAAATTTGGGGTCTGTAAGATTTTTATTCTTTGTTTTTAGTTTTTGAAGAAAATTATACTTTTATTTAGGATGAATGCATTAAAGTGCCCCTATTATGGACTATTTAAAATTACAGTGTGTAACGCGGCTCTAAGTGAATGAAAACATCCTGCAAAGTTTTAAATATGAAAATACAATGTGTAAAAAGTTATTGTCTCTCAAAAGAAAGAGTTGACTCTGAAGCATTGAAACAAGTCTTTTTTTCAAACTAATTTCAAGCTGTTTCATGTTGACGTCAGCATGAAATATTAGCATATTCCCCGCCCACTTTTGGTCGTTTCGAGTTGGTTTGAATGAAAACGCAAATTAATTTTTTGCCACTAGATGCCACTTTTGGAGCGGCAAAATTAGCGGTTTCCACGGTAACGCTGTACACAAAGCAGCACTGCGCTCACAAATGCTGTTTTATCAGGTATGATGAAATAAAAATGAGACCAATCGAACCAATCGCAGCAGATTAGCGTCATGCAAAGGAGGGGTTTGGAAAAATGAATCGTTGAGAGAATCGTTTGGGAGTCGTTGAGCAAGTTAGGTAAAAATAAATGCATATTATAAGAAAATGAAAGTGTTTTTTGACCTTGCATGCATGTCACCTGTTGTTTGGGACTCCCAAAACCAAAATATTAACTTTTCATAACCCATAATAGGGGCACTTCAAAAGGTGAACGATAAATGGCGATAGACATTTTTAATGTTCAAAATTAATTCTGTTTCAAATAAATGCTGTTCTTTTGAACTTCTATTCATCAAAAAAATGCTGAAAATATGCGCAAAAATATGATAACTGTTTAAACATTTATAATAATACAAATGTTTCTTTAGTAAATCATCATATTAGAATTCAATTCAAGTTTATTTGTATAGCGCTTTTTACAATACAAATCGTTACAAAGCAACTTTTCTGAAAATTATGTTTCTACAATATTTAGTAGTAGCTTATAAGTGGTGACTGTCCGTTTGTGCACGTATGACAGGATTTTTCTGAAAAATTAATACAAGACGTAGTCAGCCAGACGATGTACATTATTAACAGCGATTATTATATGATGCAGTCACACTTGCAGCAATATTAGAATGATTTCTGAAGGATCATGTGACACTGAAGACAGGAGTAACGATGCTGAAAATTCAGTTTTGATCACAGGAATAAATTACATTATAAAATATATGAAAATACAAAATGGTTATTTTAAATGATAATCGTATTTCACAGTATCAATCTATTTTTCATTAAATAATTCAGCCATGGTAAGCTGAATATTTATTTATTTTTTTCAACTAAATTGAGTTTGCCAAGTCTTATTTCACCTCCAACTTTAAACTTATTTTGCTGTCGTATTTCTTTCTAGAAAAGTAAATATGTAATTTCCTGTCATTTTGTAAATATGTCATTTGTTTTACTCCAGGCATTAAAATTTCTCCACGACAAGGGTTTTCCGTATGGACATCTTCATGCGTCTAACGTCCTGATTGAGGAGGACACGTGTAAATTGTTGGATATAGAGAATTCGTTACTGGGACTGCCGTCATATTACCGACCCTATGTAACACAGTTCAGGAAAATTAATGTAAGATACCTTTTTATATTACTATTTTCTTATTGGTAGTAAATAATTCGAATATTGATCATTAAAATGAGGGATTTTCAGAATCTGATGTTTTTACTTTTATCAGACAACAGAAAGCATAGACGTCTACTCGTTTGGACATTTGCTTTATGAAATGACGTACGGCCGGCCGCCTGACGCTGTTCCTGTGGATCAGTATCCTCCGCCTCCGTCCTCATCTGTGGGTCAGTACCATCTTCAGTTGGAGTAGTAGAGGAGTAGAGTAGAAACTAGCCACGATATTTCATGCATGAGCATGTGTAGGAGTTTACAGGCGTTTATTAGCACTGGTCTGAATGGGGAGAGCATGGATGTCTTATGTACAATTGGCTAAATCATTAAGTAGATAAATTATAGTACATTTCATAAATTGAACTTGCTATTTTAAGCTACAGAACATCAGCTGTTGAGTATTATACACTAGTTGACTCCATCCAGCGATAATCCCAAAGTCTGTTGTGGGTCATATTTTTATAGCTAATGGATTTTTGTGATAGGTTTGTTTTTTCATGTTCCCACAGACTCTGTACTTCAGTCCATCCTGTCCACAGAAGCTTGCAAAACGGGAATGCCAACCATTTCCCAACTCCTACAAACACCGTGAGTTACGACTTTATAATCGCACAGAATGATCCTAATCCTTCTGGCACCATAAAAATTTCTGAAATTAGTTTAGAATATTTATTTATAATATTATTTAGCTCTTTTTTTAAAAATATTTTTTATATAGCACTTTTTTTTATACATTTACATTATTTTAGAAAAAAAAAAAAGCTTGTTATTGCATAATATCATGAAAATAATGTCAAATTGAAATTGGTGTCATTTTCTTTATGAAACATGTAATTTAATATCTTATTCCTTTAGGGCAAATACGTTTTTTACAATTAGTTAAAATTGTATACATCATTATTCTTTTATATAGGTTTTTTGTTTGTTTGTTTGTTATATTTGTATGTAACATTATATATATATATATATATATATATATATATATATATATATATTATATAATTACAATTCTTTTAGAATAAAGTAATGGACATCATTATCATGAATCAGTTCATTTACTGCTTAATATCATGAAAATAATGTCAAATTGCAAAAAATAGGTGTAATTTTCTTTATGGAACATGTCAATTAATAACTTGTTCCTTTAGGGCAAAATCATTTTACTTTTATATAGTATTTTATTTGGGTATTTTGTTTGTTTGTTACATTTTTTATATATATATGCTTAATATCATGAAAATAATGCCAGTATGCAGTGGTGTTAAGAAAGGCATCATTTTCTTTATTCAGTATACAATTTTCTGTTTTCTTCTGTTGTTTTAGGGATGAAATATGACCTAGCGTTTTATGTGATTCATCCCAAGACGGATGTGATGTGTACATAAGCATAAAGTCTTCATTTTATGACTAAGTCACGCTATTGTGAATCCGAAGCATGTGGTTTTCTTCTTTACAGTGGTAATGGTGGATGTTGACATTGTTTAAAACTGAAGCACAATCTATGCTTCTAACAGGTTATTCAGTTCCACGCTGCTGTTTAACTCTGAGAAACCCCAGTTTAAGGTAAACTAACTGAAGTCAAAAACTAACCAAAGCAGATTTGTTTTACTAAATAATCAGTTAAATCTTCTCTCTTTCCAAACTCAGATCAGCTCCAAATTAAAGGAGGCCCTGAAATCGTCCAAGGAATGCTTGGAGAAGCGCTTAGTGGAGGAACAGAGGACCGTTAGTGCATTGCTTAATCCACTTTTAGACTCTTGTGTAACAAATGTTTGACTTGGCCTACTTAGGAAACATCACACAACAGTGTCACAAACACCGATTCCATCGTTTCAGTCTGGAAAAGTTGACTTGATGATATCAGCTGAATAAAGGGGGAAGTCGTGGCCTAATGGTTAGAGAGTTGGACTCCCAATCGAAAGGTTGTGAGTTCGAGTCCCGGGCTGGCAGGAATTGTGGGTTGGGGGAGTGCATGTACAGTTCTCTCTCCACCTTCAATACCACGACTTAGGTGCCCTTGAGCAAGGCATCGAACCCCCAACTGCTCCCCGGGCGCTGCAGCATAAATGGCTGCCCACTGCTCCAGGTGTGTGCTCACAGTGTGTGTGTGTGTTCACTGCTCTGTGTGTGTGCATTTCGGATGGGTTAAATGCAGAGCACAAATTCTGAGTATGGGTAACCATACTTGGCTGAATGTCACTTCACTTAAAATGCAATGCTTTAAAACAGGAATTCCCATTAAACCTTTTCTTCGCAGTCCTGTAAGTTTAGGTTTTGATGTAACTGGAGCCTGGTGTGTTTTCAGATCCACCAGCACAAGAGGCTGACGCGAGCGCAGTCGCACCACGGCTCGGAGGAAGAGAAGAGGAAAAGGAAGATCTTGGCCAGAAAGGTGCATGAGATTAGGAGTCGAATTAAATGCTTACACTGTTCTGTGCTAAACACAATGCTTGTTAAAACCAAAACACCTGTTTTGGTTTCAGAAATCGAGACAGTCGACGTATGAAAATGAGGAGGATCTTTCCGTCAAATACAATAACAACTCTGGTAGGTTTCATTGCTTAAACTTTCCTTTATTAATGGAATCGTTCTGGAATAGTATTTATTGTCTTCCAGCAGGTTCCGGGGCGAGTTCACCTCCAACCTGCCCGTCCTCACCCACTCCTCTCCCTGGATCAGGTGCGTCCCGTTTATAACCCCGTCTATCCTCAACCATTATGTCTAATGTGACCCTGGACCACAACACCAGACTTAACCCTTATGCATTGTTGGGGACGTTTTCGTCAACTAGGGGGTAAAGTTGAGTCTTATTTTGGCCACAACTTTCTCTGCATTTGAGCTAATGGAATGATTTTTGGTGACAAATCTTATTTTGACAGATATTTTGGGAAAATGCTTTGAAAATTTTCTAAAACTTAACGATACACTGTGGGCAAATTCACTACCCTTTCGTTATGTTCATGGATGAAAACATCCACTACTTTTAACTGCTGTAAAAATGTATCACATAAATATTTTTTTCTAATTTGTTTGCATAAATCTATTAATCAACCTCAGTCCTGATCAAACCTACCAAATGTTTGAAGAAAAATCCAAGATTTTAATTCTTTAATTACCAAGTTCATAAATGATGTCACTGATTTGGGAAAAAAAAACACAAAATGACACATTTTCAATATGGTGGCTGTTTTTGACCCATTGACTTCCATTATAACAACATTTTTTTATTGCAAAGCCATGACACCATATAATCATGCATTCTTGATTGTTTGTGGTTTTCCCTTTTGGGAAGATGTAAAATTTGTTATTTTTACAGTTGATCACTAGGTGGGACCATTAACCCTTTAGATAGGCCTGTGCAAAAAAAGGCTTAGTTTCTGGCTTGTATATGGAGTTATATGGAGTATAACAGCAAATTATAGTGTGTGTGTGAGAGAGAGAGAGAGAGAGAGAGAGAGAAAGAGAGAGTGTGAGAGAGACCTTTGTGCACTTACCTTGATGCATTTACAAAATTCCAAATATGCACCTCATGCTCTCAGAACTACATGGAGTAAACAATAAAAAAAGAAGTGTGTTTATGCACCTGCTGCCTTTTGATGGTGAAAAGTATGGATGGCCTATGTGTGAAATGCTCGTCTTTTCTTGATGGTAAAGCTAGTTTAAAACCTCAAAATCCTGTAAAAAAAAAACCTACTTTGCATCAAATTTATGAACAATGTATTATGAACCAAAATGCAATACCAATTTCAAATACGCTGCAGCTCGCTGGAGGGGTCAAGCCGGATAATCATTTCTAAAACTTCAGTACAAGTCAAGCCCTTTCTCGTGTTGCTTGCTGCTCTTCTCACCATTAAATGACCAGCACAATGGCATGCAAGTGTTTAAATCCACGTACTATGCTTTTGTTTAGTCTATACTTATCACCACCATTAAAAGGCAGCAGGTGCATAAATACACTTTTGTTTACTCCATGTAGTTCTGAGAGCTGAGGTGTACATTTTGATTTTCTCAAATACATCAAGGTAAGTGCGCAAAGGTCTCCCTCTCTCTCTCTCTCACTCTCACTCTCACTCTCACACACACACACACACACACACAAAATAATATGCTGTTATACTCCATATAGCTTCATATACAAGTCAGAAAGTAAGCTTTTTTTGCACAGGCCTATCTAAATGGTTAATGTTCCCACCTAGTGATCAACTGTAAAAATAACAAATGTTACCTCTTCAAAACAGGGAAAACCACCAACAATCAAGAATCTCACACACACACGAACACTATAATTTGCTGTTATACTCCATATAACTCCATATACAAGCCAGAAACTAAGCCTTTTTTTTGCACAGGGCTATCTAAAGGGTTAATGGTCCCACCTAGTGATCAACTGTAAAAATAACAAATTTTACCTCTTCCCAAAAGGGAAAACCACAAACAATCAAGAATGCATGATTATATGGTGTCATGGCTTTGCAATCAAAAAATGTCGTTTATAATGGAAGTCAATGGGGCAAAAACAGCCACGAACAGTAAATGAGGGAGAAAAAATTAAAATCTAATGCTGCACAAAAACTAAAAATGCATCAAAGCCAATGTTGCTACTAATCTTTGACATGCCCAAGACTGTTATAAAAAGTAAAAAAAAAAACAAATCCAGCCACAATTACTTTTATATTGAAAATATGTCAATTTGTGTGTTTTTCCCCCAAATCAGTGACATCATTTATGAACTTTGCAATTAAAGAGTTAAATATTGGATTTTTATTGGGTTTCGATCAGGACTGAAGTTGATTAACAGATTTATGCAAAAAAATTGAAAAAAAAAATATGAATCTGATAAATTTTTACAGCAGTTTAATTGAGTGGATGTTTTCATCCCGAACATAACGAAAGGGTAGTGAATTTGAACAATGCACAAGGGTTAAAGTTGTCTAAATGAATTCTTAGCAATGCATATTACTAATCAAAAATTAAGTTTTGTTATATTTTAAGTAGGAAATTTACAAAATATCTTCATGGAACATGATCTTTACTTAATATCCTAATGATTTTTGGCATAAAAGAGAAATGTATAATTTTGACCCATGCAATGTATTGTTGGATGTTGCTACAAAACAACCCCAGCAACTTAAGACTGCTTTTGTGCTCCAGGGACACAAATAAATCAGAAGAGTTTGTTTTTCTTGGTCTTATTCAAACATTCCCTTTCCACAGTCAGTATGTCCATGTAAACAATCAGTTTTTCCAGTAAATCACATATAATTCTGTATTTGTTGCATGATTTGGTAAAACATTTTCGATTGTAACCCATCCGTGCATTAACATCTCCTGTGTTTTCTTCTGTCTAATTGAGACCTAATCTTTTCAATTCCCTTAATCAATCATCAAATTCCTCATCAAATCGGTTGCAGTCTCCATTCATCTTACCAGAATATACTCATCCGATGTGTGGCCTCATTCTGATATGATCAATAACTTGTGTGTGCCTCTCTCTCTCCCTCTCTCTCTTATATGCTGTCTTCAAAACTAGAGCATGCACCATTTTGAACGTGTGTGGGGTAAAGTAATTCAATAATAATAATCTATTTCCACCTTAAAGTTGCAGCTCACCCTTCCTCAGTAGTACATTCGGATTCCTCTCCACAAAATTGTTGCTCATTAATATTAATGCATGTAAATGCATTTAAATGAGGTCCCTCCAGACACTTTCCAGCCTACTGAGAAGGGTTATGCAACTTTAAAAGTTCACAATCTGCAATTGTCTGTTTAGGCACAAAATTTGCTTCATTCTGGACTTTTCTGAGGGTAAAGTTTTGTGGATTGTGATGGTTGTTGTTGTTTTTTCTTCTTCTTATATATTGTGTGTTTATATTAGTAAATATACTGTAGTAGATAATATTCTATATACTCTTTTGAATGAGGAATAAAAACTTAAATTTTAGTTTTAAAGCAATTACAAGTGAACACAAGTAGGACGCTATTAAATTTTTAGTATTCAAATATTTTGTATACAATATTTGCTTATTTCTTATATATTTGCTAAATCTTTCAAATATAAATCTTTCAAATTAATTGTTTAACAAGTTAATATTAATTTATTATGAATATAATGTGTCATTATAATATATAATTATATTATTATAAAATTATATAGGAAGTTATATTCATAAAATATAGGATGTATATTTATTTATTATATTAAAGGTATAATAATATTTTTATATTTTGTGTTTTTATCTGAATTATGTTACCATAGTATGTTTTTATATCATTATATTTTGTATATTTATAAATATTGCACGTTTTCAATTGTTATTGTTTATATAACTAATAATTAGAGTTCATATCAGTATATTTTAATATCATAATATGTTGGGTATTATATTATTAGTAGTAGATATTTATATTTTGAATATTAGATTTTATAATTATTAATAATCTAATTACATTTAATATTTTTAGGTAGTGTATTTTATATGTACATAACACATATATTGTATAATGTGTTTGTATATAAAATATTATAATATATAATAATATTTTTATTAATAAATATCATTTAAATTATCTTTACTCATTAATTAAAAATGATTAAATTATATTTTTTAATATTTTTAAAATGTATATGTTTTTCATGTTTTATTGCACAGTATTTTTTATACTGCAATATATTGCGTATTTACGTATTAAATATAAATAATTATAAATCTATTAAATGAATTTATGTTGACTTTAAATGTTGCCGCTTGTGGTAAGTGTATCATTCTGAACGGCTATTGTACTTTATCACTTCCTGCTTACTTGCTGCACAGGATTCTAAGTACCGTATTTTTCGGACTATAAGTCGCACCTAAGTATAAGTCGCATCCGTCCAAAAATACGTAATGACGAGGGGAAAAAACAACAAGTCGCACTGGACTATAAGTCGCATTTAATTAGAACCAAGAACCAAGAGAAAACATTACCGTCTGCAGCCGCGAGAGGGCGCTCTATGCTGCTCAGTGCTCCTGTAGTCTACCACTGAAAACATAGAGCGCCCTCTCGCGGCTGCAGACGGTAATGTTTTCTCTTGGTTCATTTCTCTTGGTTCATGTCAAATTAATTTTGATAAATAAGTCGCACCTGACTATAAGTCGCAGGACCAGCCAAACTATGAAAAAAAAGTGTGACTTATAGTCCGGAAAATACGGGAGTTATCTTGCGTTTAGTTATATTTGACCGATGGTGATGGACTGTTCTCTCTGATTCCAGCAGGAGCACCTCCTGCGCCTCCTCTTCCTCCCGCTGCTCCTCCTCCTCCTCCGGGGATTGAACCCGTCCCTCCATCCCTCTCGCCTCCCAGTGCCAACAGCATGGGCAGGAGCGCCCTCCTCAGCTCCATCCAGTCCTTCAACAAAGGCAAACTGAAAAAAGCAGAGACTGTTGACGACAGCGGCCCACGTTTGTGAAAAAAAATAAATAAATGCTCGTCTTTGTTTTAGTGCAATTCGTCCTAGTCTTTTAGCCATTTACGTCCAGCAGTGAAACGTGACTATTTGTACCTGAACGTCTTCAGTGTTTGTTTTATCCACAGCCCTGCATTGTTTCGTTTTGAGCTACTCGATGTAACCTTAACAGTTCTGCTTGGACCAGACTCGAATGAAAACAATCTTCATTTTAAAGTACTGACTTCTGAAGGCGAGGGCACAATGTGGTGGAGAATGCAGGCATGACATTTACTATGAATGAAAATGTAACTGGATTTTATCGTTGGTTCATGATATCTGATTCTGATATTTGAATTCAACTTCGGTAATGGTTTATTTCGGAGGGTTTGGGATGATACTTTTTAAGCGTTTGTCACATTTACTATTGTGCCTGCAAAAGCTGAGAGCGTTCTTTGTTCTCTTCGTTTTTTCCTGCGGAGCTACATTGTTCGTATTTTCTTTCAGAACAATCTGATATTTGTATTCCCGTTTTGCAAGATCACAATCAATATGATGCACAAATAGAGACATTTATACGAATACAGTAGCATTTACGCCCCTTAACGATACAGTTGCTGTACCAGAAGATCAATGGCTTTGATTTACCACTGACATGATTGTATAATGACCATTGTGATGCAACTTACGTCCTCTAATCCCATTGGCTGCAATCAAGCAAGTGGTGGTAAATGTGATTTCTTGTTTTGCACACATATAGGAAGAAAGAAACTTCTATCATTCATATTCATTGCGGGGGGTCCTGTTGAAATCCAGATTCATTTGTGATCTATTCTAGAACGATGTACAATGAGGCATAATAATTCATGTTCTGCTCCTGTAACAGTAAACTCATTTGTATATAGATTCATACAGACAGACACTGAAAACATTGCAGATGAATACAGAAACACATATTCCTGGCTTTTAGGTGGGGAAAGAGTTTTTGCTACAGCACTTTACAGCTGAATATTTAGCAGTGGTCTGGAGAAGAAGAAACCTTCTCAAGGTTACACAGAGATTTATGTACGTCTGAGAAATATCGAGTAATCAATGATTAATAATGAAAGAAAATGCCACGTATTTTCTCCTCTGTACAGTTGCCACTGAAGGTGGACATCCTCAATATGCTACCAGTTTTTTTCCCTGTTCTAAAAAACTTATATTGGCAATATTTTAAAAGAAAGGTCTTGTGTTCTTTGTTGTGAACTTTGAAGTAAAGACAGAGGAACAGATCGTGTGTGGTTTAATTTCTATTTCAAACTTGTATAAACTAATAAATAACTATTACATATAGGTGTTGTGGGTAATATAAATGTATGTGTAAATAAAATATAATAACTGGTTACATATATACATATATATATATATATATATATATATATATATATAAATGTATATCTATAAAGATGGATACATTTTATATTAATGTTTCAAGTAATTATTTGTAATAATATTTATAAGATTTTTAATTTCATTGACATTTATTATTTTTTTTTATTAGTGATTATAATGTAACTTATTTTAGAAATAGTAAATATTTCAGATATTTAATGACCAATTAATATATGTTCTTCTCATTTGGTTTATAATTATGTAAATATAGATAACAGAAAATATAGTTAAATTGAGAGTTGTAATATTTATTTTTTATTGTAATATTAATTTAACCATATGCTTTATCAATATGTATGCATTGTTAATCCCGTAGTTAGAACCTTCCTCAACCAACTACCTAAATAATAATAATAATAATATATTTATTAACAAGACATGAATAACAAGAATTGCATGTTAAAATGTAATATATATATATATATAGTGGCATGTGAAAGTTTGGGAACCCCTTGCAAAATCTGTCAAAATGTGAATATTTTAACAATAAGAGAGATCATACTAAATGCATGTTATTTTTTATTTAGTACTGTCCTGAGTAAGATATTGTACATAAAAGATGTTTACATTTAGTTCACAAGACAAAAAAATTGCTGAAATGATTGAAATAACTATGTGCTGTTACCTGATGATCCACGACTGTCTTTCTGTTTTCTGATGGTTGTGCATGAGTCCCTTGTTTGCTCTGAACAGTTAAACTGAGAACTGTTTTTCAGAAAAATCTTTAAGGTCCTGTAGATTCTTCAGTTTTCTAGCATATTTCGCATATTTGAACCCTTTCCAGCAGTGACTGTATGATTTTGAGATATATTTTTTCACACTGAGGAAAATTGAGGCACTCAAACACAACTATTAAAAAACGTTTAAGGTTCAAACATTCTCTAATGCTCCAGAAGGAAACAAGATCCATTGAGCTGGGGGTGAAAACTTTTGGAATTTGAAGATCAAGGTAAATTGTACTTAATGTGTGTTCCGGGAAACATACAAGTATCTTCTGTTGCTTACGAAGGGCAGAACTAAATGGAAACAAATTATATTTCCACAAAATAAGAAAAATTTGGACATCTTCATCGTGTTCAAAGGTTTTCACCCCCCAAATCTTAGTGCATCTTTTTCCTTCTGGAGCATCAGTGAATGTTTGAACCTTTTTTAATAGTTGTGTTTGAGTCCCTCAATTGTCCTCAGTGTGAAAAGATGTATCTCAAAATCATAAAGTCACTGCTGGAAAGGGTTCAAATATGCGAAAGAAGCTAGAAAACTGAAGAATCTGCACGACCTTAAAGATTTTTCTGAAGAACAGTTCTCAGTTTAACTGTTCAGAACAAACAAGAGACTCATGCACAACCATCACAAAACAGAAAGACAGTCGTGGATCATCAAGGTAACAGCACATAGTATTAAGAACTAAGGGTTCACAAACTTTTGAATGGGTTATTTTAATAATTTCAGCAATTTTTTTGTGTTGTGAACTAAATGTAAACATCTTTTATGTTAAATATCTTACTCTGGACAGTACAAAATAAAAAAATAGCATGCATTTAGTATGATCTCTTTTATTTTGTTAAAATTATTCACATTTTCACAGATTCTGCAAGGGGTTCCCAAACTTTCGCATGCCACTGTGTGTGTGTGTGTATATATATAATTAAAATTGTTGCTCAGTTAAGTATCTAGAACGCCTCATTCATACTAGATTGTGAGAAACGGTACCAGATCTCATGTGGATTATAATTACATTGCAAATGCAGTTAATATAAATTATAGTTAATACTACTAAGAGTTGTATATACTAGTTTATATATACTACTACTTAAATTCATATTAATTTAAACTGATACTAAATATTAAAAACTGATGTTTTTTTAATAAAATATGTTTGACTTTTAGTTTGACCTTCTTGACCCTTGATGGCATATTTTTGGACAACGATTAAAACTAGTTTAGTCGATTTTAGTCCATTTTTAACACGCCCAATGTTTTAACAATAATGAATATTGCGTCATGTTTATCCTTTTTTAAATAGTGAAGCAATTTGTTTAGAAATCATTGATTTATTTTGGTTTCTATAAAAAGATTTTTTCCTTGCCCTTGGACCGGAACCCAATGACAGTAAAGGCAGCTTCCGCTTTGACATGATTCGGCAGCACTGATTGGCCGCTGCCACTGTGTTTCCTGTTCTGATGTCACAACGCGCCCTCTGATTGGTCGACACCGCTAGGATGACAGCCCCGCTTCCAGACAGAGGACAGTGAAACATGGCGTCTCTGAGGTTACTCTTGCGCTCGGGGAAGGTATTTGTGTGGAAATATGATATATTCATATATTAGCAACATATTACGCTCATGATAATAAGATGAAAGCGTTGAGACTGATATGGCTGTGTTTGTGTCTCTCAGAATGCCGTTTCAGCGGTTTTGCGGCGGGAGTTTCACGGGACGCCGCCGGCTGCGGTTCAGGTCAGTGATGCTGCTGCCCTCATCTTCAGCAAATAAACAACAATCCTTCAGAAAACAGCTGTGAATCTGTTCATTAATACTATGTTTGGTCTATCGAATAGTGGTCAACCGAACGCACAGTAACGATACATGTCAAGAGTGCTAACAAAAACAGCGTGGTAATATCAAGCTTTGTGTGTGTAACGTTACTCTGGTAATACTTTGGTATTATGAACGTTTACTTTCTTTGGTAATATTCCATGATAATCCCACGTTTACCATGATAAAGCCATGTTTTAGTTTATTTTAATATGGACCATGGTAAAACTTTGGTACATTAGACATTCACCATGTTTAGTTGACAATCTTGGGTAATATTCAGTGGTAATGCCATAATTTTTTCCATATGTAACATGGTAAAACTTTGGTACATTAGACATTTACCATCTTTTAATTGACAATCTTTTGGAATCTTCAATGGTAATGACAATTTGTTTTCCATATGTAACTTGCACAGCTGGGTAGATTACTTCTGAAATGTAATCAGTTACTGATTACAGATTACATTGCAAAATTTGTAGTCGGTAATATAATCTCTTAATTACACATTTTTGGTAACGTAATCTGATTACTTTTGGATTACATTTAGGTTACATTTGTGCTAAACCTTATTTGATATCACATATATTCAGTTAGCCTAATCTTGTACCATTTTGACAGATACAAAGAAGAAATATATTTAATTCACCAAAAAGAGCCACAATAGCTTCTTTTTCAAGTGCAATGTATGGACCGTTAATCCTTACAAAATACTAACACTAATGTACCTTCCTGTTAGTGTTTGCTAGTAACACTGAATAAAACAAAATCACATTTTATGATTTTAAAGTATATTTACTTATAACTAAGTAAGTTTAGAAAACAGATACATTACAAGAGCCAATATTGAAAAACATTAAATTCATAGCAATATCACTGCTAGGTCAAATATTTAATCTAAAAAAAATAATAATAAAAAACACTAGAGGTGTATATTACAGTATCAATGAAAACCATCAAACAATAGCTACACTGCAAACATGAATTTTGAAAATGACTAAATTCACAGAGCAATTACATTTGCATAGTGCATAGTAACAATGAGGAAAAGACAAACAATAACAACATTGAATGAACATGAATATTAAAGAACATGAATCTCACAACAATAACATTTCTAGGTCAAAAATTTCACCCTAAAACAGCTGAAATGCATATGAAAGTAACAATGAATAACAAATCAAACAAGAGCAACATTACAAAAAAGTATATTTAAGTACAAGATATTTACAGCAATACCATTGCCACGGACGTTGACCTTGCTGCTTAAAAGTGCCAGATAAACAAAAAGTTGAGTCCCCTGCTTTTAAATGAAGCATATCAAAAGCCCATCTGAGATGAAAAACTGTATCTTTTTGACGTTCCACTGAAGCCTTGACAGTCTGTGATGCAAGAAACACAATAGAATATTTTCTACACCTTAAGTATATTTCATACTCTATTCGAAAGCTGAAGTGCAAATGTTACTGTTGTAACGCAAAATAAGCACCTGCTCAAAATGTTCATCTGAAAGACTACTCCTCTTCGCTGTTAGGATATTGCCACCATGGCTGAACAGTCGCTCAACTGGGGCACTTGATGGCAGAGCAGTGTTAAATTTGATGAATATTTTTTTCACTCCGGGAAATTCATTTAGGCATGTCAGCTCTTTGTTTGTGCCATCAAGGTACTTTTGTACCTCTTCTACTGCTTCTTGTCATCCATCTCTGCCAGACCTTTGAGGTCTATATGAAAAGAATTCTTCCTCGTTGGGAGTTTCTCCAGTGTTGTCAGATGGAGCAGGAACTTCAGTATGATGATATAACTGTGAAACCTCATCTATGATCTCAAGAGAAAAACTGTGTATTTGAAATCTTCTCCTGTAGCTTTCTTTTCAGTGTTAACAATGTGGGTATCACAATGCCAGGGTAACACTTTTGTTCTCCCTGCAAAATTTCAAGTGACTTGACTGCATCAGCAGCGACAGTAGAGCGATGGGCTTTGTTCCATAATGCTGCACATTTTGCGACTGCACTATTGTGTAATCTGCGTACAGGAACCTTGGAGATGGCAAAAAAAAAAAAGTTCAGAAGACTCGTATTTTGAAATGTCTGCTCATCACAGAGAGGGATATCAAATGTGCACCGTTTCAACCGTTTACAATATATTAAAATCTAAACATGATAAAGAAAACATTGTCATAATTCATCAATATACACTTGCCATAAACGTGGACTATTCATTGATGGAGGCCTGCTCTAAAACAGCGAGAATTTGGAATCTTAGGAAATCATTTAACGTTACCTTTTGGGTTTAAAAATAGCATTGTGTATTACATAACCCACTCTTTCGTGGTTCCTGTTTTTCCATCCCTAAATTTAATGTGATACTAAATACATTTTATAGTTTCCACACATATTTTAGTCTCAAGTGCGAGTGAAATATTCACATGTGAGCCCTATGTGTTTCCTGTGGGAGAGTTTCTAGAATTAATGGACAGGTGCAAGCCGTTGGGCTACGTCCACACGAAGCGGGAGTTTACCCCAATCCAATCTTTTTTTTTTTTTTGTGTCAAGAAATATCTGTGTCCACACGAAACCAACACAAAACGATGTAGTATACATGCCAGACCAGCATGTGGTGCTGTAATTCCGCCACAGAGATGCACTAAAAATGGAGAAGACATGGACTATGCATAAGCCTTGCGCATGGTATACAAATTAACATGGAACATTACATTTATTAATCTGTGTTAATGTTAGATAATATAAAGACAAGCGTTCCATGTTTGTTCATGTTTTTGTTGCTATTACGTGATGTAGCATAGTTTACTAGGAGCAAAACGTGGGCTGATGACGTCACAGTTTCAGAAAATAAACTGATTCGCTGTCCACACGAAAATGCAAAGATGGCGTTTTCAGATTTATCCACTCTGGGACCCGGTTTAAAAAAATAGCAGTTTCACCTTCCGAAAATGCCGGGTCCTTGTGGACAAAACGCCTATCCGATAAAAACAATTGTGCGTATTCACAGAAATGCATCTCCATGTGGACGGGGCCTTAAGCAATGAACATTTTGTCAGAACCTCTAATAAATTGTTGTTTAGTTGTCTCACCTTTTTAGGGGACAAGCACCGAAGGTGCTTAGACACCTATTGTGTAAAAAAAAAAAAAAAGTTGAAAGTGAAAAAATAGAAATTTGGTATTGTATCCGTTAGTGTGTTTTTTTGTTTTGTTTTTTTCGCAAGTCTATGGCAGCCCATAGAACCGCTTGTGGGAAAGTTGTGAAATTTGCAAACTGAAAGAGGACTGTGAGAAAATTGACCATAGCAAATTTGAAGTCTCTAACTCACTCTCTAGCGCCTCCACTTGTCTAAACTTTCAAACATTTTATGCTAATAACTTTTGAACCGTGAACCACAAAATTAAAATTCGTTTTTCTTCTGATTCCTTGGCTCATGCGAGTCAAAAGGACACCAAAATAAAAAAAATCGTGAGGTTTAGTTTTTTCGTTATTTTCAATTGTTCGTAGAAACTACTTTTTTGAACTCGTCCTAGGCCACTAAACCAATTGTCATAAAAATTTAACCAGATCATCTTCAGATCATGCTGGCAAAAAGTTATGGAATTCAAGTTGATTAGTCATATTGTTTCCAAATATCACGTGAACCAATTCTACGAAAGGCATGCAAAAGTGGACGTGAGGCTATATCTCCACAATGGTTTGGCCTATTGAGACCAAGCTTGGTGTGTGTAACAAGCATGACCTGAGACTACCTGCAGTGTTTAGGCACTGTGCCCCCTGAAATGCATATTTTTGCGTATAACTTCTGAATGCTTTAGCCAAAACTTGTTAGATTCGGTGCATCATGCTGAATTGAATGATACTAAGTTTTCCAACGTCAGCCATTTTGGACATCGGCTATTTTGCATTATGTTCTAAAATGCTGTATTTTACGAATGCATTAGCGTATCTTTACTAAACTAATTACAAAAATCTTTGGCTCCATACCCTCATGGTACTCAAAAGGTTTGGGGGCAGCACCACCTTGTGGTGAAAAGTTATAATGAAATATAGAAAAATGCTAATAATGTTGATAGATTTCTTGGATTATGTCTAGAACACAGATACCAATTTTAATAACCAATAACCAATATTGGCTGAACTTCCTGTCCACTATTTTGATTCATGTTGACAATCTACTTTTTCGTACTCCTCCTAGATCGTTGGTCCAATTTTCAACAAATTTGGCTCTGATCATCTTCAGACCAAGCTGGCAAAAAGTTATGGATTTCGTGTCGATACACAATTTGCTGGAAAGATGCCAAACTATATCTGAGGGCTGTATCTCTGCAAAGGTTTGAAATATTTACACCAAACTTTGCATTTGTCATTGTCGCCTCACACTGACCATGGCACATAAATTTGGTAACAGTGCCACCTATTGGCAAAGAGTAATAAATCATTCATTAACCTTTAATTATGGAATTTCCAACAATGCTAATAACTTTTGATTGCATTAGGCTATTGTAATGAAACTGGTCTCAAAATATTCCTTGGGTCGTGCCGACAACAGACATATCAATGTTTTTGTAAGAAATCTGAACTCCCTCTCCGCCATTTTTGATTTAAAATCCTATTTGATTTTGGTAAAATCCTACTTTTTCTAACTCCTACTCAACCGTTGGTCCGATTTTCACCAAAATCGAGTCTGATCATCTTCAGACTGTGCTGACAAAAAGTTATGCATTTCGTTTTCAACGTTTTCATACAGCACCACTACAAATTTTAGGCTATATTTCTGCAAAGCTTTGACATATTTGCACCAAACTTTGCATGTGTCTTTGCCACCTCACACTGACCATGTCACATTAAAATGCTAACAGCGCCACCTATTGGTCAAGAGTAATAAACCATTAATTAACCATTATTAATTAAATTTACAAAAATGATAACTTTTGATTGCATTAGCCTATTGAAGTTATTGAAATTGGTTTCAAAATATTCCATGGCTTATGCAGACAACATATGCCAGAGTAAGCTGAACTTCCTGTCCGCCATTTTGATTTATGTTGAAAACCTACATTTTTTAACTCCTCATCAACCGTTGGTCCTATTTTCACCAAAATAGAGTCAGATAATCTTCAGACTGTGCTGACAAAATTTTTGTGATTTCGTGTGAATAGATATAAACATTTCAGCATATCACAGCAACGAATTTGAGGCGTGATGCCAAAATGACACTTCAGGCTGTATCTCTGCATTGATAAGTGTGTCATCGATAAGTCACACAGAGCACACCAAATTGATTTGATAACAGCGCCACCTATTGGTCAAACTTGATAAGCCAAGTAATCATGCTACTAGAGGTTGTATTTATGATTTTTTTTGTTGCCATTTCAATTACAAATATAGCTGCAAGCAGCAATTACGGGGGCCAAGCAGTCCACCGGCAAATTGAGGAGCTAAGCATGGCATGGAGCATCACACCAAATGCAACAATGAGCAATATTAGGATGATTGTAATTGAAATGGCTGAAAAATCACAAATACAAGCACTAGTATTATGATTAGATGGCTTACCACTTTTGACCAAAAGGTGCCGCTGTTATCAAATCAATTTGGTCTACTTCTCGTGATTTGTCAATGACACACACAAAGTTTGGTGTCAATATGCCAAAGCATTGCAGTGATACATAGGGGTGTGCTGATCACGATCGGCCGATCATTAATGCGCATCTCGTCAGTAAAGCCGGTTCTCTAATCAGCGGTAAATTCTATCAGGTGCATGATTTCACATAGAGCAGCTGTTACTACACAGAGCCGTTGTTAACTGAGAAGCTGCGCAAATCCACGTTCATTTTCAGCATTTATTTGCGCAGCTTCTCCGTTAACAATGGCTCTGTGTAGTAACAGCTGCTCTATGTGAAATCACGCACCTGATGGAATTTACCGCTGATTAAGAGTATCGGCTTTACTGACGAGATGCACATAACGATCGGCCGATCGTGATCGGCGCACCCCTAGTGATACAGCCTCAAGTGTTATTTTGGCATCATGCCTCAAATTCGTCGCTGTGGTATGCGAAATCTGTTTTGTCTATCGACACAATCCATAACATTTTTTCAGCACGGCCTGAAGATCATCTGACTCAAATTTTGTGAAAATCGGACCAATGGTTGAGGAGTTCAAAAAAGTAGGTTTTCAACATGCATCAAAACTCGCGTTTCGGATGCTCCGCACCCGGGACAGGCTCTGCTCCTGGCCGTCTTTAGCAGGTTCATCTCCGCCACCCGAACCTGAAAATGGCCAGTAGCCTTTACCTTTAGACCCGCTGCCACCCATCATGGGCTGCAGAACATTCTCCTCCTGCTCGGGTCACAGTCGTACAGCTCTGGAAGAAGAAACAATCAACGGTTACTGAACTCATAGTGTTAAATATTCACATAATTGATCTGATAATGTCCTTCAGGATGAAATATGGCTACTCTTTATGACACGTGAAACCTGGGATCTCTGCTTTCCCACTCAAACATATAATTAAAGGGAAATCCATCATAAGTTGATTTAGGTTCTAGACACTAATAATATTTTATATAACATATTTCCACCTCATCATTAACATATAGCACATGTAGCAATCTAGATTGTGTTTGACAACCAAATAATTTAATAAATTAATAAAAATAGTTTTGTTAATTAAAAACACTCCGCTGAATTACTTTGTTTTCTAATAGTAAATAATACATTGATGTAGCTTTCATTCTAATACGGACAACATCATCAAAATGTCCTACAACGTTTGTGTCTGTAACATACAGTTATTCATATTTATAATGATGACGCTTACTTGAACGAAGTGTCTGATGATAAATGAAGCAGATCAACGGAAATAGTGTGAATTAACGCCGGTTTAAACTGATTTATTGAATGTGCAAAGCCACTCACAGACGAACCGCCGCAGATCAGAGAATCAAGACACGCTCAGCTGCTCATCCGGCTGAAACCGGAAATTACGTGGTAGCGCTCCGGTGAGGACAATGGCTAAAATAAAAGTATTTTTTGTCAAATTTTATTTATTATTGTCTTTTTTTTTTTTTTTTTTTTTTTTTTTTTTTTGGTGTCGCTGTATATCTTTTTTTTTTTTTTAAGCTATTTTTTGAAACAGTCTATTTTTCTGTATGATAAGCACCCAACTTTGGAATTACATCACTGATTAAATTTTTTAAAAGTCAGAATAAGTAAGAAATAATTAAAAATGGTTGGGCATATCAGTTATGAAATTTAACACCAATAATTTTTATCTAAAAAATACTGCTTTTTTAATTAAATTGGCGCACTGTGAAGTATTCAACGGCAGACATTTTTTCAAATAGAAAATGTCTTGAAAACTAAATGATGTATGTCATGTATGGCAGACAGGAAGTTCAGCTTACTCTGGCATATTTGGTATCCATGTTGTCTGCATAAGACAGGGAATATTTTGAGATCAGTTTCTTTGCAATAGGCTAATGCAGTAAAAAGTTATTCACATTTTTATAAGTGTGAAAATTAATGGTTAATGATTTTATTACTATTGACCAATAGGTGGTGCTGTTAAAAACTTGATTTGGCATGGTCAGTGTGAGGTGACAATGACGCATATAAAGTTTAGTGCAAATTAGTGATGGCCGATTCGTGAACGAATCGTTCAATTTAACCGGCTCTTCTTAGTGAACCGGTTGAACCAGTTCACCAAATCGAACTGAATCGTTTGAAACGGTTCACGTCTCCAATAAGCATTAATCCACAAATTACTTAAGATGTTAACTTTTTTAACGTGACTGACACTCCCTCTGAGTCAGAATAAACCAATATCCCGGAGTAATTAATTTACTCAAACAGTACACTGACTGAACTGCTGTGTAGACCGAACTGAAGATGAACACCGAGCTGAGCCAGATGACGAACGAACATGCCCACTGCTGGAGCAGTTCTCGTTTTCGAGTCAAGAGCCAGTTCCATCGGTTTTCAGATCACCAGTACACTGAACTGAGAATCGTTTCTGTCGGACGCGTCCGATTTGAGAACTGATGCTACTGCGCATGCGTGTAAAGTATTTCGGAAAGTGTGATAAAAGAATCTATATACATTTTTATTATTATTATTATTATTTATTTTTTTAAGATGAATGTTTCTAATCTGTATATTGTAGATTATGAATAGGCCAGAGGGGGTTTCAGGGAAGTTGGACAATAATTAAGAACTCTAAAGACTCTATGTTTAATAGGAATAAGGGATGATTTATGAAATATGTATACTGTATTTATAGTTAATGATGACACATTCACAAATTGAGTTTGTAGTAAACAGAACATGAACACGAGTAGAGCCGCTGATTATACTGAACTGCAGCACGTGCCGGTTAGAGTGATTCTCGTTCTCGAGTCAAGAACCGGTTGCATCGGTTTTCGGATCACCAGTACACTGAACCAAAACCGTTTCTTTCTGACGTGTCCGTTTTGAGAACAGAGGAGCTGATGATACTGCGCATGCGTGATTCAGCGTGAAGCCGACTGACTCACAGCGTGTCTGAACCGAACTGATTCTTTTGGTATTTGATTCTGAACTGATTCTGTGCTAATGTTATGAGCGCGGGTAAACCGAGGGCTTGAATGAAGGGGCAATCTGGCGAAACGTAAGTTCATTTAATAACAAATACATCGCAATGGTTTATGTATAGTGGTTTCTGCGCTGATGACACCTAATTTATTTACTTTATATCTTCAAGACTTAAATCCTCATATGCACATTATTGCTGTTACTGTATTTGGGTGCGTTGTTGCAAAACTTAATTGTAAACTTTTCATGATTATGAGGTTTTTAACTGACTAAAGTTATGATTACTGACTTTATATATTTGAATGTTTGATAGACGTGACGCCATTACGTCATCGCCAATGACGTCATTACGTCGAGCGTAAAAGAACCGGTGAACCGGTTTTTTCAACGGGTTTATTGAATCGAACCGTCCGAAAGAACCGGTTCGTGGAAAAGAATCGAACTTCCCATCACTAGTGCAAATATGTCAAAGCTTTGCTGAGATGCAGCCTCAAATGCATTTTGGTATCCTTCCAGCAAATTCGTTGATGCGTTTAATGAGAACCGTTTTGTATATCGACACGAAATCCATAACTTTTGTCCAGGGGGGTATAAAGATTATCCGCGTCAAATTTGGTGAAAATCGGACTAATGGTCTAGGAGGTGTTCGAAAAAATAAGTTTTCAACATTAATCAAAATGGGGAACAAGTATGGCCAATTTTGGCATAATTGGTATCAATGTTCTCGGCATGACCCAAAGAATATAGGGAGACCATTTTCATTTCAATAGTCTAATTTATTGAAAAGTTATTAGCATTTTTTTGATATTTCATTTTAACTTTTGACCACAAGGTGGCGCTGCCACCAAACCTTTTGAGTACCTTCAGGGAATGGAGCCGAAGATTTTTGTAATTATTTTCGTAACGATACAATAATGCGTTCAAAATATACAGCATTTTAAAACAATTCAAAATGGCCGATGCCTAAAATGGCTGACACGGCAGAATTGTATATTATTTGACTTGACATGACTAACTGATTCTAAAGAGACCATTTGTGTGATATTTTGGCCAAAAGTTCTATGCAAAAATATGCTTTTTTCATATCTCCTGACCACTAGGTGGCGCTGAGTCAAAACACTGCAGGTAGTCTCAGGTCATGCTTATTATAACACACCAGATTTGGTCTCAATACGCCAAACCATGGCCGAGATATAGCCTCACATGCATTTTTGTGTGCTTTTCATCAAATTTGTTCACGTGTCATTTGAGAACGGTTGGACGAATCAACTTGAATTCCATAACTTTTTGCCAGCATGGTCTGTAGATGATCTGAGCCAATTTTTCGTGAAAATCGGACCGACCGTCTAGGACAATTTCTAAAAAGTAGGTTTTTCGTACAATTGAAAATAGCAAAAAAAAAAAACGAAACCTTGCGATTTTTATAAAATAATTACTTAATTCAAAATAAAATATTAATGAATCCATCTCTGATCATCCCGGGTTGCTATGGTCACGCAGGTTTGTTTAAGCATTAAACTCGTGGCCACGAGAAAAACATGTCGTTCCCTCAACATAGCATCTCGAGGCCACGACATAAGGATGTCGTTACCTCGACAAAATGATCTTGTGGGCATGACATATGACGTTCCCACAAATTAATATCTCGTGGCCACAACAAAACTAAGTAAACCGAACAAGTCACCTTACGGGCACCGTACCCTAGAGAATTGGATTGGAAAAAAAACTTGCCCTTGGATGGCATAGTTTTTACCATCTATAATGATAATATTCATATGTATTCGGCATATACATATTAGTATATTATGGTTTATATGGAATTTTATAATGATACCTTTTTGTTACTATGTTTCTAAGACATGCAGTATGGTACTACCATGCTTCACAGTATATTGAAGTACCATGTAAATCTCATAGTATATGAACATAATTATTCAGTAACATATTTTATATTCGGAGTACCATGTTTTATCATGTTATGTATAATTATTGCATTTTATTGTTGCAGGTGACAGTCCGAGATGCCCTCAACCAGGCCTTGGATGAGGAGATGGAGAGGGATGAACGGGTTTTCCTTCTCGGAGAGGAAGTCGCACAGTATGACGGCGCATACAAGGTCAGATGCAAAGATTTTTATTATAATTCAGTTATAAATAATGCCACAGCATCTTTTAAAGTTGCTTGTGTTGGGTTGCAGGTTAGCAGAGGCCTTTGGAAGAAGTATGGAGACAAACGCATCATGGACACACCAATTACAGAGGTGGGAATTATGATAAACTTGTCCAGAACTCATCTATGTATGTTCTTAAATGTTATGTTTAATAGAATTTCCTGCTTTGTTCATACAGATGGGATTTGCTGGCATTGCTGTTGGTGCTGCCATGGTGAGTTTTTCCTGTAATGTTGATGGAAGAATGTGAAACTCCGTCATGTTCCCAAACTAATCCATCGCGTCCTCTTTCAGGCTGGTTTGAGGCCCATTTGTGAGTTCATGACCTTCAACTTCTCCATGCAAGCCATCGATCAGGTCATCAACTCCGCCGCCAAGACCTACTACATGTCTGCCGGCCTGCAGCCCGTCCCCATTGTGTTTCGTGGACCCAACGGCTCTTCGGCCGGAGTGGCAGCTCAGCATTCCCAGTGCTTTGCCGCTTGGTACGGTCACTGTCCCGGACTGAAGGTGGTCAGTCCATGGAACGCCGAGGACGCTAGGGGCCTTCTGAAATCAGCCATCCGTGACGACAACCCCGGTGAGTTCCTCACCGCGTGAAGCTGATGTTCACAGGAAGTGAAGGTGGCTCTGACTGTTGTCGTGTCTCTTTCAGTGGTTTTTTTGGAGAATGAGCTGATGTACGGTGTGCCATTTGAGATGTCTGAAGAGTCTCAGTCAAAAGACTTCCTCATCCCAATCGGAAAAGCTAAGATTGAAAGACAGGGTGGGTAATATTATAAATGAAAAATATTTATACATGTATATTTAGTTACAATTTTGTATTATTAATTTATGCATTTAAAATATCTAACTTTTTATATATTTTTATTATGTATTTAATATTATTCATCTTTTTCTAGCCTATAAAAAAATCTATAACTGCTATTTTGATTGTATTAATTTAGCGACAATTAAGTGCCAGCCATTTTTTGCATTAATATTGTTGGTCTGATGTAGGAAGTCACGTCACTCTGGTGTCTCACTCCCGAATGGTCGGTCTGTGTCTCGATGCTGCTGTTGTTTTGGCTAAGGAAGGGATCGAGTGTGAGGTATGACACCTTTTTTCATGGTGTAGTTGTTCTAAGTGCCATTTTCAATTCAGCTGAAAATTAGATATTTTGTATTTTTTCGGTAGGTGATCAACATGCGCTCAATCCGGCCTATGGACACGGAAGCCATTGAAACGAGTGTAATGAAAACAAATCATCTCATCACTATCGAGGGCGGCTGGCCTCATTTTGGAGTTGGGTCTGAGATTCTTGCCGAGATCATGGAAGGTAAAGATTTTTTTCATCTGTTTTGTTTATGACAAACATCTGTTTTCATCTGTTTTTTAATGAATGAATATTGCAAAAATGCTCATTTAAGTTTCAAAATTGTTTTATTTATATAGCACATTTAAAAACCGCAAGCACGGCTGACCAAAGTGCTGAACAAACCAAAAGCATAGAACACAGGGCAACCCACAGATTCATACCATAAACTCAATGAATTGAAAGCCAAAGAGATGATTTAAAAACAGTTAAAGGTGTTTTATGTAGGATTGACACCAAGTGCTTGAACTAGGTATTGCAGTCTAAATTCAAAATATTAGAGAGGGGTTTTTTCACCCGGCCCATCCTCCTTCAGACTTGACGTACAATCATTTTGACAGATTGACTACACCAACAGGAACAAGCCCACTGGATGATGAATGAAATGAAATGCGCTGTGTTTTACACCAACTGGCAACCCAGGGTGCTGAAATACAATTGAGTAAACTTGTTGAACAAAGGCCTCCTATAGCAAAATCGATGCGTTTTTGTAAGAATAATATCCATGTTCAAAACGTACTAATTACTTCGATCTAGCTTGCGTTCACTGTTTTAAATGGAAGCAGCTCCATGTATTTTAAAACAAATTTTTTATTTGATTGGACCTAGTTTGGCGTCTTTTCTGAATAAATGTTTAGTTTCAGAGACTATCCCTGATAGCAACAAAGAAGCTACTGTAACACCTCCTCTTAAGAAACCTTCACTTGATGCTACTATCCTACACAAAATCTGAGGTGATCAAAGACTTTTCTCTGTCCCCAGATCATGGTGAAAGCCTGTGGAACAGCCTTTCAAACTATATTAGATCGGCACAGTCTTTAAAGGGTTAGTTCACCCAAAACTTTTTATTAGGCCATTAATTACTTGCACTCCAGTCATCTTAGGTGTATATAGTCTCAGTCTCAAACGTCATGCCCACGGACCTTTGGCTAAACGTCTGCTGATATGGGACTAGACTTTTGCCGGTATTCAGTAATGCGATATATCACGGTAATGAATATGCACGATATTGTTATCATGGGCACTTCTAAATACCGTGAATAATTATATATTACAAATTATTCCGAATTTGGAATGTATTTTAACAATACTATTTCCATCAACTGGTCAAAATGCACAACACCGCTGTATGCTACTTGAAAGACGCGTGTGCCGCTCTGATGTAAACAAGCATGCATGAGAAGCACATGGAGGAACACGTGAAAGACGCGCTGAATAAAAGCACATTCACTGTCTGACAGCAGATGGCGCTAAACTGCAGAAAATGCATTCCTTACCCTTGAAACACCACAAATAAACTTGCTGCCCTACTTTCTAAAACATATTTAATAATTTAAAATAGCCAATCAGATTTGTGTATTTGCTATGATGTTCATCACAGTACCAAATACTTAAGTATTAAGTCTTAATAGGCTATTTTAATCTGGACTACAACATGACATAGAAATTGTTTGAAAGATTTTTTTTTTTTATTGTTAATTTACATTTTACATTAGGGCTTCATTTTTAACATTAGTTAATTCATTAGTTAACTTAAACTGCCAATGAAAAATTCTTCTGAACATTCATTCATCTTAGGTATTCCAATATTTAATATCATGTTGATAAAATCTAAAGTTCCAACTGTATTTTTTAATGAGCTAACATGAACTAAAACTTTTATTTTTTAACAAAGATTAATAACTTCTGTAGCAAATGTAGCTATTGCTCATTGTGAATGTTAATGGTGAACTAAAGAGATCTTATTGTAAAGTGATACCTATGGGTCTTTATAGTTCTTTTGCACTTTAATCTGTGCAGAACTTTTAACTTTATATATTTTTCTGTATTGCTTTATTGTATTTAAATGTTCAGTTATTTTTTTTTACAAGAAAAGCAGTTTTTTAACCTGTTATACTGCATTATGAGCACTTTTTTTTTAAAACTAAATGTCAATACCGTGATAATACCGTTTACCGTGATAAAAGCATGAACAATTAATCGCAACAGGAAAATTTGGTACCGGTATATCCCTATATGGGACACAAAAGTGGAAACAGGAGTGTCGGAAGTCGTTATCGGATTGGTTGAATTCTACAGGATTACTGCGAGACGTTTGTATCGGGTTCTTTAACATTCCACCTGGAAACAAATATATAGTGGCGCCAAACCCCTCACGAAAGAAGAAAGCCGTTGTGTTTATGACTGTGACGACCAGCGCTTATAGGGATCAATTAAATGCTGGTTTTTCAAAAGTATGTGAAAAATTTTAAGTTTGTGGCATAGAATCGTTCAAATATGTCCGAGAGTTTTACACACCAGTTATTGTATAACTGTTATTGTTGCGACATTCCACGCTTCGAAACATGACGATGAACGAAACAATCGTGGTTGGTTGAACTTGGTTGTTGGACATGTCGGTCAAACGGCCTCATGGGTGAGCCTTGGCCAATGAAAGCTGCCATGAATTCTGGACCTTCAGCTTGAAGGTCTAGCTACGTGAGACCAAGGTGTATATGACTTTCTTCTTTCAGACGAATCCAGTTAGAGTTATATAAAAAAATTTCTTTTGATCTTTCAAGCCGTTTCATGATACTCAGCAGGTGTTGCAGTGCATCGGTCCAAAAGAAGTGAAATAAAAAGTGCCCATCCATTAAAAAGATTTCTCACACAGCTTGCGTCAACAGTTGTACACCGAAGCAGCTCCGGGCGGATGAATGCATATCTGTATATATGTACGTATGTCTTTGTGTGTGTATGTACGTAAGACTTCGTGTATTTGAAGGCCTGGAGAGTTGCGATTCAATCTAGATGCCTCAGTCCGCAGATTGTGAAAGCGTCACAGCAAGTTGCCATGGAGACAGCCTTGGTCAGGTCATAGACAGAGTCAACAATCAACAGGTGTCTGTGGAAGAGGGGGAGGAACGCAAGAGCGTCTCGATGCTGTGCTCCGCCGGGAGACTTGTTATTCCAACATTCCAACCTTGGCTGCTGGTAGAGGGAGCCGAAAGAAGATAAGATTCCAATTGTTTGGTCTTGGGGCGAGTAGCCGCATTACAATTTCACGGTCACTCTCTTGTCCATTCTGATCTCCAAATCAAGACTGGCAGCCTTGTGAGGCTTTGGACAGCTGTTCCTGTTTTCTGAATTTTTCGATAACCCAGGATAAAGCCTAGTCCAATCAGCAGAAGACCTGTTATCATGGTTTCCGAATAGGTAGAAGTCTTCAATATCCTCCACGGAAAGAGCCGCCAGACACACGACCCGCCACCTCTCCATCACGTCCATCGTGTAGCCAGCTGTGAACATCCTGGCTGGGCAATCAGGTCCCCCCGAACCCAAGCTTCTTGTCGAGAAGATTTACATTTTACATTTTTATTTATTTAGCTGACGCTTTTATCCAAAGCGACTTACAATTGCTATATATGTCAGAGGTCGCACGCCTCTGGAGCAACTATGGGTTAATTGTCTTGCTCAGGGACACATTGGTGTCTCACAGTGGATTCGAACCCGGGTCTCTCACACCAAAGGCATGTGTCTTATCCACTGCGCCAACACCACACACCACCCAAGATGGTGTCAATTGCATTGAGAGACCAGTTGATCAAATCAAATCCATGATTTCCAGTTTAGGAGAGCATTGCAGAGACAGTATCTCAGAATAGACGAGAGAGCAAGCAGGGAAGGCAAGGTGAGGAGAGGGAGAGAAATGCGTCCACCTCCGTTGAGAGTCAAGAAGAGATTTAACAAGACACAACAGTCTTTCATTACTAAATGATTCATTTTTGAACGAGTCAATGATTCAGCAAGCCATTTATAAAAACAGTTACTTGCTTTATTTATTGAATGAAACAGCCGTTTGAATTAATCGGTTGGTTGTGAAACAATGGTTCACTCATTAAGACAGTGACTTGCTACTACCTACTGGTGGTTTAATTACATATTTAAAAGTATCATTGAATTTTTCCAACATTTCGTATTTGTATGTCAAAAAAGTCAAACATTAATCTAATAACATTTATTCATGCATTTGGACAGATGGAGTTTGTTGATAGTGATTTCATTCGAATAGTTGCAATCATATAGTGTCTTGGAATAATAACTTAATGTATTGATCACATGTAAGAATTAAACGTAAATGGAGACATGTACATTTAATCAGTTTAGGAAAATATTGTCCATCATAAAGTAAAAAAGTGACCGCAATCAATTTAAGGCTAATATCAAAAAGTAATACCTGATAGAGCACTGAAGAGTATTTTTTTTTTTTTTACTCGAACAAGTTAATGATTGATGGATGCTTGCTTTTTATTTCACTTTTTTAATTTTCGTTCAGCTCTTCTACAAGTTTGCCTCAAAGAGTGGATGTTATCATTGAGCCATGGTTGAGTTTTAGGTTTTGACTTGGTATTCAAAACCTCTGCATGCGCAGCGCAGGAGGATTAGAGCCTGTAGTCACTGAAACTGTCCGCCTTGACTCTGATAACTCGTTAAATCCATGTAATGAAAGAGATAGAAAACGAGGAGTTGGTGTCCCACACATTTAATGGCTGCTACACGACAACACGCTCTTCTCATACATGACACATTAACTCTTTCTTGGCGTTACAAATAAAGTAAAGACAAAATATTAACAAGGCGGCAGAGCGAACTTATCATCCATAGTGGTTCTCACGTAGAACACTCACTATGTGGTGATGACGTAGAAGGACTACGTGAGAACCACTATGGATGATAAGTTTGCTCTGCAGCCTTGTTTATTATTTTCATGCACACCGCACTATAATGTGTGATGCATGCAAAATACAGAGTTTTGGCCGTTACTAAGTCACCATCCACAAACAGGCGTACATCGTCTGCAGATATAAGGTGTTTCATTGCACTTTAACAAGTAATCTGAACGGCCTATATATGTGCACTATTTTAAACGAGCCTTCACTGAGTTTAATGCCACAGTTATGTTAGAATGCATCTCATTCTTGTTTCTGTGGCGGTGCGTCGGTCTCATCATGAGGCGCGCGGTCCGGAGCGCTGTATGACTGATGCATCAGTTCAATTCAACTTTACTCCAAATATATGAACTTACCTGTTTTAAATACTTTATATTTAACTTGTTCGTTTATGCCCAATATTAGTGTTAAACTGTTGGACTTTAAATGAAATCTAATATTGATTTTCACTGTTGACTGATTATACAGAACATTTAGACTGATAACTTCCGCACACAGATGCGGCAAATTGTCACAGGACGCACGATATGACAGTTGTGTCCGACTATATATATGAACGTAGCTGTTTTAAATACAGTATTTTTATATTTAACATTAGTTTATCAGTATGTTTTAAAGTATATTTTTTCAATAATTGGTGATTCCATGGGCTCTCTCACGCACCTGCATGGTTTAAAACACAAGAACAAAGTCTCTTGCTCCACCCATGCACGATAAGATCGTGTATCGTCGATCTCACTGGCTGACGATATGACGATTTGAAAAATGACCATATCGCCCAACACTACTGTGAATTCATTTTAAAGTCTTGAACTAGGTGAGGAGGCCGATACACTAGCACTAACAAAACAAGATAATTCCATTACAGTCGCAACAGCTGTACTTCAAAGCTACCATAAACATCACTCATTTGAAGTCATTTTCTGTTCAAAATGGAATACTGGTGCACCATTTGCTGTATTCTGCACAGTATGTAGTATATTCTATAGATGGTATGCAACAAACATTTTTAAACTGCAGTATGCTGTATTTCAGTCTCAAGACCTCATTATGTTGGATGATTCATTTTATACTAAATCTGATGTTCTTTAGATAATATTAGGGAGTTTGTCATAAGCATATTTATTAATTCTTGTTTTTTAATTCAAGGTCCCGCTTTCAATTTCCTTGATGCCCCTGCTGTCCGAGTCACGGGTGTAGATATTCCTATGCCATACGCCAAGATTTTGGAGGACAACAGCATACCACAAATCAAGGACATCATCTACACCGTCAAAAAGACTTTGAATGTTTAACATAATAGATTTCCCTATCAGGACACATTAAATATTAAATACGACATGTTCTCTCCTGTTTCTGCCTCGGTGTTTGGGGAATAGGACGTGTTCTTTCATCTTATAAAGATCTTCTGTTACATGACCCTTTCTTCATTGGCACTATTTTAAAATCATTTTCTCATTTTGTCGTAACGGTGACATTAATTATGGCTATAAACAACCTACCATGTGTATTATGTGTAAATTCTACTGTAAGCTAAAGTAATAAACTTTTATCACAATGGGTTATAGGAGTTGTGATTTCTTTAATCTTAAAAATCTTTAATTTCTTTTTTTAAAATAATATTTAAAAATTGCAGTATTTAAGTAATAAAGTTTTAGGCATAGCCATTTAGGAGAGCTTTGTAAAATTATGGTTGGGTGGATGTAACACCAAAATTTATTTAAATTTTATTTTTTACATTTTTAGTACAGCTATATATTGGCTACTTGGAAATAAAAAATGCATATAAATAATAGAAAAAGTAAAACAACGAACAGATTGTTTAGTCTGATGCTTAATCATATTCACGATAGAATTATCAGAATATAAAATATTACAATAAAAGTATTCTAAAAATGGCATTTAAAAAGCAGAAATAAGGTAGAAATAAATGATAAATACAAAAAAAAAATAACAGAAAATGTTGAAATCTGTTCGTTTGAAAAAAAAAAGAACAACTGACAAAAGAAATACTCATAAATACAAGTACACTTATCAACATCATATTACAAGTAAAAGGTTTGCCGATTTAAGTATTTTGGATAAACACGGCAAGGCAGACGGACGGGGATTTGTATAATGGGCGTGGCCTGTTTCGTGGGCGTGTCATTTCCGCTTATCCCACACTGATGTCCCTCATCTCTCCTGCTCTGTGAATCCACAACATAAATATCACCGCTATTTTACAGCCTTTACTCAAGCAAAAGAGTAATTAGAATACAACGCTTTCAAAATGCTCTTAAATTTGGGAAACGTCATGAAAATCCTCCGAGGACAGCAAACTTTCCATGTTTAAAGCCCCAGTCCTCCGTATCCCTGATGCTTCGGAAAAGAGGACACAACTGAAGTCCAACGGACGAGAAGGAGAGACTAAATTCATAAGACTGAACATATTTGCAACGAAGTAATATAAGTAATCTGGTTTTATTCATATTATGCGATTTATTGTTGATTATGCATTTGTGTTGTGCATTCTATATGATATTAATGCAGCAGCTATAAATGATGCGCGTGCTGCAGCATCTTATGTCATTGTCAGTAATTTCATCAATATCGATAGATTGCTGCTTTTCGTAGCTAGTTACGTTTACATTTCTTCTTATTTTTGAGAGGTTGCAAAAATTGCAGGGAAACTCTTCATATGCGTCATTCATTTTACATTAATGTGATTCATGACTACTATCCTTGAATATGCTGTCTAAACTGTGAAGAGTTTTGTATACTTCTTTAGTTTACTGCAGGTGTAGTGTTTATAACCCATAAAGGCTGCAGACAGCGTCATTCATCGCATCATCGAAGAGGAACAATTGGTCACATGGAGAATGGAGACTGGACACACATGGTAAATATAAAGCAGCGACACGGAACCCAAAACAGTGTCAGTATTGTTTACTGTACCAAAAAAATAAATAATGTGCAAAAAAATAAATACAAGTTGTTTGTCTCGGGTGGTTGCTAAGGTGTTGCTAGGATATTATTTAATAATCAGTCCCCACTTCCATGTAAAAAGTCAACTCCCATGTTTTTATGATATTCTAGTGCAAGAAATATTTTTGTCAGCTGACCCTTTTGATATAAAATAATAAAGTGTTGTTTTATTTTAATTTAACAAACATTTGCTGTTCATGTACACATTAACCAAAACAAACACATATTCGTTTACAAAAACAAATAAGTAAAACATTTAGAACAAACATTTATTTATTTGTTTGTTTTTATTTTTTAATAGGTTTTTGCCTAATTTTCAGTTTGGGAAACCCTATTCCAGTGCTAATATTCAGTTTGGATGCTTTCTATTCGGGCTGCATGATTAATCGAAATGAAATCGCAATAAGACAGAAGCTGCGATTCTTATGCAAATCTTTCAGTGAACCATGGTTCTGTGATCAGCAGTAAATCTCCATCCGAAGGCCAGAGGGTGCTCTCGTGAAACAGTTGCTTGAAAGGTCAGCCATTTTGTCTTAAGGCTGTCCCACACTGGACGAGAAGCGCAGTGCCCCGTCATATCATGCCAAGCCTTTAAAATTCAAACACATTGTTTTCTATGAGTGTCCGCACATCGGCGCCCAACTAGGACTCAGGACACTGTACAAAATCCCGCCATGCCACAGAGCGCCACTTATATAATTTTTCATAAAATCACATTATATTTGTCCAGAATGATTGTTAATGTACATAATGTCTTCTTCTTAGGCTGTAAGATTGTGAATTGTGTGTTTTTCAGCAAAACGTTTGGCTTTCTGTGGCTTGAATAAAGTCTTTGCGCTTTATATAGAGTTATGTTCTTTTTGTTTCTGTTTGCTCTGTTTTGTCAAACACCATACTTGATCAATGCCATTTTATTGACTCTTGAAGTAAATTTTTTCCTGTTTGGTAATTAGATGAACTGTTTGATGAACTGTTTAGTTTTTCCTGTTTGGTGATTATATGCACTGTGCTTCTCGTCCAGTGTGCCGTCTCCTTTAAAGGAGCTGTATCTAATTTTTTGAATGTACTTCATTTTCAATTGGGGTCATTCCTGTTGTGTGCCCTCAGTTTGACAACTCATATGAGGGTTGAGTCTGAGGAGGAGGGGGTGGGAGAAACAACTCTAGACAATATTTTGAATTTGGACTGCAGTAACTATTTCAACCACTAGTTGTCAATGTTATATACTGCACCTTTAAACCAAGTGGTCCAATTTGTCTGAGAGTAAGCTTTTTTGGAGAACAAGGTTAAATTCTAAAACATCTCATGTGGTGTTTACCATACTACTGGTGTGAAGCTCAGTTTACCATACTATATTTTCCATAGAAACCAGTATTCCTTAGGGTATTGCCAATGCAGCTGAAAGCAGCATATGTTTATTTCAAGGCTTTCATTGTCAAACAGCTCTTATAGGAGAACCAATCTGGTTGAAGTTTAGCTGGGAACAGCTTGGTTTTGATGGTCCATCAACTAGAACAGCACCAAATGAATGGATCTATATGAAGATTTTTGTTGGTCTAAACTGGTCTTTCATATCAGTGCAAGTACCATCTTGACATTCTCAGCAGGCACAAAATGCATCTTTAATGCTTTGAACATCAACTATTTACGTTTTTCTTGGTTGTAGATGATGGATACAGTTTCCCTAAATGTTGGTCAGGCTGGATGCTAAGCTGTTGTTAGGCAGTTGCTAGGTTGTTCTGGGTAGTTGCTAGGGCATTACTAAATGGATGCTTGCCACTTTAAGAACAGGACCTCCAGTGACTCAAAAAGGAAAAGAAAACATGCGTTGAGGATTAGCCATTTTGTCTTATCTCACTGGTCCATTTTCTCTGAGACCAAGATTTTATTAATAACAGGGTTGAATTTGAAAACATTTCATGTGGTGGTTTAAACCATACAATCCATACTTCCTGAAGCTCAATTTCCCATAGAAACCTATGTTCCTAAGGGTATTGTCAAAGCTACTGAAAGCAGCATATGTTGTTTTCAAGAATGGACCCAAGAAAGTCTTTCTTGGTGAACCAGTTTACAGGAAAAACCGAGCTGATTGAAGTACTGCTGGAGAACAGCATTGGTTTGATGGTTCACCAACTAGAACAGCACCATATCCATGGGCCTGCATGGCAGTTCATCTTGGTTTAAAATCGTCTTCATAGCAGGAAATGGTTGAGTGTTTTCTGTATCAAGTATCATCTTCTCATTCTCAGCAGGAACAAAATGCATGTTATTGTTATGTTCTTGTTTGTTGTAGATGGTGGACATTACCCTAAATGTTGGTGGAAATTTGTACACCACGTTGCTTTCCACCCTCCAGCGTTATCCAGACTCTATGTTGGGCGCCATGTTTCGTGGTGACTTTCCCACTTACTCGTAAGCTATCCAAGTACTCAAACCCGGTGGCGGTCATTATCACTCAACTCACTGTCACCACCAAAGTTCATGCACTACTCGAAGGCATCTCCAACAACTTCACTAGATGGAATAAACACATGATGGACACCAGAGACTTACCTTTGGACCACGTGACTACCACCCACCAAGAGGTTTCCCTTCAGGTGCATCTGGTAGAGTACATCTCCAAGCAAGGTTCTCAATTCGCAACACGCGGGTGCATCAAATGAGTGAACGCGCCAATGAGAATACGGTAGAACATTATTGGACATTTTGTAGAGTTGCACAGAAGGTCGAGGACTGATTTATGCTGCATTGATGTCTGAACATTAACCATATCTATTGTTAATATTCAGAGCAACTTGAGCAATTCTGGGTTTAACAAAGATTTGAGCGATTTTTAATTCCTGGGAACTCGTAATTACTTGAATTCACCACATCTCCACTGCAGATCCTGGTTCAGACTAACCAATAATGAACACAATGAAAATATTTTCTGCTGTATGTATTTGGGTGGACTTGTTCTATCGGGTTTTATGTGTCTTCTCACCAACATCAGATGTTTATGGATGAAAAGAACCTCAACTATTTCTAAAAGTACTATATACCTCATATACTAGGAAAGAGTGACCCAAATTTCTTTCTTAATTGTCAAATCTATTTATGCAACTTTTTATATATTTCATCAGTGTTAAATATACAGTATTCAGTTGTATTTATAGTATTTCTGCAGATATTTTGTCTTGTGAGTGAGCCCATAAACTGTAAATGGGTTGCATGGTTGTGGTATCTGCACTATTATTGATACAGTAATATTTTCCCCCTTTGAGATACATACATTTATGTAATTTGCATATTGCTCAATGTGTTTTGTGGCCTAAAGCTTTAAGCAAAACAATACCTCTTATGATTAGCTTCTAGACCAGTTCTAGACCAGAGTTAATGTCCCATTTAAAATTTATGTTAGGCTCAAATGCGTTTTAGACTCAGGTTAGCGTATTTGAAGCTGAGAGCATCCATTGAATGTTTTGAAAACCCATATGAAATTGAAAGAGTTCACTCATGTGTGTAATGAATTTGACCTACACATGAAAAACAAGAGTTTCATTATACATTGTGTGTTTTTATGTAGTTGTCTTTGTATTACATTTAATTGGAAGTACCTTTTGTTTTATTATGGGAATTAATTTAATTGATTATTCTAATGGAATATTTATGTGAATATTAAGTGACTTTTGGTGCCACTCTTTCAAATGCAAAAACCTGAATAAATTATAACTGGATTATCTAAATATATTTGCTTTTTTTTTTTTTGGAGGGTTTTGATGGGAGAGTCTTTTGTGTTGAGACTGACATTAAAATCTTATTCAAAATGCTGAAAACAGCAGATCTTATATATGTATTATGGATTTTTAATATGTTAGTCATAGGCTTAAATGGATGAAAATCTATAAACATGCTTCTCTTTTTGTGAATATGGCACTTTAAGCTGCAGTGTGTATTTCTGTGCCACGAGTGACGCCAAAGGAAGTTTCAGTCTGTTTGAGTGGTGTTGCACAGCAACAATAACACAACCAATGCTGTAAGTTTTAATATTAAAAAGCTTTGTACAATGGCCGCTCGCATCAAGATTCACCATTAATAGAACAGCTTGCATGGCCTTTTAAGACTGACAGCATATTTTTGTTAGCTAGCATTTGTCATTGTGGTTTTATTGATAATTTATTCAGGATATGTGATACTGCCACCAATCTAAAAGTAATGTCTGCCAATAATGTGCATGTGTTTGTGTGCTAGTTCTATTTAGGGCCTTGGGTTGTTTCTTCTTCTTCTTCTACTTCAAACTGAATTGCATTTTTGAGGACCTAAACATGCTCCAATCCTCAGAAAACTTTGCAAAAATTTACATCTGATATAGGTTTCAGAACTAGGTGTGGCAAAATGGCTCAATAGCCGTACACACGTGTAACAGACCATTACCTACAAAAAAGTATATTGGTACAAAATCCAAAACCTACCTTTTTTTGAATTTCCTGTACAATTTTTGTGTAGTTTTTGCCATTTCCATGCCTCATACATTGACGAACTCTTATATTTTTAATCGGATCTTCTTCAGATTTGGTGAGGGTCATCATAACACCTTTGTGACGTTAAACTGCGAAGATCTTGAGTTTTCGTCAAGGGGACATGTCCCTGGCACCTGACAAAATTTGATGTTTCACCATGAAACAGTTAAGTTGCTGTAACTCGGCAAGCAATGTCCGATCTGCCCCAAACTTCACATGTTTGATAGGTGTTCTGTTCTGAACAAACACTCATGCCCAAATTCAGTTATAGTCATCATAGTGCCAGCTGCTGGCAACAGGAAGTGACATGTTTAACACTGTTATGGACTCCTAGAAACATATTAAAAAGTGTCAACAAGTGTTAAATAGGCTGTCAACGTGCTAGAAACATATTAAAACATAGCAAACTTAGCTAAGTGCTAAAGCATGCTATTAATGTATGAAACAGAACATTAATGCAACTCGTGCATACAATGTCCAGTCTACTTCAAACTTCACAAGTTTGATTAGAGTCCTGCCCTAAAGGTATCTACATGCTCATATTTGGTTATAGTTATAACGCCACCTACTGGCAGCAGGAAGTAACTTATACACTATTAGCAACACAGTAAAATTGCACAGTAAACACAGTAAAAATGTCATTGTGTGCTAAACATACTATAAATATTCTCAAACATGCTAGCAACACTTACTAAGTGCTAAAGCATAGTATTAATGCTATGAAACAGGAAGTTGTTGTAACTCATGCATACAATGCCCAATCTACCTCAAACGTCACATGTTTTATAAGTGTCCTGGCCTGAACACATCTAAATGCCAGTGTTCAATTATGCCAGTGTTCAAATATCTTGTTTCACACTAACTTAAACATGCAATGTCTGATCTGCACTAAACTTCACATGTTTAATAAGAGTCCTGGGCATAACAGATCTTAAGGCCAATATTTCAGTTATAATCATACCGCCACCTGCTGGCAACAGGAAATTACTTGTTTTAAACTAGCTTAAACATGCAATGTCCGATCTGCCCCAAACTTCACGTTTGATAAAGAGTCCTGGGCTGAATTACATCTAGGTACATGCCAATATTCAGTTATAATCATAGCGCCACCTATTGGGAGTAGGGAATTTGGCACAAATATTTACCATTTTATAAGCATATTTTCCAACGTTCACTGTTCTCCTATGGCCACCGGGTGGCGGTGAGCCCAGGTGCAAGGGCTCTTTCATCGCTTCATGCAGCTTTAATTTGGTTTCCCTTTCATACATCACTTCGATGCTGCGGTGACGTCACCAGCTATGGGAACACCCCTCGGTGTGACGAATGTCTGAAGCCCTATACCATCTCGCCAATCCTATTGGCCAAATAGCGCTGGAATATTCTCCACATCGCTCGCTCTCCCCTACCCTGGTGCAGAATAAAAGTTTTATTAAGCCTTTCGTCTTCTCTAATGAGGATTTTCAGTCCACACCGGAGGCATGTAGTGCCATCTCCTTCGGTTGTGGACGCTATGATGACGACGTTTTATCCACCGCGGCCTCGGGGTCTGAGGACTTCGCGGCCGAAACTGGCCCTCTCCCTCCTAGCGGACAGGAGAGGCGTGTTTCCCCCTCCTACAGCGAGCTGTTGGATGTGGTTTCTCGCGCGGTGGGTAAATTGGGACTGGATTGGGAGGTTGAGAAGGCCGAGGCCCAACCTTCATCTAAGCTGGACAACCGTTTTCTAGCTAGTCGGACACCTGCACAGCCCCGAAGGCCTTTACCTTTTTTCTCGGACCTCCACCAAGAGGTTTCGAGGTCCTGGAAACAGCCGTTCTCGGCGAGGATTACTAACGCTGCGGCTGCGGATTTCGCCACCATTTCCGATATGGCGAACCATGGCTAAGCAGCAATGCCTCCGGTGGAAGAGACTCTCGCCGAACACCTCGCGCCTAATTCGGCCCCCTTCTTCCCTCTTAGGCGTGTCGATTCACGTCCAGCCTAGTTGGGAAATCCTACATGGCCGCTGGCCAGGCGGCTGCTTCGCTCCACTCTATGGTGGTCCTTCAGGCCTACCAAGCGGAGCTATTAAAGGAACTAGATGAAGGGGAGGGTATCACACCCAAGGCAGTGAAGGAATTACGGCGAGCAACAGATTTGGCGCTACGCGCTACCAAACATACTGCTTGAGCAGTGGACCGTTCCATGGCTGGGTTGATTACGGTTGAGCGCCACCTCTGGCTTAATCTCACCGACATCAAAGAAAAGGATAAATCTTTCCTCATGGATGCCCCTGTATCTAAGGACTGTTTGTTCGGAGAGGCTGTCACTTTGGTGGTGGAAAAATTCGGGGCAGCAAAACAGCAATCAGCCGCTTTCCGCCAGCTGATTCCTCGCAGACCCAGGGAGGTTGAACGCCCGGCAGGCACCCGCGCGTTCTCGCTCGACCTCCTCTCACCGCCAGCGAGTTGCCTTTTGGGAAGAGCCTTCACCTATGGCGCCCCCTCGTAAGGATTGGGGCCCTAAGGTTTTTCCACCGGCTCACCAACGTCAGCGCAAGAGGTTAAACCTGAGTTCGACGGCTAATGCCTCTTGTTCTCGGGCCCCGAATAGCAGCTCCTGATGTTCTCGCTGCTTGCCAGGGACTGTGCCCTCCACTAGAGAGCGCTGTTGGACCACTTTTGCACATCCAACACTCTCACTGCAGTCCCCATGCTCAAACACTGACTGTCTCGCCGCAAACAGCGCCTCGAGCAGCATTGGATCGAGCTGTTACGCCAAACGTTCCCTCAGACACTCTGCGCAATCCAGCTTTCAGAATTAGAGGGACGATTCAAGGGTCTTCCTTCAGGACCGTTTTTCGGATGGAGTGACGCCAGCCACTCTAAAGGTTTACGTGGCAGCCATTTCGGCTTACCATATATAGACGGTGCCTCAGTGGGCCGTCATCCACTGGTTTCTCGTTTCATACAGGGTGCACGATGGCTGAGGCCTTTCCGCCCCGTGCGAGTTCCTTCATGGGATTTATCCATTGTGTTGCAAGGTTTATCAGGGCATCCGTTTGAGCCCTTGGAAACTGTACCGGATAAAATCCTGACTCTGAAGACGGTTCTTCTTATGGCTTTATCCTCTGTTACAAAACAGCCCATGTCCCATTGGCTGGTGGAAGCAATATCTTTAGCCTATGAGGCGCGCGTACTTGCTTCACCCTTAGGAGTTAAAGCTCATTCCACGAGAGCAGTGGCTTCTTCTCGAGCTTTTCTCAGTGGATCTTCTATGGATGATATCTGTGCTGCGGCAGGTTGGTCCTCACTGAGCACTTTTATCAAGTCTTACATTCTGGATGTGAGGATGGCCCTTGGCTTCCGGGTTTTCTGCGCTTGAGCAGATGCTTCCTTGGATCCCAGCTATCAGGTACGTCAGGCGTTATGGTATAGCGTTCCCATAGCCGGTGACGTCACCGCAGCATCGAAGTGACCTATGAAAGGGAACATCTCGGTTACGTATGTAACCATGGTTCCCTGAATAGGGAATGAGATGCTGCGGTCCTGGCCGTGCCATACCTTGATAGCATTCTTCTTCTTCAGTTCATGAAATCTGAGCAAAATAGCGCGCGGCACCCAGGTATATGATGTGTGCGCATGCGTAAGGGTGGTGCCAGGCGCTATTTGGCCAATAGGATTGGGAGATGGTATAGGGCTTCAGAAATCCGTCACACCGAGGGGTGTTCCCATAGCCGGTGACGAGATGGTTTAATATATTGTGTCTATATGCCATAGCAGTTTGTTTTTCTGAAGAAAATGTAATTGGTGTTTGCTTGTGTAAAAGCCACTGGTATTATACTAGGCTGGATGCCATGGCATTGCAATGTGGTTGTTTTTAGCACATTACTATGCAGTTGCTAGGGTGCTCTGGATGGTTGCTATGTGCATGCTCACTAACCTCAGTAAAAATAGCCCATCACCAAGGCTCTATGATATTCTGGTCTCTGGATAAAGCTTGAGTTCCCCATTCAGTACAAATCTTAGATTTTTGTCCATTTCTGGCCTAAGACTGATCAATTTAAAAAAAAAAAAAGAAAGAAAGAAAAAAAGTCAGATCACCTCAACAATTCACATGATTGGAATTATTCATTTTAATGTTATGCACTTCACCAAAGATGTCTTTCTGCCATTGCTGGGCACCATTGCTTGCAACAAAGCTAACACCACCAAGGTTTAGCTACAACTAAACAACAGACCTGAGCAAAGAAAGCTAATGCTAATGTTCTAATGCTTCTTTAGATAAACAGTATAATTTTCACTAAAATTCAACAAATGCTGTAATATTAAAGATTAAAAAAATTTTTTTTTTGTGCATTCATGTCTTTTGTTCATTTGTGTATAATATTTACGCTTTTTTAAATTGCAGAACGTTGTCCTTATTTTTTGTGTTAGACTGTTATTGACCCATCCACCAAAACATTAAATGGCCACCATCAGGGGACTGGGACGATGTCCCTCCAAACCAAAATAAACAAGGGAAAAACATTAGAAGAAAGCATATGGAGGCTATGATCATCTATCTTATAAAGCCATTAGTGGTTAGCAACAGTATTGCATGAGCTAGATGAAGGCATATTGAGTTTACTACAAGGTGTCAAATGTTACCAGTAAAATCAGTGTCAAGAAAAAAATTTACTCAAAAATTTCATTCTAAACTTTGGGATAATCCATCTTGAAATGTCCAACTTTTGACTACGAAGATGTTTCCATTATCTGTAAGGAAACAACATAGCAATGCTGTCTTTAGCATTGCATTTCATTATCATCAAAAAAAAAATCTCCTAGCAACCAAACTGTTAAGGATCAGCAATGCAATGTAGTTTGGAAGTTTGATGCATTTTATTTCCTTAAAAGTGAATTGTCATCACCTCTCTGAGAGACGCCATGCTAACATAATGTCATACAGCCACACCTCTGTGAAATCTGTGAAAAACGAATTTGGAAGTTCAACTTCAAGTGGTGTTCTTTTGTATTTTTTCTAGTACAAAGTTGGACATTCCAACATTCCCATCATTATTGTCGAGCATGTTCTTCAGTCCCATTTTTGGGGGTTGGGCTCTTGATTGCCCATCCCCCACCACTAATCTGCAAATCCTGTAGGAACTAATCACCCTTTTGTAATATTTTTATTAAACATATATGTATATACATTTGTTATATTTATACCAAGTTTTTTTATGACGATTCTTGACTGCATTACTATTAATATTAAACATTAAATGTTTAATAATTTAATGGTCCGTGGTCAGTTTTTCCTTCCATGTTACATACATATTTCTGAACCATTGTCCACAACAAAATTAAATTATTATTTTGCGCTTAATAAACAATTTTTAACCTTAGCTAGCTATTTTCGCGATAGCTCCGCCCCTTCTTCCAGTCAGCCACTCCGAGACTCTCGCCCTCTGAGGCTTTGAGAGCCATTTTTGTTTCATGGCAGGGAGCTCAGCAGCTCTCATTTCAATGCTCTCATAAGGGACTCGGTTAAAGGTAAGACGTTATTTAAAAATTATGTATTTATTTGGAGGAGGAAGCGCGTGTTACAGTTGTATGACATTTACTTAAAGCAGGCTCGCCATAAAGTCTCCGTATATGGCTTATGCTCAACTACATTTTAGCCTGGCTTTTTGCGTATTAGTTTTTTCTCAAGTAGACACCCAAAGTGGGGCAGAAAAACGTCTGTTGTTTTTTAATCGTTTTTATCCGGTCCAGTTGCGAGGTACTGTTCAACCTCTAAGTATCAGACGAATGTTTATCTCTCCTTTTCGCCAGCTGAACGTTGCTCTATTGTATTGTGTTGCATCGCCATTTGAAATGTTATTGAATATCATTCGAAATTATTGACGTTTACTGCTACAAAACTCTTATTTCGCCGTATCAGTTGGCTTCTTACATATCATTCGATCTATTTAACGCTTTGGTTGCTAAGGAAGATTAATATAGCGTGTAAAGACCGGATCTGTATTTTCGTATGCGCTTGGTTACGTCAAACCTCGTGCAGTATCGCAGTTAAGGGGCGCTGCGCGCGCGATCTAGCTACTAGAAAGAGGTGTCTGTATTCATGTATTTGTTGTGAATTTAAATACAAACATGGGTATAAAGTAAAGATTTCATTACAAATAATCATCAAAACAAAAGACATGCCTATTTTTCAGTTAGATTGCGTAAAATTGTCAGAATTGGCTAGACTTTACTTGGACGGGCGAATTACTTTTCAACTAAATAAAATAAATTTTGTATATAAACTAGAAATTCGCAATAATTTATGTTTTTAGATGGAATTAGCTTCCAGTATTAACTATCATATCAAGATGTTTGTTAAAGAACATGTTAAAATTATGCGTTCTACTTATTCAGAATAATAGTCCGCACATTTTTGAAAAACACCTACTTCTCTAAATTGTAAATGTCATAAAGTGCTCTTTCATGTCTTTTTAAGAGACTATTCACACTAGGACTGCACGATGAATCGCATGCGTTTATCATGCGCATCTTGTCAGTAATAGGGCTGTCACTTTTGTGAAAAGCCATTTTCGATTTTTAAGACATAAGTGTTCATTGAATCGATTGTAAAATCGATTTTCCATGTCTAAAAAAAAGACGTTTCCTTTTTCAACGTCAAATAATGGATGACCGTAAAGAGAGTGCTGGAAACGCACAAGTCAGCAATAATTCTTATTTATTGGCATAAGGTTTCGTGCAGAATAACAAACAGCAACAGGAGTGCAACATTCTCGAAAAAATATATATGCAGAGGGGACAGCGGCCATAAAAGAAAAACATCACTGCAGGCTTCAACCCTGCTGCATTTATGATTTAGGCAATTCAAAAATCTCCAAGATTATTTAGAATAATGATTCAATCCATTTCAAACAACTGTTCAAAAAATTAAACTTTAAATGGACTTGAGAACAGGCCATGTTTGTTTTTTTACTGAACGTAACCGACACTTAGGCTAGGCGGCACTAGGCTGGCATAATGAAATGCGCAAAAAGGCTTGGGCCATTACAAATGTATTGGACAGGAAAACAAGTCGATCAACATTTTCCAATTCCAGAGCAGAGCATTTTTTATTCACTGTATGTCCAGCTGTTGAGAAGACGCACTCCGACCGCACTGATGTCCCAGGGACACTCAGGTACAGCTGCACAAGGTGGGGGTATTACTGGCAATTTTCCACCACAAAACCCTGTCGCTGTCAGCTTGCAATGGTCCTTTTCATAACTCAGAATCTCCTGTAACCATATGCACCAATGAGGCAAATTCACGTCTACCGCACTGCGAGACCTCCAGACGCGTGTAAACGCGTCTTTACATTGACTTAACATTGAAATCATTCGCGCCAGACGCTCTATTCGTGTTTGGTGTTAACGCAGCATAAGAGGTCGCTTTTGACGTCACTGGGTCTTATAGGCGCGTAAAATTGCTGGTATTTTCTGTCTAGCTTTCGCAACGCATACTGCACTTTCGAAATTCTTTATTTTCTTTTTCTGCTTGTTTGTGAGTTTTGTTACATCTATATTTTTTATTGTTTAATTCTTTTAAAATTAATAGTGTACATATTTGGTTAAAATCGATTCCCTATTTTCCTTTTTCAATCGATTTTCGAACTAAAAGTGACAGCCCTAGTCCGTAAAGCCAGTTCTGTATTAGCGATACGCTGGTAATGAACGCAATATTGTGTAGTTTGTCAGTGACTTTGTTGTAAATGCCGCTCCATCTGAAAGCTTGTGCTGAAGATTTAGCCTACTACTAATCACAGAACCGGCTTTACTGACGAGATGTGCATGATAAACGCATGCGATTTATCGTGCAGCTCTAATTCACACAGTATTTGTTATTGTGTTCTATCTGTATGATTGTATATTGTCACAATGTAAAGGTTTGCTATGTTGCCATTTGCAAAACATTTCGCACCATTAGCACTGCAAGTTGCTAGATGTTTAGAAAAGCAACATGGCAGCTCAATGTCATTTTTAAGACAAAGGACTGTTCTCATGAATTTGGGGGTGGGTAAAATATGGACTCTTTACATTACAGTGATCGGCATGAAATGAAACTTCACATAAATTTACCTGAAATAAATTTTTTTTAGGGCTGCAACTAACGATTATTTTGATAATCGATTAATCTGCCGATTATTTTTACGATTAATCGGTTTATGTACTAATATTTTAGTTTTTTCCATTCCCCCCCCCCCCAAGTAAATTATTAATAAAGGGTCTTTATCCTTCAGCATAGATTTTTAAGAGATTTTAACCATTTTGCATTGTCATATCCTCAACAAAAATATACCTGGAGTTGTTTTATTATGTGTTAGTGATCCTTTGTCGAACTCTTCTGCAATCAGAACACTGACCCTACTCTAGCAAATTTCACAAGGAGATTTCAAATAATGTTTTCACCATGGCAGTCCTTAGAGCTCCTAAAGTAGTTTAACATCCCGAACAAAGCTTAAGGAATCTTTCAGAACATATTTTCACGAAGAATAAGGATAAAACAGAATAAGATTGCAGTGCGTTGTATTTTATTATTTACTGGGAAACAGTTTTATAGCTTATGCTGTGAAATTGTAAACAATCCTTCGAAAAAAGTGCCAATGGCATGAAACCTGAATGGAACTCACAATTTAAAGTAAAATCCATCAGAAGGTTGTCCAGAAATCCAATCGGACACACAAAAAACCTGCTGTGTGAAAAAGAGCAGTGAATAGTGCATTTCAAATATCTTTAAACATTTACCTCTCTCATTCATTCATAATTAGGCTGCACGACTGAATTATGAACTGGTAAACAACAAACTGGTCACAGAACATGTTTGTAAAGCTTTAACTGTTAAAAAGCAATGTTATCAGCTTTTACAACTAAACATTTGCAAACAACATTGTACTGGAGAATCTGCACGAATAAAAGTCTTAGGGGCCGTTCACATATCGCGCCTAAAAACGCGTGGAAAACGCTAGGCGCACCGCTTTCTCCTTCTTTCCAAAGCGCTCGTGCAGTTGCGCCCCTGAGGCGTCTGCCTTTGCTAAGCAACCATGACGTGCTCTCTCCTCGAAGATGCGGAAATTTCAGCAAAGGATAAATGGATTTGCAGCTCTAAGAAGTAAGTAGCTCTGCTACTAAATTTATTTCAAAATGGAAATCCATATACAGCTATGATCAGCTGTTCCTTCATCTTGGCTGAGCTTTTAACGTTGTTACGGGAAAGGATGAAGCTGATTATTTAGTTCTTGTCACATCACCCGCGGTGCGCTTGCCGCATTCTGAAAAGTTGAGATGTTTTTAACTCTGCGGTGCGTACGCGCCTGGAAAAACGGGTGCGTCGCGACCACGTTGCTTCCATTATGAGCGCGCATACTGCGTGCCTAAATTGGAAATAACGAACTTGAGCGCGCAAAAGTGAACGATATGTGAACGTCCCCTTAAACAGTTCAGTAGTGCAGAGTTTACAGGTTAATCTTCTTTTTTGAAGGCTCAAAGTAAAGTACTCCCACATCCCGCTGAATGCTGCAGAGACGCTGTTCAGGAAGCACGTGACATAAAACGAGGCCAGCTATTGGCTATTCGCTACTTCTCCTGTTGTACTGGCTGAGTAAATCCTCCGGTGGCTCATTACTGCCACACTTTGGTCACCGCAGATTTGAAATATGCACGAAATGAGCCGCTTACGGCAAACAAGTTATTTAGCAATGAATCGGTGACTAAATTAGTTGAAAACTATTTTAATAATTGATTTTAATCGATTAAATCGATTCGTTGTTTCAGCTCTAATTTTTTTTGTCTATTTTCTAAATGTAATTAATCTTGCTGTGAACAATTCATCAAGGACTGTTTAACCCTTGTGCATTGCTCAAATTCACTACCCTTTCGTTATTTTCGGGATGAAAACATCCACTTAATTAAACTGCTGTAAAAATGTATCAGATTCATATTTTTTTTTTTGCATAAATCTGTTAATCAATTTCAGTCCTGATCAAAACTACCAAATGTTTTTTTAAAAATCCAAGATTTTAACTCTTTAATTGGCAAGTTCATAAATGATGTCACTGATTTGGGGGAAAAACACACAAAATGACTTATTTTCAATATAAAAGTAATTGTGGCTGGATTTTTTTCTCTCTCTCTCTCTCTCTCTCTCTCTCTCTCACTCACACACACTATAATTTGCTGTTATACTCCATATAACTCTATATACAAGCCAGAAACTAAGCCTTTTTTTGCACAGGCCTATCTAAAGGGTTAATGGTCCCACCTAGTGATCAACTGTAAAAATAACAAATGTTACCTCTTCCCAAAAGGGAAAACCACAAACAATCAAGAATGCATGATTATATGGTGTCATGGCTTTGCAATCAAAAATTGTCGTTATAATGGAAGTCAATGGGTCAAAATAAGATTTGTCACCAAAAATCATTCCATTAGCTCAAACACAGCACAACTTTACCCCCTAGTGGACGAAAACGTCCCCAACAACGCATGAGGGTTAATTTTTTTTAAACTTTTTTTTTTTTTCTGCCAATAAAATCATAGACTTCTCCTGACTTAGGCCATCCTTAAAAATATTTTTAGCAGTAACAGTAATTTAAAAAAAAAAAAGGTAGGTCGGTCTATATATATTTTTTCAAGTTTCAATGTAAAAAAAAAAGTAAATTTTTGTGATGGTGATGACGTCGGTATGAAATTAAACAAATTAGCATATCGTGACGTGACTGACTGGGTCTTCAACCCGTGCTTCGGGCACATCATTGCAAATCTCATTTTGATGCAGGCTATATAGACCACAAACAAATTTAAATCTTTGTCAAAAACATGTTTATTGCATGAATTTCAGGTGAGAAAAAGAGGTACTGTTTTACTTGCATCCACCGCTACGTATCAATGCAACCTACAAATGAGAACGTTTACTTTGCTTTCTTGGGTTGTCACTTTTGTGAAAAAAATCCTGTTTGATTTGAGTGACGAGTGTTCATTGAATCGATTGTAAAATCGATTTTGCATGTATAAAATTTATACGGCAAATAACACCAAATATAGGTAAATTCACGGACAACAGGCAGGAGGAATGTAAAGATTCAATATATTGGTAAAGACCAATATTTCTGATGATTTATTGGCGTGAAGTTACGTGCAAAATGACAAACAGGAGTTCAACATTTTCGCAAAAACAATAAGCAGAGTGGACTGCCATAATGCAAAACATTTACTGCAGGCTTCAACATGGCTGTGTTTACGATTAAATTTCAACAACAACAAAAAAATCTCATAGGCGATTTTTCTTAGGCTATCAAAAAAATATTTTTTCGAATATTCGTCGAATTTAAAATAAAAATCCACATTCGAATGCGCATATGAATTTTATGGGTGCATTAAGGAAGCTGCCTTATGAGCCCAGGTACGTGTTCCATTCCATCTCGCCACGCACAGCTGTGTCTACACAACTTTCAAAGGCGGACGAGCTCGACACGCAGTATCTGCTTTCTCATCTTTCACCTTGTGTACACGCACGAGATGCGATGACAATATATGTGTCATTGCATTATAAGGTTATGTTAGCCTATCCAGTTGAAGCCACTTAAAAAAAAAAATTAATGTGGAGAAGATCTTGTTTACATCAAACCTGAAACCAAGCCGTGCATCTCATGTTTTTAAATGAAAAAATGTGACGTGACATTCAGCCAAGTATGGTGACCCATACTCAGAATTTGTGCTCTGCATTTAACCCATCCGAAGTGCACACACACAGAGCAGTGATAACACACACTGTGAACACACACCCGGAGCAGTGGGCAGCCATTTATGCTGCGGCGCCCGGGGAGCAGTTGGGGGTTCAGTGCCTTGCTCCAGGGCACCTAAGTCGTGGTATTGAAGGTGGAGAGAGAACTGTACATGCACTCCCCCAACCCACAACTCCTGCCGACCCAAGACTCGAACTCACAACCTTTCGATTGCCAGTCCGACTCTCTAACCATTAGGCCACGACTGTATCCTGTGTGACTGGTTTTCCTCCCTTTTTATTTAACAATGCATGCATACTAGGGCTGTCGCGGTTAAGAAATTTCCCCTGCGGTTATTATGGGTGGCTCAATAGCGCAATATGCGGTATTACCGCCATTTTTTTTTTTTTTTTTTTACATACCTAATTTATCCTGATTTTGCTGCATACAAAGCTCTATCGTTGAGTTATGTAGCATATATTGTTGCTTTTTTTAACTGACAGAGACGTTTTAAAACATTTTTATTTATTGTTAAATGCCAAACAGCAACAAGAACATGCGTTTTCCAATAATTTTTTTTTTTTTAAGAAATCAAGTTCTAACATGTATTACATGTATGTGCGCGCGACTTTGGACAGCAGTGGAAATCTAGACTGATTATCGCGTCACCACTGGCCCACCAGGACAGTGGATTCGCGCTGGAGTCGATGCACTCCTCATGCAGATAGCGTGTGTGAGCTCGTTATCTGCTCACGCTTTCTTGGGTATGGGCACTGACGCAGAGGTTGTCCGTGACTTCAGCAGGTATGCCTGTTACTTTCACGGCTGTATTTTACAGATTTCGCAAAGGCTTCAGCTACTCCTAACTGTCGGCCGGTCACAGCTGTTCTTTTGGGGGCAGCTGCGCTGGATGACAGGGGACGCTCTAAAACGCTTAACATGGCTTAATGTACTAAGACAGTGATATTAACAGACCAAACTCACTAAAAATCATACTAATAAAGTATACTATCTATAAAAAATCAGATGAGCCCTGAATATGAATGCAACTCGTTTAATAACACGTTAAGCCTTTTCCTCCCATAGAAAACCGTTATAAGAAAACGCTTAATGTGGCTTAATGTACTAAGACAGTGATTTTTAAAAACCAAACTCACTAAACATTATACTAATAAAGTAGTATACAATGTACAAAAAACAAAACAAAAAAACAGATGATCCCCGAATATGAATGCAAGTAGTTTAATAACACGTTAAGCCTTATGATGGTTTTCTATGAGAGGAAAAGGCTTAATGTGTTATTAAACGCGTTGAATTCATATTCAGGGATCATCTGATTTTTTGTAGATAATATACTTTATTAATATGATGTTTAGTGAGTTTGGTCTGTTAATATCACTGTATTGGTACATTAAACCACGTTAAGCGTTTTTCCCGTTAAGCGTTTTAGAATGTCCCGATGACCTCAAATTAGATGTATTGCAGTGTCACACGAACATTTTTTGCAGCACATTTTGCATATCGGCTCATCTATATTCGCTGGCTCGTCCTTTTCATTGGGTTGAAAGCCAAAATGTTCCCAAACTGGCAACGTGACATTAGGTTTTGGGACGAAATCGAGCGCCTCCCATCGTTTCAGCCGGCCTATTCAAAACTAGCGAAGCACCATAAAGCTACAACGGCTCACGAGAAAATTACAGTCGTGACCATATTGTATCATTAATATAATTTATTTAACATTGAATGCACAGTGACAAATTGAAAAAAAAAAACAATAAGGCCACAGCCTCATAAAAAAAAAAAAAAAACTGAACACTGCGGTTGCCGCGGTTTCTGCGGTTGCTATCTTTCCTCTGCGGTTTGCTTGTCAATAGCGCGGTATTACAATTTTGCGGTTATCGCGACAGCCCTAATGCATACATAATGCTGTTTTGTTTATAGTTCTTTAAGCAACTTAATTAATAATAATTGGTTCATAAACATTATTTTAAATATTGTTTTTTTCACAGTCATGTATTCTAATGCTTTGAATAAACATGCAGTAATATTTTGCTCGATGCGCTATCTTGAGTTGAAATACAATTCGAATTTTGATCATATTTAAGTAAAAAATTTGAATTTAGTTTTTCAGCTATTTTGACAGCCCTAGGCGATTCAAGCCCGAAACTGTATGAGACTGAATACCGGCTGAATTCACATTTCTGTTGTAAAAAGAGAAACATTGTGTAGAAGTATTATTTGCTGTTATGCGTGTTTGTCCGAAGCTGCAGTTGCTGTGTGACGCCTGTTAAAAAAAAAAAAAAACCTGGACGCGCTCCGAGAGAAGGTCGTTAAAATCATTTTCTTATTTTCGTTTTCAAAACTTGTGTTGGTTGATTCGTGCAATAGATTTTCGAACATAAAGTGACAGTCGACACGGTCACGGTTTTAGACTAGAGAGGAGAAGGGATGGGAAAAGATCTGGGACCAGATTTTCCAGAACTTTGTGCCAAGTTAAAGCGGTGTCGAGCTGTTTTAATGAATTTTTTTTTATGTATTATGGTGCCCGAACCCGTATGACTCTGAACAGTGATCATTTGTATGTAGGCCAAGGCAATTTATATTTTTACAATACTTACTTAAATATAATTAATAGTATTTTATTGCGTTCGTATTAGTTGTTTGAAGAGTAAAAAAATAATTGGTCGGTCTTAACGCAAATTTACAATCGGCAAGTCGGTCGGACTAAAAGCAAAAAAAAATAATAATTGAGTCGGTGCTAAATTGACAGGGTCGGTCGGGTTACGGCAAACAAGAATATTTTTAAGGATGGCCTTATGTTAAACTTCAAAACGTTTAGTGTGGCTTAACCCCGCCCCTTTCTTACAATTTATCGCAAAGTCTGATTCACACCTGCATTCTTCCAATCAACAATAGATAGAGCCACGTCCCCATCCAACATTTATTCTTTTTTGAAAATGTCCCTCAGTGTGCCACACTATACGAAAAATCTGTCACTACTTATAAATCGATGAATAAAAATCCTTTAAACTTATGTGTTGCACTTAAATTTTTCAAATGCAGGAGTGCATTAAGTGTGAGCAACTCTAAACATCTGATTATTTTCTTAAAACTACATTTTCTAGACGTTACAGATGATAAATACTCTAAAATGATGAAAACACATCAAATAAAATGACGAGACATACAGCCAAGTATGGTGACCTATACTCAGAATTCATGCTCTGCAATTAACCCATCCAAAGTGCACACACACAGCAGTGAACACACACACCATGAACACACACCCGGAGCAGTGGGCAGCCATTTATGCTGCGGCGCCTGGGGAGAAGTTTAGGGTTCGGTGCCTTGCTCAATGGCACCTCAGTTGTGGTATTGTCGTCCCGAGACTCAAACCCACAACCTTAAGGTTAGGAGTCAAACTCTCTAAACACTAGGCCACGACTTCCCCTGTCTTTGCAATGTAAATGCACAGGAAACGTTTAATCCTGTAAGCATGCATATATTGCCACATCTATTAGTGTGCAATGTAAGTTTAGCAACGTTCAATGTATGTTAAAGCACTTTTATCGCAAAATCATTACATTCTATTACGTAAGTTGTTTCTGTGCTACATTTGCAAATACAGTGGATTCACTTTTGTTTTAAGGCAAGAAATATACTTTATGTAGATGTAAATGTTTGGCCATTGTGAGTATGTGATTCTGTTGAAAACTTAACGGGTGCTGTTGTTTTGATGTTGCAGTAAAAAAAACTCCATACTAAACGGTACTTTTGAAATTTGAACGATAATATTTTTTTTCAGGCAACTAGCAATTTTCAACTTGCTCAGCATGTTTCTTTTGGATCAGTTGTTCCAACCTGACAATAATTGACTCATTAGAAAATTGAGGCCATCCTTAAAAATATTTTGGTTTGCAGTAACAGTAATTTAAAAAAAAAAAAAAGGGTCGGTAGGTCGGTCTATTTTTTTTCCAAGTTTCAATGTAAAAAAAAAAAGTACTTTTTTGTGATGGTGATGACGTCGGTATGAATTTAAACAAATTAGCATATCGTGACGTCACTGACTGGGTATTCAACCCGTGCCTTCGGGCGCATCATTGCAAACCTCATTTTGATGCAGGCTATATAGACCACAAACAAATTTAAATCTTTGTCAAAAACATGTTTATTGCATGAATTTCAGGTGAGAAAAAAAATGAGGTACTGTTTTACTTGCATCCACCGCTACGTATCAATGCAACCTACAAATGAGAGAACGTTTACTTTGCTTTCTTGGGTTGTCACTTTTGTGAAAAAAAATCCTGTTTGATTTGAGTGACGAGTGTTCATTGAATCGATTGTAAAATCGATTTTGCATGTCTAAAGTTTTATACGGCAAATAACACCAAATATAGGTAAATCCACGGACAACAGGCAGGAGGAATGTAAAGATTCAATATATTGGTAAAGACCAATATTTCTGATGATTTATTGGCGTGAAGTTACGTGCAAAATGACAAACAGGAGTGCAACATTTTCGAAAAAAAAATAAGCAGAGTGGACTGCCATAATGCAAAACATTTACTGCAGGCTTCAACATGGCTGTGTTTACGATTAAATTTCAACAACAACAAAAAAATCGCATAGGCGATTTTCTTAGGCTATCAAAAAAAATATTTTTTCGAATATTCGTCGAATTTAAAATAAAAATCCACATTCGAATGCGCATATGAATTTTAGGTGTGCATTAAAGAAGCTGCCTTATGAGCCCCGGTACGTGTTCCATTCCATCTCGCCACGCGCACAGCTGTGTCTACACAACTTTCAAAGGCGGACGAGCTCGACACGCAGTATCTGCTTTCTCATCTTTCACCTCGTGTACGTGCACCAGATGCGATGACAATATATGTGTCATTGCATTATAAGGTTATGTTAGCCTATCCAGTTGAAGCCACTTAAAAAAAAAATCAATGTGGAGAAGATCTTGTTTACATCAAAACTGAAACCAAGCCGTTCACACAGAACGCATATTTCGCGCATCTCATGTTTTTAAACAAAAAAATTTATCCTGTGGGTCCGTGTATATTTTGGTCATTTGATTTTCTATTTATAAATAAATAAAGATAAATGAGAAACGGTTTGATTTTCGTTTTTTCGTTTTGTTTAAGAAACGGAAAACGAAAATTTAGCTGGATTTTTCGTATTTTTGTTTGTGGGTAAAAAATGAGATTATGCTTTAATGTTTGTTTGAATGTGTGGGCGGCGCTGAAACGCCCCTTTCATCCTTCTGTACTGCACCGACAAGAGGCAACTGCAAGCTCAGTTCATTTTCCGGAGAGAAGCGGCAGACAGCAGAGCTTATTAATCCTGCGGATTCTTTGCTAGTGGTACATTTATTTATTTATTTATTTATCTATCTTTGAACAAACAGAAATTAATTTATTCAATGACATTTGAATTTTACTGTAGGCCTATGATCTACAACGGCATGAAATATGCGGATTTTTAGCCTACTAATTTTATTCTATGCCTATTTAAGAAAAACCTCACAGGTAGCCTAACATGTTTTCATTTGCTATTACAAACAACAGCAACTGAAGCTTTATCTTGTAGAGTCTGTAGTCTGCTGCACTTCTCCGATCGGCGGATCCCGATCCACACCTTCTATCCCGATAACAGGGGAAAGAGCTTCAGCTCCGTCAGTTTGGATCGTGAGACGCCCTAAATAACATGAAAACCTTACAAAACTCAACAGGATGTGCTTTCTGCCATCTCGGTCTACATTAACTTCTTTCTGAAACGTCAGAAATGAACCAGGCTCATGCATCAGACGAACCATGTCTAGCTGGACATGTCTACTTTTAAAATAATCCATTTAAATAGAAAAATAATAATAATAATTTTATATTTAGGCCTATGTAATTCAAATGAAACCAACTAGAGGTGCAGTGTTTCCGTCTGAAATCATTATCTATGATGTCACACCATCACTATATTCATACGGTCATCTACAGAATTCTTGAATTCAGTTCATAATTCTAAGTAGCCTATAGCCTATAATTAAAACATTTAAAGTAGACAAATTATGGGGAAAACTTAACTTAATTTAATATAAATTTTATTATAAATTTGGGGTTGGGTTTTTCCCATTTTATTTTTTTTTATGAATGGTCTAGAATAAAATAAGTAGGCAAAAAATTAGTAGTAGGCCTATATTTTATTCCATGTCGTTGTAGATCACAGGCTAAAGTTAAATTCAAATGGCGTTTTATGAATAAAGTTGTCAAGTCTGCTTTGTCAATAACATGCAGCAGCTGGAAAATATTATTTTATTTTTTATTTTATTATTAATTTAATTAATTAATTATTATTATTATTTTATCTTGCAAGCACCACTAGCAAAGAATCCGCAGGATTAATAAGCTCTGCTGTCTGCCGCTTCTCTCCGGAAAATGAACTGAGCTTGCAGTTGCCTCTTGTCGGTGCAGTACAGAAGGATGAAAGGGGCGTTTCAGCGCCGCCCACACATTCAAACAAATATTAAAGCATAATCTCATTTTTTACCCACAAACAAAAATACGAAAAATCCAGCTACATTTTCGTTTTGCGTTTCTTAAACAAAACGAAAAAACGAAAATCAAACCGTTTCTCATTTATCTTTATTTATTTTTAAATAGAAAATCAAATGACCAAAATATACACGGACCCCTGTGTGACTGGTTTTCCGCCCTTTTTATTTAACAATGCATGCATACATGGTGCTGTTTTGTTTATAGTTCTTTAAGCAACTTAATTAATAATAATTGGTTCATAAACATTATTTTAAATATTATGTTTTTTTCACAGTCATATATTCTAATGCTTTGAATAAACATGCAGTAATATTTTGCTCGATGCGCTATCTTGAGCCTCAGAAGAGAAGCAAAAAGCTTTTCTTCACCCTAACTGAAATTATGCATTTAAAATTCGAATACAATTCGAATTTTGATCATATTTAAGTAAAAAATTTGAATTTAGTTTTTTCAGCTATTTTGACACCCCTCGGCGATTCAAGCCCGAAACTGTATGAGACTGAATACCAGCTGAATTCACATTTCTGTTGTAAAAAGAGAAACATTGTGCAGAAGTATTATTTGCTGTTATGCGTGTTTGTCCGAAGCTGCAGTTGCTGTGTGACGCCTGTTCAAAAAAAAAACAAAAAAAAAACCTGGACGCGCTCCGAGAAAAGATCGTTAAAATCATTTTCTTATTTTCGTTTTCGAAACTTGTGTTGGTTGATTCGTGCTTGATTCGTGCAATAGATTTTCGAACATAAAGTGACAGTCGACACGGTCACGGTTTTAGACTAGAGAGGAGAAGGGATGGGAAAAGATCTGGGCACAGTTTTTCCAGAACTTTGTGCCAAGTTAAAGCGGTGTCGAGCTGTTTTAATGAATTTTTTTAGATGTATTATGGTGCCCGAACCCGTATGACTTTGAACAGTGATCGCGAACATTTAGTTTACTGCAGCCATAGCCATCATTACCAAGCGCGAAACGTTGACTCTGACAGTGAGTGAGAGTATGAGACGAAGCGAACGCACAGGCCACAGTGTGACATCAGTGTAAACACAGATGACGTCAAGGGTTTTTTTTTAATTAAAGAAGATAGCCTTAATTTGTATGTAGGCCAAGGCAATTTATATATTTACAATACTTACTTAAATATAATTAATAGTATTTAATTGCGTTTGTATTAGTTTTTTGAAGAGTAAAAAAATAATTGGTCTGTCTTAACGCAAATTTACAATCGGCAAGTCGGTCGGACTAAAAGCAAAAAAAAAAAAAAAAATTGAGTCGGTGCTAAATTGACAGGTTCAGTCGTGTTACGGCAAACAAGAATATTTTTAAGGATGGCCTGAGTGTAAAATTTGTTAGCACTGTAGCACACTCTTGGTGTTAACTCTTGGTGTAAATCTTTCAGATGTAGCTAGTGATTCATTTCACATTCGGTGTAAACTGTCCCCAAATGGTTGAATGAAAGGTGTTTTCGCACCAAGAGTGAAACGGTCCTATTTGGTCAATGTATTGAAAATGTATCATGGTTTAAAAGATTGGTTGGTTGTAGGGATGTAGACTCAATTCATTATTTAATTCGATTTACGATTTTGATTTCACGATTCGATTTCCACAGGTTTTTTTTTTTTTTTACAAAATGACTTTGAAGACATTTTGCAGTACATAAAAAGGGTGTAATTTCATTAGGCTATTGCTGCACGTTTCTTTGTAAAATTGAAATGCAACAAAACTAAAGTTTTAATTTTAATACAAACCCTAAGTCAAGCATCGGGTTCTACACTAATGGCATCTTCTTTTGATGATGGTTGTCATGATTCAGAGTGTCTTCAGAATCGAGTGTCTCATAAGTCTTGTAAGGCCCATTCAAACCAAGAATGAAACACAAAGATGAATCAATCTTTTCTTTTGGCGCTTTTCCACTACACAGTACCAGCTCAACTCGACTTACCTTTGTTTGGTTTTCCACTGTGTAAAAGTTGTACCTGTACCTTCTTCCAGATACTTTTTTCGTATCCCCTCTGGCGAGCTGAGGCAATACCTAAAATCTGACGTGAAAACACGACAGACTGCTGATTGGTCAGAGAGAATCATCACTATTCACTGCGTCATCATTGCACGTGCCAGACGGAGTATCCTGAATAACCACACCATTTTTTAAATAGTTTGGACAGAGATTGCGTGATATACCCTCCTTTACTATTGTGGCAACTTGGAAGAATACGCTGTGGTCAAACGAGGAGGTGTTTCATCCATACACTCGATTTCCTCCATTGTCCTGTGTGTGTGGGTAGCGGGTGTGTATTGCGTAGAAGATTACGTCACGGCAGTTTCCTGCAGCGTCGCTATGACGACCAGGTACTATTGTGGAGGTACTATCTGTAATGGAAAACGGAGCAAAAAGCGAGTCGAGTCGAATTGAGTTGAGCTGTTACCGGTAATGGAAAAGCGATATAGGAGTACTGTTGGTCATGGTTTTGCCACCCTAGTGACCAAGTGACGCCAAGTTGTTGATTATTTTTTTTTCCTTTATTGCTATGATATTAAAGTAATTTCAGTGATGTAGGTGGTGTTTTTTTTTTTTTTTTTACATTTTATTGAGTATCATATCCCAAAATCATTCCTTAGCCTTTATGATTTGAATCATCAATCATCATGGACTTCATAAATTTACACAGGAAGCAATGCGGCTTGGAATATTAAAACTTGTTTTCATAGACAGTATCTGGTGTGTTTTACCTTACTACACTGGCAGATCTTTTCACTTTAAGTTGTTTATGCTCGAAACAAATAAAAAATCTGCCAGTTCTTGTAAGAAAAAGTGTACTTGTATTAAAGGCACATTCTCTGAAAATGTCATCTACATTGTTTTTCTCTGCTAAAAATTTCATTGATTTGCTCTCAAGAAGCCTAGACAGAGATATGTCGACTGAGTGTGTGGACCAACATCTGTCCTTCCTTGAGACCACTCATATATTTGTAAAAATATATTGGTTTGCCATCAGTTGTACAAAGATGAAAGTGATATCTTTGTTGTAGTATCCTTTCAACGTTTAAGGGTATTTCTCATGACCGGCGTCAACAATGATCAATGCACTGAATCAATGCCCACACCATGGGTAAAAGATCAGCTTCAGTGTTACCCTCATAATGCGTTGTTTATCGATTGAGCCTTGCAAAGTGGTGCTCAAAATGGTGGAAGCTGTGGTGGCCAGAACCTAACTGTAAAAAATACAGATGTAATATTTTAGATGTTACCTAGGTGAACTTAAATTTACAGTAAAAACTTGTTTTTCATTAACTGGTGTAATATACTAACCTAATAAAGTTTAAAAAATCTGTTTTTGTACCTGACACCATGTCTGCACCAGACATGACAAAGTGGACATTGCAAATCATTTGTACATTTATTTGATTTGTTAGTTCAAGGCATCAGTGGTGTCCAGTGTAGACACAGTGTTATAATATACAGTGTTAAGCTAGAAAGGTAAGGGTCCACTGAACGACATCTCATAGAGCATGTTTTGTCCAACGAAGCAATAACATTGTAATATGGATGATAATTCCTTTGTTTACATTTCAGTTCTTCAGAGACAGTATTGTTTGTGTCCATTATGGAATAACTCAAACTCAGAAAACTGCATCTTGGTAGTAAAAAACAGCATGGTTTTGTTTCATACAGTGTCACAAACACAATGAGACTATCCATACACAAAAAAAACCTAAGATAAGCGGAATATAGTTTGTTTGAATTCTTACGCTCTCTCGTGACAGCTCGTGACATGCGCTGTGACGCACCTGTCATCTGATGGAGGTGTAACTTAGCGATCTGGCGCATTTGTATGATTACCATCATCATGTTAACACATGATAATTGACTATATGAGCAGAAATCAGTGTAAATGCTCGATTTCTAGCAATCTCAGCATGTACTGTAATTGGCATACATAGTTAAGTCTTTTTTATTTTTCTTATTTATTTTTATTACTAAAATTATTATTGTATTTTTCTAGTGCTCAAATCATGTCTAAGATTTTGTCCAGTGTTTTATAATTGAAAAACTATGCAGTGGAATGTTTAATGACTAAAATAGTTTATACAGTTGGTAAATATTTTGTATATTTAATTTAATTTATATTTGGGGGGGCTAGACATAGTATCAGAAAAATGGTTGCAGGAATCTCATTTTTCATGGTATCTTCTTCAGATTTGAAATATAAACTCATGAGACATGTGTTTTTTGCAGTCCATTACTTTTCTAGATTTCTCCAGGACTGATTTCATGTATTTTTATATCAAATAAAAAGAAATTTAGTGTGGTAAAAACTTTAAGGCACTTTAGTGTCTAACTTTTTGAGCATTATCAACTCTGGATGATGAAAAGTAAAGCCCAAAAGGTCTTCTTTCCAAAGACACCAAAATTATTTGCGTAACACACTGAAGTAAGGAACTTTTTTTAAGTTAGGTAGAGCACTTTCAGCTGTGAGTCCCATAATGGGGGATGCTGGTTAACAGGTTAAACTCAAAACCATCAAATGTGAAAGGTTTTATGGGAATGTCAATTCACGGTTGTTCATGGTAAATAATAAGAGGACTTGTTCTTTTTCACAAAATTCACAAAATCTGTGAATTAGGGATACACCGAATGTTTGGCAAACAAAATTATTTGTATATATCATTATTTGAATAAACAAAAAGACAGAATAAATTGTACCGAACAATAGGGTTGGGTATCGATTTTTTTTTTTTTTAATGATACCGGTACCATACTGATATTTTTAACATGCTACAGGTAGGCCTGGGACGGTTACCGCATTACCGCAATACCGCGGTCACGTGACGCCTACCGCGGGTCTAAACCTGTAACCGTCATCACCGCACAAAAAAAAAAAAAAACCTTGGCCTGCACATCTGAATACCTTCGGCAGAAGTCAAATGAGCCATTTTAATCTAGATTAATTCCAAGATTACAGTGAGATTAATCTAGATTAAAAATGTATCTATGCACCTCTAATAGGCTAATAGCATTCCATTTGTATTGACTATTAGGCCTAGAGTACCTGTGTAATGTCTTGTAGCCTATATATTGAATTTCATTTAATTTTACTAAAGCATAAAATACAGGCGGATGACTCATGAGAAAGCCAAAAAAGCAGGACCTCAGTTTTTAATTGCACGTGCTTATTCTGCTTAACACAATTCTCTCACGTGGTTGCGCAGCCGACAATTGAGCATTTAAGCTACTATTCCATCGAAACATGGCAGAGAGGGCTAACTTGGTGGCAAAGCCAAATGTCACGTCGCCAATATGGGCACATTTTGGCTTTGAACCTGATGAAAAAGGACTTCCAGGCAATTTTAATGAGCCCATTTGTAGAATTTGCTACAAAAAGATTCCGGTATCACGTTCAAATACGTCCAACCTGAGGACGCATCTTCGAATCCATCATCCGGCAACATTTGCTGCCCTTGAGAGCACCACAAGTGCTTCGTCTGAAGATCGGCCCACAACCTCAGGCCAGGGACGACAGCTGTGCATCGCAGACTCGTTTGCTAAAGGGACTAAGTACCAACGCGACAGCCATCAGTGGCGAACCCTGACGGATAGTGTGACTCGTCTCCTAATGGAGGAAAAGTTGCCATTTAACTTAGTCGAGAAGCCAGCCTTTAAGGCGATGCTACAGGCCTTCGACAAACAATATGTCCCCCCTGACAGAAAATACTTTTCAAAAAAGGCAGTACCAGAGAAGTATATGAAAATGAAGGACAGTTTGGCACGCGAGTTAAAGGACGCTGACCATTTTTCTATCACAACAGATATGTGGTCAAGCGTTAATATGATGCCCTATATGAGCGTGACAATTCATTACCTGAACACCAACTGGGAGCTGAAGTCAAGGTGTTTGGAGACATCCTTTATGCCAGAAAGTCACACTAGTGATAACCTCTCCGAGGCTCTGCGATCGGCTCTTGAAGAATGGTCTCTGGATGAGAAGAGCTTGTGTCACTAGTGATAACGGAGCAAACATTGTGGCTGCGGTGAGAAAACTTGGATGGGGATGGCTACCATGCTTCGGCCACAACCTCCATTTAGCCGTCACTAACTCCATGAATGCAGAAAAAGAACGCACTGCCCGGGCCATGGGTTTGTGTCGAACGCTTGTGAACGCTTTCTCCCATAGCTGGCAAAAGAAACAACGGCTTCAGAAAGAACAAACTGAGCTGGGCCTGCCTCAGCACTCCTTAGTACTGGTAAGTTTGAACTCTCTTCCAACTCTGTTTTTGGAAAGATTAACTACAAATAGGCTAGGCCTGCGAGATTTAATTCAATATAATCAATAAATAATTATTGTAGGCAATTAAACATTTAAGTATGTGATTCTAAAATTCCATTTTCATTAAAGGGCCATCGAAAAAGATATCCAGGCTTACAATGACGACAGTGTGTGACACTTTGTTAAATTAAATAGCATTCGTTAAATTATAGCCTTGTACCACACTGAGACCAAAGCGCACACGAGACATAGGCCTATAAATTAATATAAATATGTAAAAATCTATAATATGTATAAATATTATTTATATTATATATTTTTACATATTTATATTAACTTGGCCTAGATCTCATGTGAACTTTGGTCTCAGTGTGGTACAAGGCTATAATTTAACGAATGCTATTTAATTTAACAAAGTGTCGCTGCTCACAATACAGCCATTGTTTTTTTTTTTACTTATAAATATTTATATTTATCTTATTTATAAATATTATTTATATTTATCTTATTTATAAGTAAAAAACAACCACAATATTGTTAGCAGCAACACTTTGTTAAATTAAATAGCATTCGTTAAATTATAGCCTTGAACCACACTGAGACCAAAGCGCACACGAGATATAGGCTAAATAAATATAAATATGTAAAAATATATAATATAAATAATATTTATATATATTATAGATTTTTAAATATTTATATTAATTTAGCCTATATGTCTACATATTTATATTACTCTATATGCCTTCGTTAAATAGCCTTCATTAACCACTGAGACAAAAAAGCGCACACGTAATATCTATATAAATATTAATATAGCTAAACATGTACAAATATGTAATATAAAATATAAATCATATTAAATATAATTCATATATTATATAATATAAGTAATATAAAAAATATGTAAATTTAAATAATGTTAAAGCAAAGTCTATCCTAAATGTGTTTAATTTGTTCACAGGATTGCCCCACCAGGTGGGGAACAAAGCAAAAAATGATTGCGCGCATTCTTGAACAAGGCCCTGCCATTCGGAGGGTTTTGGATGACCGGCGCACACAACACCTAATTCCGACGTAGCAGGACATGGAGGTCATGGAATCGGTGAATGCAGCCCTGAAAAATGTTGCCGATTTCACGGATGCACTGTCTTCTGAGCGAGCAGTGACTGCATCCTCTTTGAAACCGGTGCTGCAGCTAGTCACCGAGGATCTGCTGCTCCCCGCTGAGGAGGACACCCAATTGACGCGCAATCTGAAAGAAAAAATGTCTGCCGTTTTGATGGAAAAATACAGTGCACCCTCAACTCAACAGCTATTGGCAAAAACCGCGTTTGTCGACCCTAGGTATAAGGGCATTGACATTTCTGACGAGGTGAAGGATGAGCTCATGGAGGAGATGATGAATGTCCCCGAAGAGCAGCGTGATGACGGTGATGGAAAGGGAGCAAGTGCACCCAACCCTCCCAAAAAACCGAATCTGGCTGACTTACTTGGGGAAAAAAAAGAAAAAACATCTACTCCGACCCCCAAGAGAATTCGTGTAGACACAGAGATTAGAAGGTATTTGCAGGAGGAAGCCCTGGATTCCCACGCAGACCCTCTTGTCTGGTGGCGGGACAATAGTGTCCGATTCCCTCTGCTTTCCAAAGTAGCCCGAAAATATATGACCATTTGCGCTACAAGCATTCCCTCAGAACGTGTGTTCAGTGCTGCAGGTAACGTCGTTACGTCTTTCAGGGCCTCCCTTAAACCTGACAAAGTGAACATGCTAGTTTTTCTAGCAAAAAATATGAAGGCTGGGATGTAAACCATAGCGTATGTTCCGTTTTGCCAGCACTTTTTTTTCAGACATAATTTCTGTTCTAAATGTTCTTATTCTAAATGTGAAATAATAAATGTTAAATAAATGTGTTCCTTATGCTCAATCGCCTTAGCCTCTGTGTGCGCAAAAGTCGTTATAGTTTAAGTGATTGTTTGATGACGACGACTGTAGCCTAATCTGAAGGTAAAAATATGGAAAATAAACATGCAAATCAATATCTATTACTGATCAATACGATAAATAAAAATGTGTTTGTTTGTCTTTATGATGCTCTATCTTAAGATCTCTGCTGTGAATTGCGATCAGATCTGATATCGCCCCCAACAAATATGAAGGCTAGGGTAACCTCGCCTATTTCGTTTTGCAGAATTTTTATTTCAGACATCATTCCATTTCTGTTCTAAATGTTCATGTTCTAAATGTAAAAAAAAAAAGTGAAATAAACCTGTTCCTTATATTCGTTTGCCTCCCGTGTGTGTGCGAAAGTGAAAGTACATCTATCACGAGGGGGGGGGGGGGGGGGGGTTGGGGTGTTTGCGGGTTGCGGTTTACCGCAATACCGCGGGAATTTATTGCTTTTCAACCGCGGTAAGAAAAATTCAATACCGTCCCAGGCCTAGCTACAGGTGCCTAAACTAATACTTAAAAAAAGAAGAAAAGAAAAGGAAACTATGGATAACATTAAAGAACATTAAAAATATTTAAAATAAATCCATAGCTTTCACATGCTCCTTGGATGGACTCATTTCCCATGCTTCCCTTACTCCAAGGCTAATAAATGTATTTCATGATCTGGGTCATTATTTAATGCAAAACCATACATAATGTTTCTACTGTATCTCTGTCAATCACTCTGATATTGATATTTAGTTTAAATTAGTGCTGTCTGTCACTGTCTTTAATCAGTTCTGTGAATGACTGTATGGTCATTCAATATAAAGTAGCAACAATGTAATTTGTAATGTTACAGTACTGTGCAAAGTCTTAGGCACAATAGTATTTTCAGCCTAAAAGGGTTTGAAGACCATTATTTATATCTTTTGCTGTAGTATCTCAGTAGGGAATACCAGTTTACATTTCCAAAGATTCATTTTGCCATTAATTTTAATAATAATCTAGAGAGATTTTTGAATGCACAAGCAGCCAACAGCCGGTGCTCCACACGGCGATCTGATCTTACCATCATCGAATCTGTCTGTGATTACATGACGAAACAGATGAAAGTGAGACAAACTAAATGTAAACTGATATTTTCTACTGACACACTAAAGCAAAAGATATAAAAAAAACTGACCGAACACCATTCTTTTGGGTGAATTTTAAATTGAATTGAATTGAATATCAGAATGATTTCTGGATCATGTGACAGTTAAAAATATTTCAAAATAAAACTGTTAAAACTTTAGTGTAAGCTGATTATTCTTATAGATTAAAACAAATGTGCTTTAGCAGTATAAAGAGTATGAAAAGTGCTCTGAGCTGCTGCTACTGCAAAAAAAAAAACATGTTGCTGGTAGGGATGTGCAACAGTGATCGAGTACTCGACCGCGACAGCGATGATCGATCACGTAAACGATGATCGAAATTATTATTATTATTTTTTTTGATTGGTTATGGCAGCACGTTGGGCGGCGCCCTGATCTCTGATTGGTTAGCTTCCCACTTGATACCTCAAAAGACGTAAGAAGACAGATAATCATGGCCTCAAAGTCACGTAGTGATGGCTGGCTTCCCTTTGAGAAGAACGATGAAAATACAGTTCAGGGTAAGCTGTGTAGCGTCAAGCTGTCACACAAATCCACAACAAATACAATGCGCTATCATCTAAAATGTGTGCATAAAATATCTGGCGATAACAGAGAGGCAACTCAGATGAATCACTTGCCGTAAGACCGAAATGCAACGCAGGCAGAACCGAGAAGCAACAAAGCTATTCTCTGAAATGGTGGTGAAAGATTTGCTGCCCATTAGTTTCAAGGACAGAGAATGTTTACTTGTCCAGTGGTACCTGGCTGTTCCTGCAACATCTGTTCCAGCGGAGCGAATTTATTCCACTAAATGTGAACAGGCTGCGCACTCGGCTCTCATCTGAGCACGTAGACCGCCTTATCTTTTTGAATAGACATTTGAATGTTTCACCGGTCGTGGTAAATATAATATCCATTTTTTAAAAATAATAATTATTTTAGTTTTGAGTTTTAGCCATAGTTAAAATATCTAGGCTATTTAGTCTCTGTTTATACCTTATAATAGTTGTTTGGTTAAACTTGGTGAACTTTTTTCTTTATCTTTTAAAAACTACGTTTCACCGCTGGATCAAAATATGCTGCTAAAGTTGGAAGACAATGTTTTGTTAAAAAAAATGCAGTTGAATAAAGTCGCAAAAAAAGAAAAGTATCTTTGTGTGTTAATTTTTAAATCACAGACAAGACACAACTAATGAAATGGTCTTTATAAAATAAAAATGCACTGGATATATTTGAAGCCTAATTACATTAAACATATTCGTAGAGATGACGAAAATCTAAATTATTTGTTTGCCATAGTTTTTATCTTAAATATATTTTAAATCTTATTCAATTATTTAGCAATAATCAGTGATTTCCATGCTGTTAAATAATATTTTGGTTGATCAGAAAGTGCAAATTGAATACAAAATATTAATTAAATATTAGAATACATAAAAAATAACGATAGTGACACTAATGTGAATTTATTGTACTTTCGTGTTTGTAAAGCGCAATCCGAGTTACACTTTCGGTCAAGTTCACATCTGCGTCGGCGAATTTTTTTCAGATATAAGTTGCAAGAGCTAGTCTACGTCTGATTAATTAACATGAACAATTATGCTGAAATCGCTACATATCAGCGATTCGTTTCATGCTCATATAAGCAATGCCCGACAATGATATATTGCTCTTCTATTATTATTGTTATTATTTTATTATTGATGTTATAATAATGCAGCCAAGCTTTTTTTCCGTCGTATTTGTGGGCATAAAATGCAATTCATATGGCTTCGAAAACGCGCAGCTGGTTTATGGAAAATAAAACTTAACTTAAAAATAAAACTTAATTACAACTATTACACTTAATAACGTAGATGAAAATATAGCACAAATCTGCCATACATTTATAATGAGAACTTTATAGGAATCTATAGTAAAATCTGTCCATGCCCATCTTTCAGCGCGCTGTCATGAAAATGCATCAGAGGGAGCTGGCGCGCGCTCTCTCTCTCTCTCTCTCTCTCTCTCTCTCTCTCTCTCTCTATGGTTCACACCGGACGCCGAAGCGACGTGAAAGCGGCGCGGAACGGAGGCCGCTTCCTTTCGGCGCCCATGTTAACCTATGGTGTCGTTCACATGCCAGTTTCGGCGTCTGGTCTATTTTTTGTGCAAACCGCGAGCGATCCGCGTCAATTCCGGCAGGAAGTCACACCAAGAAACACGAGACAATCCGGTCAATTGTCAAAATATAAGCAATTTTCAAATTAAAATACCGCGAGTGACAAATGCGATCATATTTGTGTATCTAAACAGACTAGAAAGATAAAAAAAAAAGAAAACACAACACACACACACACGCACATGGTTAACTTCAACTTCTTGGTTACAGAAACATGGTGTATTCATTTTATGAGGTTATTTACTTACCCATGATGTGCTCTGAATAAACAACAACTGAGCAGAAGCGCTTGTCGACCGCGGCGGAGAATACGCGTCTGGTGTGAACAGGCAGGCGCCGGTCCGCGCGTGATTTTCCGTTCCGCGTTGCTTCGTCGTCCGGTGTGAACCACGCATAACTTAGCATCCTATTGTGCTGATACAAGTTGTAATGTTACGTCTGATATGTATCTCAGTTATCTGATTTATCATAGGATGTGTCATAGAATTAGCTTCCATTTATTGATATAGTACTCTCCACCTCAGGCAGATATTTCTTGTTCCTTTATTAATAACATTGCTTCATCATAATCTAACCTGTCCTCATCATGTGTTCATGTTTTCATAGACAGATATTTTCATGTCAGATTTTTTTTTATTTTTTTCATTTTCATAACAATCTTCAGATTTTTTTTCATTATATACATTATGGCCATGCCCCCCCCCACCCCCGATTAATCGATTAATCGTTTTTGAAATCTATCGATGATCGAAATGAGAAATTTCCCAAAATGCCCATCCCTAGTTGCTGGAGACGGACTTAAAATTGCAAACTTGTCCGCCAGCAAGGAGGCACTGTGAGAGCAGTAGAATTAGCGGTTTCTTCAGTAATGGCTGTAATCAAATCAGCTCAGCTCATGAACAATTCTTTATCAGATAAAATGGAAATGCCAGCAAAATGTTTCTGAAGACCGGTGGTTCCCTTCAGATATATTCATATAAAACACCTGTGATGCATTTTGATTTTGAAAAGTGCAGTGCTCATGTTTATTCAACAAAGTCAAACGCTACAAATAAATCAATGTATGGGAAACACTAGTAATGTATATCGAAATATCGGAAATGTTTAAATATATCACTGTTGTATTGAAAAAAATTATAACGCGATACATATTGATATTTTGAATTATCTGTGAAGGGTGGTGTTCGAGAGGTTTCCTCAAGCTGAAGGGTTCCCCCGAATTTGGTGTAGATCAGGCTACAACAGCAGAAGACCCCACCGGGTACCACTCATCTCCACTACAGATAGGAAAAAGAGGCTACAATTTGCACGAGCTCACCAAAATTGGACAGTTGAAGACTGGAAAAATGTTGCCTGGTCTGATGAGTCTCGATTTCTGTTGAGACTTTCAGATGGTAGAGTCAGAATTTGGCGTTAACAGAATGAGAACATGGATCCATCATGCCTTGTTACCACTGTGCAGGCTGGTGGTGGTGGTGTTATGGTGTGGGGGAGGTTCTCTTGGCACACTTTAGGCCCCTTAGTGCCAATTGGGCATCGTTTAAATGCCACGGCCTACCTGAGCATTGTTTCTGACCATGTCCATCCCTTTATGACCACCATGTACCCATCCTCTGATGGCTACTTCCAGCAGGATAATGCACCATGTCACAAAGCTCGAATCATTTCAAATTGGTTTCTTGAACATGACAATGAGTTCACTATACTAAAATGGCCCCCACAGTCACCAGATCTCAACCCAATAGAGCATCTTTGGGATGTGGTGGAACAGGAGCTTCGTGCCCTGGATGTGCATCCCACAAATCTCCATCAACTGCAAGATGCTATCCTATCAATATGGGCCAACATTTCTAAAGAATGCTTTCAGCACCTTGTTGAATCAATGCCACGTAGAATTAAGGCAGTTCTGAAGGCGAAGGGGGGTCAAAAACAGTATTAGTATGGTGTTCCTAATAGTCCTTTAGGTGAGTGTATATACAGGTCCTTCTAAAAAAATTAGCATATTGTGAAAAACTTCATTATTTTCCATAATGTAATGATAAAAATTAAACTTTCATATATTTTAGATTCATTGCACACCAACTGAAATATTTCAGGTCTTTTATTGTTTTAATACTGATGATTTTGGCATACAGCTCATGAAAACCCAAAATTCCTATCTCAAAAAATTTGCATATTTCATCCGACCAATAAAAGAAAAGTGTTTTTAATACAAAAAAAGTCAACCCTTCCCAAGTCAATATTTGGTCGGGAATCCTTTTGCAGAAATGACTGCTTCAATGCGGCGTGGCATGGAGGCAATCAGCCTGTGGCACTGCTGAGGGGTTATGGAGGCCCAGGATGCTTCGATAGCGGCCTTAAGCTCATCCAGAGTGTTGGGTCTTGCGTCTCTCAACTTTCTCTTCACAATATCCCACAGATTCTCTATGGGGTTCAGGTCAGGAGAGTTGGCAGGCCAATTGAGCACAGTAATACCATGGTCAGTAAACCATTTACCAGTGGTTTTGGCACTGTGAGCAGGTGCCAGGTCGTGCTGAAAAACAAAATCTTCATCTCCATAAAGCTTTTCAGCAGATGGAAGCATGAAGTGCTCCAAAATCTCCTGATAACTTGCTGCATTGACCCTGCCCTTGATAAAACACAGTGGACAAACACCAGCAGCTGACATGGCACCCCAAACCATCACTGACTGTGGGTACTTGACACTGGACTTCAGGCATTTTGGCATTGCCTTCTCCCCAGTCTTCCTCCAGACTCTGGCACCTTGATTTCCGAATGACATGCAAAATTTGCTTTCATCCGAAAAAAGTACTTTGGACCACTGAGCAACAGTCCAGTGCTGCTTCTCTGTAGACCAAAGTGGCTTGATCTGGGGAATGCGGCACCTGTAGCCCATTTCCTGCACACGCCTGTTCACGGTGGCTCTGGATGTTTCTACTCCAGACTCAGTCCACTGCTTCCCCAGGTCCCCCAAGGTCTGGAATCGGTCCTTCTCCACAATCTTCCTCAGGGTCCGGTCACCTCTTCTCGTTGTGCAGCATTTTTTGCCACACTTTTTCCTTCCCACAGACTTCCCACTGAGGTGCCTTGATACAGCACTCTGGGAACAGCTTATTCGTTCAGAAATTTCTTTCTGTGTCTTACCCTCTCGCTTGAGGGTGTCAATGATGGCCTTCTGGACAGCAGTCAGGTCGGCAGTCTTACCCATGATTGGGGTTTTGAGTAATGAACCAGGCTGGGAGTTTTTAAAGGCCTCAGGAATCTTTTGCAGGTGTTTAGAGTTAATTAGTTGATTCAGATGATTAGGTTAATAGCTCGTTTAGAGAACCTTTTCATGATATGCTAATTTTTTGAGATAGGAATTTTGGGTTTTCATGAGCTGTATGCCAAAATCATCAGTATTAAAACAATAAAAGACCTGAAATATTTCAGTTGGTGTGCAATGAATCTAAAATATATGAAAGTTTAATTTTTATCATTACATTATGGAAAATAATGAACTTTATCACAATATGCTAATTTTTTGAGAAGGACCTGTATATATATTACCTGTCAAATGTTTGGAAACAGGAATGGGAAAGTGTCCAAACTTTTGACTGGTATTGAACTATGATATACACACAGAATATATCAGCCTTTTTACCCCCTAAAATCAGTATCAACCCCAAAAAAACATTATCGGTGGGCTCTACTTATTAAAGGGTTAGTTCACCCGAGAATGAAAATTCATCCATCTTCTACTCACCCTCAAAGCATCCTAGGTGTATGTGACTTTCTTCTTTCAGAATAATCCAATCTGAGTTATATAAAATAAAATTGTCTTTGCTCTTCCAAGCCAAGTGTTTGTTGTCAACTGTTCAGAAGAAGTGAAATAAAGTATTAAAACGCATCTGTATTAAAACATCCCTCACACGGCTCCAGGGGGTGAATAACCATGGGTGGTGTTAGCGCAGTGGATAAGATGCATGCCTGTGGTGTGGGAGACCCGGGTTCGAATCCACTGTGAACCGCCAGTGTGTCCCTGAGCAAGACACTTAACCCCTAGTTGCTCCAGAGGTGTGCGACCTCTGACATATATAGCAATTGTAAGTCGCTTTGGATAAAAGCGTCAGCTAAATGAATAAATGTAAATGTAATAAGGTCCCCCGTAGTGAGTCCATGCATTTTTGTAAGATAAATATCCAAATTTCAAATGTAATTTGTAATCAGATTTTTTCTAACATCTGCTGACTGCGGGACACAGAAGATGTGCAGGTGGAAGACTGAATATGTATGCGTCGCATGCACACCTCTGGGAAATGAAGGAGCAAAGGAAACAAAGTTTCCTTAAATTTGAAAAGGAAACCAGTCTCCTCTTGGCTCATTTCAAAATTCTCCAAGGTTTTTTCTCATTTTGTGCATGAACTACAACATCCGCCTCCACGTCTTCCAATTTCCCACAGTCAGCAGAAGTGAGAAAAAAAAGTTCTGGTAAGTCCAGTCCTGGTAAGATGATTTGAAATTCAGACACCGCCTTAAAGAAAATCATGAATGCTTGAATTGCTAAATGTGGAATTTGCTTTACAAAACACTTTGTTCTTGATGCATCAGTGCATATCAGTATTTTAAGATGGGCACAGTGACAAATATTTTGCAATAAAACATTCAACAATGTGGAATTATTTCAAACACTATCAGATTTCAAAATAGTTCAGTTTGATTGAATTTGAACATGGATCCATCTTATGGCTCTTTTTTTATTTCTAACATTTCTTGTGTATGCTTGTTCAAAAAAAGAAATTATAAAAATTACTAAGCATTTGGAGATCTATATGAAGAAATGTATATAGTATCAGGCTATTACTTTACACTACTTGAACTCCTGTCAATGCCCATTTCACAGTTAAAGTCATTTTCTCAACCACAAAATGTTCTTGGGACAGTTATGCAAATTTGATTGTATGGAATACAAGTGCTACAAGCTTTTTTACTTTGCGAAGTATACTTTATTTAGTGAAGTATTAGGCCTATAGTTCAAGAGCACTTTTCAAAGAACTGTTTAAAAACTGTTATTTTTCAATATGTCCTTTAATGCAAAACCATTGATCTTTATTTACAGAACAATTATAATATGAACATTGGACCTCAGCAACTTAAATATTCACCTGAACCTCACATTAAACTATGGAATGGTCTCAGAACACTTTATATACAGTGCACAAAAACTTTATGGTGCTTTATAATGTGCCTTTCGTGGGGCTTAAAAATAACAGTGTATATACACAATATCAGATTTTCGATCCTGCAGAAAATCGCAGCATTGGAGCAATACAGAGTATTTGTCCCAAAGCAAACAATAATAAATAAATAAATTGTTTTGCCGAACAGCATCAGTCAAGACTGGCTGGGATAATTTAGAGCGAGTAGTTTAAATCTAGGTCTACATCTAGGAAGATATAATCATAACTATCAGCAGAATTTTCAGACAAACGAGTAATGGATAACGCAGTTGGACAGCTAGCTCAACCAATGTTGTGTTTTTGGGATAGGACCACCTGTTTTTTGATCAACTGAAGTTGGGATGCCAAGTCATATTTCTGCTAATCCATTTGGAGCTAGTGTTGCAGAGTTTACACTGCTTTTCATAGTAAAAATTATAAACTGTAGTTCATGTGTCCATTTAAAAAGCTTCAAACTAATATCCTTTTCGTATTCACAGACACCTGAAGTCCTTATGCATACCAGCTGTGAAGGTGCACCATGAATTGTGAAGAGCAGGGCATGGGGAGAGTAGTCCATTCCTGGGCCAGATTTGCCCCAGCTGGACAAACTGCCCTCGAAGAGGCCCTTAGGGTCTTTAACCCCATGGCCAAGGACCTGTCAGACACCGAGAGACAAATGGTGTCCTTTCTTCAAGAGCTGAGGAAGGAGGGAGCCAAGCCTGTGATTTTGAGGAGCAAAGATGTGTATGGATACACGTCTTGCACCACAGAGCCAATTACTTCCAGGATTGGCAGCAAGGTTCAGAGAGTGCCGAAACCTTCCAAGAAGAAAGGGCGGAAAGTTTTGAGCAAGACCAAGGATGTGAATTATGCGATGCTCAGTAGAGCAGCAAAGACTATTCTCCAAAACCAACCCAAGATCCTGCTTACCAATCTCTCGGTGGACAGTCTTAAGCAGAATGTTGCATCGACAATGCTAAATAAACATTCTGTTCAAGCACAGCAGTGCCTCAAGCTAACAAACATAAAGGGGTTGACCGGAGGCCACACTGCGAGGTTGCAAATTCACTTTGGTGCAGATTCAAAAAGTGCCCCCAGTTTTGCTCTGGGACGGCCACCGGATCTCTCCGGAATTCCTCACTCACCAACGGAAAATGGCAGTCAGACCTCAAATGTAGTTGCCTTGGATAACAAACATGTTTTGTCATGTCCATTTAAAGTAGAAGATGCCCTGATTGGAGACTCTGCCCCAGTCGTCTGTCAGAATGGGTTCGGTCTTAAAGATGGTAGCATTTATAAAAAGATGGAAACTGTATCAGGTAAACCTGATGTGATGACCAGTGGTTCAGTGAGGAGACTCCGTTTCCAAAGCTATAACTGGTCCCAGTCAACACTCACCAATGGCCAAGATGTTTCTAGATTGAATGGCAATGGTCTTGAATGGAAGGTTATAAAAGTAGATGATTCAGTCACGGATGAGGAGGTGAGGAGAAAGGCACAGAAAATCTTGCAAGTTAACTTGTCGCCTGTGATACAGATCCATCCCCTTGTTGACTCTGTATAGACCCTTGCTGCAGATTTTTTGTTTCGTTTCCTTTTTTGTTTTGTTTTCTTGTTTCACAGAGTTGCATTTTCTGGAAACAAACCCAAGGTTATCTCTGGATTGGGAGCATTGCAGTTACCTCCAAATTTTCCATTGTTGTCAAGTAGTTACTGACATCATAATCCAAAGATGGGATACTTTTTTCTGCTCTCACAGTATTTTGTTTCCTCAACACATCCCAACCTACCTTTTATTTTGTGTATTTTTATCTAACTTCTGAAGGATTGGACTGATGAACAAAACCTTATTTATGACTATGCAGTTCCCAGAATGCTCCTTTTGTTGGAAAAATGGGCATGGACTGTTGTCTTACTGGATCATGGGAACAGACTGAATTTGTAGAGTGATTTATTACATGCTACTGCTTGAAAAGACAATGATAGCCTAACCTAAGTTGGTATTTATGGCTTTCTTCATCCTTGGATCCTGCTGATGTCTATGTCACCAAGGTTTTTTGACATCACCAGTTTTGTAATATGTTAGTCTGCTGGCATAGACTGCATATGACACTTTTGTTTAGACTCTAACATGTTCAAATTGGGGGCACTTTTTACACATTAATTTAATTTCAGGGCAAAATAAATGGCCTTATTCTTTGAGAAGAGTAGAATATAACTGAATCTTTGTACGCTTTCCTTCTCAATGTACTTGTTTCTTTCTGCACTCCACTTCTCATAAATTCCTCTGTTTCTTTTAATGTGCCAACTTTAGTTTTTCATTTCTTTACAGTTTTGTTGGTACCATGACCACAAAGAATTGCAAAAAAAAATTCTTAGTTTTCAGAATTCTCAGAATCCCATCAAGCAGTGGACTTGCTTGTCCATTGATTGAACGTACCTCAAACACTTGAACAAAAAATGTTGTCCTCAGTCCTGCAGTTAATTATGTATATTGCTCATTCCATCCATCCATTAGTTGTTTAGTCCTTGTTTTTGTTTGACGATTTGTGGCCATCTTGATGCGCCTTCTACACATTTAACCAAATTCTGAAAATTACAAACTGATCTTCAAAGGGGTGGTTTTGATGCAGCGATTTCTGAAGGAAGCAATTTGGAAAAGAAAAACTTAATTTAGGTTGTTTGCTAAATCTCCCCAAGATGTTTTATTAAGGTCAATGTTCTGCCTCACCAGGTTCCATTTGTTGATGGTGATTCATGTGCATAGAGCAATCATTTTAAGGCACAACAGGATGGATGCTTGCTTTTTGTGCACAAGAGGAGGTAGAAATATGTGAGATTTAAGTAAGCGTTCAACAAGCCTTAAGGCCTTTGGTTCATAAATTTAAAACAAAATATCAAACTAATGTAGATTATGGCAATGCAGCAGTCTATTTATCATTTAATTTTTTATTTATATACATTTAAGTTTAGAGTTAACCAGCATATGGGTTCCATTTGAGAAAAAAAAAAACAAAAAAAAAACTTTCGTCCACACACAAAATACAAGCCGATTTTGTTTTCCTTTTAATCAGTTTTTATTTTCATCCAGTTTAATCTGTGACACTCAAAAGCTGTAAATGTCAGTGTTGTATCTTTAGTTACTGTTATCACGTTGTGGATTAAAATATGTTTGAGAAGTGTTTGGTGTGGACTACTGGAGTCTCAGAGTTTCCTTTTTTAAATGAACAAGTAAGATCATTGGTGAGCAAAGAAATATTGCTCAAAGACGTCTCTGTTATCTGTTGAGGTGTGGACAGTGATCTTGAGAGCAATTAAATTCCATTTCAGAATTGGGGATACTGTTCTAAAATCTAACTGGATAAGCCATGTTCAAAGCTGTTTTGAAATCGCTTATATAAACACCAGCAAACTGCACTAATTCAAATTTATATTATGCCATGTTGCTTGGTAACCGTAAATTACTTACTGTTTGGCTAATAAACTCGCCAGATGTTATTTAGCAGATGAATTGCTTATTGTGATAATTACTGTAAGTATATTAATTTTTTTTATTGAACACTGATGTGTTTGCCATATTAATGTTGCTGCCTACAATTAAAAGAGGTTTTCGGGACTGTTTAATGTGCCGTACAGCATTTCTTAAGCATTAAATAATCTAAATATTTTAATCCATTTTATTCAACCAAAATGTGTAATGTTTTTTGGCACTCAATGGCCAGAAAAAAAAAAAGAGAAAACCATTAAAACTCAAAGACAATTCAATTTATTCAATACTTTAGCTTTTTTTGTAATCGGTCTTTTGCAGTAATGTTCAAACTCCAAGTTGGATTTTAATTATGAACCTTTGCTTCTTTTCTAGTGCTTTTATGGAAAGCTGCACCAGGATTTTTCTGCGCTTTGCCCCAACCATTTTCAAGTCTTCCATCCAAGCAAAAGAGAAGCATCCCTAAAACATAAGTTGCCACCACCATTCTTTTCACAAAACCAAACCAACCAATGTAGATCTTACCATCAAGGCATTATGTTTTTAAAAGTCTGGTCTCCTCGCACAGTTTCAACATTTCAGTAACTCTTAATAGTTTGGCTTGAACAACAAACTGTTGAAAATCTCTCATACCATTGGACAAATTCCAGCCAGGAAGTGGTATGTTTTAACAAAAGCTTTCTTTTATGTTAATAGAATGGGTGGGGCATTGTTAAGCTTTGCACCATTTCAACCATCTGTCATGGAAGACTGCTGTTTCTTTGACGTTGCCATAGGCCTCTTGTTGGCCTGTATTTCCCTGCCTTTTCTGATCTGGGCATGTGAATTCGGAAAAATGCCAGTCTGGACAGATTAAAACAAAGCTGCAAGAATCAATAATTGAGGTTTACTGTACGGCCTTATTTTTTACATTAAGAAAAATAAAAAAAATTGGAATGATATGAGGAACGCTGTTTGGTGGCCCATCAAGTAATAATGCTTGGTCTCAATATCAAATGTGCATGTAACACATAATTACATATTTTATCCAGTTCCCTGAAACAATAAGTCAAAAATGCCCACCAAATTTTGGCAAATATTGATAATTAACTGAATTTGTTGGTGGGTAGATTTAATAAACAATGCTGCATATCAAATTTCAAACTGTATTTTGCAATCAGTCCCAGAGTTTTAGCATCATATTGGCACAAACAAATGGCCAAGCCCCAGCAAATCTTTTCGGTATTCTCAAAGTAAACCTTTCCTTGGGTGTACCAAAGCTTATGAAAATAAGTAATTCTGTTCAAGAGTTATAGCCAAAAAAGTAGCCATACCTGATAACGTATATGTAGTGTGATTCAATCTTCCTGCTCTGGTTTCATTACAATCTGGCAACCAGCTTTGAACAAACTGCATGATTTTCCCCCCAAACTGGTTAAGCACAAATTTGTTCTCTGCAGTTAATTGGTCAACTCAACACCCATCAACAAAAAGGACTCTGGATGAATCTGAACAGTAATGCAATAATAGGGTTAACTTTAGGGTTAGTGATATTTATTTCAATATTGTGTCCATAATCGATTAAGAGGACTCCTTAATCACTATGACCAAGCCACAAACTATCCTAAAATGGCTGTTACCAGCAATATGCTTCAGAATATAAACATTTTAGAAACATATGATGACAATTTGCTTTTAAAAAGGTATCACCTTGGAGGTTACCCCAACTCCAAACTTTTCTTTTTATTATATCCTTGTTTTCATTAACCAGCTGGGCAAGAAGTAACAGCTGTTCTTGTCTCCAGTTTGGTTTTCTTTTACGTTTGCTTGCCTTACTATGGGCCATGATTATTCTACTCTTGTCAATTAAAAGGCTGTTCATATGCATATTCACAAATTCTGAGAAGCACACATGTAAGAGGCTGACAATTAGCTGAGCATTGTTTAATTAGTGACACGTAGCCTGCATTTTAAAGTCTTTATTTGAATGTGGCGATTAGCAGTTTTATTTTTAAACCTTTATTTGAATATGACAACATAATATTGTGTTCTTCAATATTTCTATGAATAAATCTCTAGCAGAGACTAACAGCCAGTCACTGTTTGCATAGTTGCATAGCATCATCCATTGCAATGAGGTCAACCCCGCCCCTCTTCTTAGCTTTAGACTTCTCTATATTCCTTAGTAAGTTTGCTTCGGCAGCTTTGTGAACAAGTTTTAAGAGAAAACTCTTAGCTAAATCTTTTACTGCCATTAAGGAGAACACTTAGTGGTAAGATAAAATGTTTCGTGAATACAGGGCTAGATTGCTGAATTATTGAAAGGACAGCAACTTCTCTTTGGAGCAGACGTATGCCTTTCGGTGTTTCGAAGGCCTTAGGGATGTCTGGCCTGGGCATGTGGTTTTGGTGGATGGCCAATTTCTGCCACATTCATGGAAACTGAAGGCGAATGTAATAATAACAGTAAGACACTGTAAAAACAAATGTAATTTATCTATTTATCGTGTAATTTGCATGATGTTTTTAAAAACACTGGTCAAAGACGCATTTTGATTTATCTCGTCCAAAGTAAGCAAATTCTTCTTCAACACCTGACCCCCTCCCCACATTCACTTCAAAGTTTTTTATCTCTTAAAGAGAAGCACCACACGCCATCTTGTCTACGTTGTAGTCTCCTACTTTCGTAAATTTCAAAGCAAACACAATGAAAGGTGTGACATGACATTTGTGTGTGATCCCGAAAGCCTCTCTTTTAGAGTGGGGATGGGGGTCATGCTTTGTTGGGAACGAGCGCGATGAAAATGGGGGATGGGAGATGAGTGGAACTGGAAAGATGGTGGAGGAAAGCCCAGCTGTGAATTCACTGCAGTCCTCATTAGCCCTGGGTCCTAAAGTCCCCAGTCTAATTACCAAATCTCTCAAATTAACAGAAAATGTACCCAAAAACTGTTTTTACAGTCTTAAATCGCCACAATCCATTTTAAGAACTTTATGAAGCTGTTCTGTTCTATCAAAAAGCTTCCTGTATGAGGCCTTAAACGCTCACCATCAATGATCGATGGACTAAATTACTACTACGGTATTTGCAAGGCAGCAGTGCATTTACATTAATCAAACATATCATCCCCACAATTAATCAACCTCTAGATCTTCTCTATGACTTTAATGATGAATTCAGCTTGAGCTGCTTAACATACAGTACACATTTCTGTAAGTATTTCCATTGTAGTTTGTTTATCTGTTTCAGTTTTTTTGTAACTTATACTTAAAAGAGAAAAATGAATACTAACGTTTTAAAAAGTGTTTGGAATTCAAAATCAAATTGTCTTTCAAGCGTCTGTCAAACGTGTAAATGTAATTTTAATTTACGCAGAGCTAGAGCCTTGAATGTGCGCCTACCTTAGTTAAAACATGAAGAAAAAAATTAATTTGAGCAGAAAATATTTTTCATAAAAAGACCTGAAATTCCACACTAAACTCAATTTGTTGACTCATTTTTCTTATTTGACCGGCTTTGCCTTTTCCAGTCCATAGTAATTCAAAATCAACAATGTTGTTTTCCTGTCAAGTACTATGAACAGGTGTTTCCTCAGGGGAATTTCACATGTCTCCCTCTTGCCTTAAGCTTCAGTCGTCTTTAATATCAAATAAGACAAACATACCCTTCTATTATTTCGACAAGACCTTTGGGATTATGCATTGCAGCTGGAGACATTAATTAGACCCCAGGTTCTAGTCCCTGGACAGCAGATTTCCTTTCGGATTGGCCAAAAAGAAAACACTTTCGAAAACAACAGGTAAACTAACAAATGCATCCAATGTTTTTAAGGATATGTTTTTATTGAACTGAAGGCACCATGGTAGGCTGATGTTGACATAATTAGGGCATTAAAGTCTTTTATTTTTAGGTTTAACCATATTCAAATGTGTTGAGGCCACCTCCTCCAGCCAGGCTCTCCAGCTGATTGCAGGTAATGAAAGGAAGAGGAGTTTGGTACTGCTGTCTGTGCTAGTCCATGAGGTTGGATGTGTCTGTAGCAGCTGAATCCTGAAATAAAGAAATATCAGTTAGGAAAACTGTACGTAGAAATGCATGTAGTTAAAATTACAATCACACAGAAGGACGTTTTTACCCCAAATGGCTCTGCAAACGCCCTGTAGCCGCTGTATAAAGGGTTTGGGATGGATACTAAAGCAGGGTTTCCACCACCTTTTGTGGAAGCACCATCTTCATCATCATTCTGTTCAATGAGGCAATAGACATTACATTGATTAATCTTTGAAAGTGGATTTATATGCATCATAAATTAAATGTTATTTAGGTTTCTGGGTTTGTAATATAAAGTTGCATTATAAAGACGATACAGACTTTGGAACTGGAAAACTAAGGTTTTGTGATAGATAGATAGATAGATAGATAGATAGATAGATTCTTTGTTTAGTCAACAAATATCTGAAGCTCCATTACGTGAACATACCTTAAAATACTGGAAACGAAAGGCGTCGTTCTTGTGCTTGAGGACATAGTATGCGAGCCCTGCGACAATGCCAACAATTGCGAAGACAATCAGCACAGTGGTGACTGCGACACCGCTGGACTGCGAGATTGGAAGAATTGGCGGCACCTAAAAGTCAGAGAACACCATTGATGACTTAAAAATTGTAGGTCCAGATTTTGGCAAAGCGTGGCTGTCTACTGCTTCTGTTTTGAAAAGACTGGATCGGACATTCATGTTAGTCAAACAGGATGTTGACTTGCTTTATCTAGTCCAGTGAGTCATAGTTGTCGTCTTTGTCTAATGGTGAGCAAAAATTCTTTTCAATATAGTCACTGCTCAACAGAAGGCATGGGAGTGTGCTTTCTATCTGAAAACTGCTGCTATGTAATTCATTGGTGTTAATGCAATTCCCCATGAAATTTTCTAGTAAATTCTGCCTGTACATCCATGAGTGGTTCTTCAATATTCTTCATTGTACTACTACAAAAGCAGCCACTTACTGGAAGAGGTGGAGCTCTGAAAGGCCCATCAATGACGTGGATCAGACCATTGATTGCTGGAATGTTCCAGGCCAATATTACCTTCTTATTCACCAGTTTTTGGGGTTGAGAGTCCTGTGAAACCAATAAAATAGACAGTTTGCTTGACAATGTACAAGAAATGTGGCCTGAGCGGTGTGAAGCTGCTGGGGTTTGCTTACCTCAGCCTGACCGGTGGAATTGGATGGAATCGTCACAACTAGATTAGACCCAAGACGGGACAGGATTACAGTGTTGTGCTTCAGGTCTTCAAAGTAGTGCAGACTATTGATGCTGGATATATGATACAGCAAATCCCTCCATGATAAGGTCTGATAAAGGAAATAAACTGCAAACTCAAGGCCAGCAGAGAAAGAGTGTGTCCAACTGGTTCCTACTCTCTTTGTTAGTTTTCTTCCTCTAAATGTTTATATGAGAATTCATTTTGGCTTGTATTGATAATCACCTTGTTTGCAGAGAAACCGTCGTTATGAGGTACAAAAAGTGTGATGTTTAATGATTTGTCGGACAGGGACTTCAGCAGGTTCTTGCCCTCCTCGCCATCTTCTGCATACTTAAGTAAAGTCTGTGGGAGGAAACCAACAGGAAATGCATGACTCCATTTTTATGAAATTACATGGATGTTCCTCTTTTAAACATTACTTTTTGTGAAATTATATAAAAACATCAATTTATATTGATTTCACTTTAGTTGATTTTCATTGCTTTGTTTTTTCTTCCTTTCTTTAATTCGATTAAAACAAAAAATGTTTTTGGGAATATGTTGTAATTGTTCATTTTAACTTTTTTCCTGTCTCCTCTCTTTCCATCCGGTTAGTTTTTTGCCTTTAACTACAAATCCAGTTCCTTGATGTCAACATCCTGCAAGGAAGTGGCATTATTTTTGGAGGGAAACAACAGGACATGGCTACTCACTGTGTAAAACACAGAAAAGTTGAAAGTGGTGGCAACAACTGAGGCCAGGTCTCCATTACAGAATTCCCCGCTTCCAACGTATCCAGGTTTACATTCACAAGATACCTCTGTGTAAGAGAAAAATGGCATTTTTACAACAAGGCTGTTCAGGTACAGTAAAATTTTGAATTCAATTTCAACTCATATTTCAATTTCAATTTCAAGTCATACCATTAATCCGATAGCAGTATGCATCATATGACCAACTGGCATTGACTGGCTCTTTGTACAGCACAATACCAACATGATTATCGCCGCATTTAGCTGAAGGAAACCGGATCGGATAGCCAGCTTTCTTACCGTCCATCCATCCTGCCACACATAGATGCATTCCCAACTGGAACAATAAAAAAGCTTTATTTTATAATGTAAATTAACCAAACCTCTTACTCCAGTCTTCGGTGTCACATGATCCTTTAGAAATCATTCTTATATGCTGATTTGCTGCTCAAGAAAAAAGTATTTTATTAATTTTGATTTTTCTGTGGGTATTGTGATAATATTTTTTAGGATTCTTTGATGAACAAAGTTGGGGGGAAAAAAGCTTTGTTTAATTTTTCAAACTGGATTTATACTAGAAAAACTGACTAGTGAAAAATCAACGTAAGATATAATTATTTTTGTTTTTTTTTGTGAATTTATTCTGTGTAAATACAAGATGTGAGCAGCTAAAGCAGAGCTCAAAAGTCACCTGTTGGGCGTCAGAGAGCTGCTTGTATGAAGCAAGAGTGGCTCCCTCGGCCTCGCAAGCTTCCTGTGCTTGGCTGAAGTTCAATTTATACTTCCCCTCAGATGAGCGCAGATGGAAAACACCTGCCGTTTTTACTGACACATATAAAAAAAAAAAGCCTTTATGTTTGAGTACTCAAAATATTATGTTGCTGTCAATTCAATCATTGTGAAGTCGTACTGTGGAAATGAAGGTCTTTGCATGTGGCTTTGGGGTCGCAGCCGCCGTTGTCCTCCAGGCAGCGGTCAACAGGGGGCACCACTTTCTCCAAACACTGGATTCCGTTTCCCACATATCCCTCGAGACATTCACAGCGCCTCTCATTCTGCCACAAGGTAAATGCAACACATTTGGTTCATCCAAAACTCTTGTCAGATTACAAAGACAAAAAACAGAAGTTCCACATACAGGTCCAGTGAAAATGCATTCTGCAAAATCGCTGCAGCCACCATTCGCCTCCTCTACACATCGGTTGATGGGCGAGCAGACATGTCCATCTCCAGAGTATCCCGTCTGACAGGAACAGGTAACATTGACACCAGTCTGCGAACAGTCTGCTGCCTCATGGCAGCCTCCGTTATATTCACTGCAAAGATCCGGAGCTAGAAAAACAGACATTTCATAATCAAAATTTATTTTATCCATTTAAAGCATTCATAATAAGACTATTCTGAATTATTATGGATTTTTGTATTTAGAATTTTTGTCATGTTTTAATGACAAACATCTAAGAATTCTTGAATCAAGATACATTTACCTGCAAAGGAAAATAGACTTCAATTTGATAATTATTTCTGAAAAAAGACTTAATATCTTAAAGGAGATTCTGGTGCTCTTCAGTCATTTTTCAAAAATTCGAATTCGTTAACCTTTTTAGTGTTTTTTTTTTTAAGGAATTTCTACTTCAATGAAATTGTACAAAACTTGGTAAAAAATTGAAATAATTTTTTGAAAACTGAAAAGGTTCTGATGATGGTCCTGAAAATGGTCTCACTGGAAATGAATGGAAGGGAATTTCATCTGGTGGAAACATTTGGTACTGCGCCCAAACAAAATCTTTCTGAAAGCTTTTTTTTTTTTATATCAACCTCAAATTTGGAACACAACTTGTTTAGATTTATGGCTTTGAGTTTCTTGCTGTAGTAGAGTTAAACATATTTTGGAAAATGTATTTTTTATATTAAAATTTAAGATCTTATTTTTTGACATTTATTCATAACAATATACATTAACGTCTATAACTTGTTTAAATTAAAAAAAAAAATTCACAGCAGCAATAATTTGCTAAGTGTCATATTTACAAAGAGACTACACTTAACTGTGCTCCGAAGCATTAAAGATTTATGACAGTTTAAAGGTGCCATGTGTAAAAATTGAGGTAAAAATATCCAAAAAATTACCTACATGCATCAAAAGAATGAGAAGAAATAAGGGCGATGATGTCATTAAAAAAATGTCAAATTATAGTGCAGCAGAGATATCAATCTTAATTAGCATTAGCATTACTAGCCACGGCCCGACAGGTGTCGTAATACCAGTTTCGGCCATGGGAGGCGGTATGCGGGCAACATAACCACCAGCCAACCTGCAATACACGAATAACTCGCACGGCTTGTGGGCGTACTTGAACCTGATGTCAATCGTGTGGAAAGTACAGCCCACCCACTACTTCATTTCAGTTCAGGGAAGAGAGCGGAAGGATGGCTGAAGCCCTTGGCAAGAGACCCCTACCACCACCACCCGCTACAGGGAAAAAACCGCGCTCGGAATCACAAATCAAATCCGATAAGAAAAGGAGCCGAACCAGAGTAAACATCAGCACTGCTTTCCATCACTGGAGACAACTGATGGACTTGAAAGAAATGAGGTTCGACTCCGAACTTGCAACATTTCTTTTGGATTGGTAAGTAAGATGCTGTTAGTATTTCGCTAGAAGTTTGTTTTATATGTTTGTGTATTTTTTTCGGAAAGTTATAACATAGAAATGTATCGAAGGCTGTTCGATAAACGTGCTAATGTTACCGTAGCTGCGTTTGTTACTATAGTAGAGATGATCGGTTCACGTGCGCTAGGGATCTGCTGTATAACATTTACAAGTGCCAAAACGGTATTGTTTGAATTACTTAATGAAATGGACAGAATCTGATATTTTTTTATATCATAACTATCCTGCTCTGTCTAGTCTGTTGGTCTCCGTGTCCTCTTTGCTTCGTGGTTTTTCTGTGCGTGAGAAAATTGATGTGTGGCGTGAAAGCATGTGAAAAGAGTCAATTGCGTGTGTCTCACGGTGAATGCTTGAGAGTTGGCAGCTCTGGTTACGTTGGTTGGCGCTAGCTTGGTCAACATCAGCTGTCTGATGTTGACCAATGATGTTGACAGAATGCTGTCTGTCAAATTAATTTAATTCAAATAATGTGTATATACAACTCAATGTAATATGAACAAAACGAATATGAACATATTCACTGGTAAAGGTGAAGGGGAGTAGCTTGAAGATGTCATGTTTCAAAATCACTTGACATCACCCAACGTTCCTCTGGAGGCAAAACGTCCTCTTATAGCAGCGGTTCTCATTTCCAGTCCTCGCGCCCCACTGCTCTGCATATTTTGCACGTTTCTCTTTGTTAACACACCTGATTCAGATAATCAGCTCGTTAGAAATGAACTCCGTGCATGAACTGTGTGCCAATTGTTCATTGCTCCCTACTCCCTGAGCAGGGGAAATCTGTTGAAGTTTACCTCACATTGAAACATTCATTCACTGATTTATGCTGCGCAGCGTCTTTAAACATGGACAACTGTGACATCATATACCTCTGTAAATCAATACAATTTAAATTCACGTCTTGCACACTTCAATGCACTTTGATTGGAACATATAGCTACGTTCGCTTCGAACTGGAATCATGGCTGAATATCCTGTGATGTCCACTTCGCAGGGCACTTATGTTCGAATAGAACAAATGTCTGAAGCGCTAAGAGAAACGTTCAAAATGTGCAGAGCAGTGGGGCGCGAGGTCTGCAATTGAGAACCGCTGTCTTATAGGCTTCAGCTATGCTCTAGTGTTGTTGTAAAGGTAGGGGCGGAGCATAGAGACTATGCCGTTTCTCGTTTGTTACTCTAGAGTAGACCAATTCACTTTATTGAGGCATACTGCCCCCATCTGGTATGGAATGTGGAGTATGACTTGATTTTTTTGCCAGACATGACATATGGCACCTTTAAGATGGAAATTGAATTTTCAGATCTAGTACCATAGAATTGCATCAAAGTAAAATATAGTACATTCATTTTATTGAATTTTTTTTGACCGCCACACAAGGAAAAGTCAAAACAAGAAAATCCATCTTTCAGTCAGTTGAAAAAATGAAACAAAAAAAGATTATATCTCTAACCCCACTGACATATGAATTTAAGCATTACATTTTTCAGAAAACAAGTCATTTTGCTTCTCAAGTAAATACATCTCTAAATATTTTTTTGATATTTGTAATGAAAAACAAGATGAAAATACTAAGAAAATAATTTTTTGCAGTGCATTATGTAAAACGGATTCAACAACATGGATAACATGCCATTAGGTTCCATGACATAAGCTGTTAAATATACAGTATGTTGGAGCCAAGGCCACTAGTTTCAGATCTCAAGCAGTTCTCAAGTGAACATCTTGAGTTCGAACCAGAGCTCTCTCTTCTTTTATATGAATAAAAGTAACAATAGGCCATTTGAATCCTGGACAAACACCTTACAATCAGTAAGTCTAATACAATAGATGTGATTCATAACCCACCTGTGCAGTTGATGCCATTTCCTCCATAGGGCGGCACACACTCGCACTGGTTTGCAGGGAGGCAAACTGCATTGATATCACATGCAGGAGAGCAGATCGGCTTGACTTCTGTTAAATAACAGGCAAAGGGAGTGTTTTCACAGTTGAAAAAGGCGAAAATATTTTCTATGGCTTTCTACAACACTACACATATCTTTGACCGATCCAGTACATTTGATAGAGTTTTCCATGTGAAGCTTGCTCTTACCGATTTTGGATTCGCAGTATTTACCCGTCCACCCCTCTTGACAGAAACAGCTGCCATCACTGTCCTGGCCGCTGTCACACGTGCCTTTGCTGGTGCAGTTACATGCTGTAAGAAAAGATGGATAAACTGTTCATTATAGTCAGCACAATGTTGAACAGAACTAATACAATAACATTTCAAGCAAAACATTAATACTGATCAGACAATAAATGAAATGTCATTTTAGTCTTCCATCTTCCAGTGCCTGGTTGAATGAGAAAATGTACTGCCCATACATATTTATATTTTATATAGATTTGTTTCTTTATTATTTATTGATAAAATGTTTTTTTTTTTACACTGCAAACATTTTCTTATTTCATCTACGAGTATTTTGCTACATCTAAACATCCTTTAAACATTACAAACTGCTTTCAGTGCATGTATCTTAAAGTTATCTTTCTTAAAATTTTGCGCTTTTTTTTTAATCCTCTGGTTTTGCTTGTGCGGTGGTCAAAAATGACATTCTTTTCAGTGAATTTTCAATCAAATAAAAACACAATATTTTATTTGATAATGTTTTTATTTTTAATATGTTGTATTTTGGGGGAATTTTATGGTTAAAAAAAAATTATGTGGAATAATTATGATCCATTCATTAACAATTAACCATTTTTTAGCATAAATCTGAAAATTAATTTCCAATTTAAACTGTTGTAAATCTTGAAGCACACTTAAGTTTGGTCTCTTTCTAAAGAAGCCACTTGGCAGGTTATTGAAAAGTGAAAACCACAAAAATGTTTAAAGATTCTATTATGAAAAATGCACAAAATAATATTTTTAAATTAGATATGAAATATATATTTTCCAAAACGTATTTAACTCTAAAACTGAATGAATCTACTGTAAACAAGTAGTGTTCGAAATTTGAAGTTATCTAAAAAAAAATAGCTTTCAGTAAGATATTTGTTTGAGTGCAGTACCAAAAGTGGCCACAAGATAAAATTCACTTCTCATTAATTTCAATGTGGCCATTTTTAAAGTGCCTTTACCAAGTTTCATATCTATCTGATGAAGTAAAAAATTCTAAAAACCAAATTGTTACATTTTTCAGTCAAAAATGGCTGAACAGCCCCAGATGGTTAAAGCATAAACCTCAATAAATTTTGTTAGAATAATGTAAAAGCTCAGAAGAAGTGCCAACTATTCACAAATGATCAAAATTGCCTAAATTTAAATCCTGTTTTATATCGCAGTCAAAATAGTACCAACCAGTATCTCGATTTTGTCTACTTCCTATGCTAATTTCTACTGCCAATTTTGTTCATTTTGAACCTGCTTCCTTTATTTGAGTAGTGCTCTATTTGGATTATTATTCCTACAGTTGCGTTGACTGATTTGCGTGTTCACTTCGTCTTCACCAACACCCGTGGATAAGGAATTGGACTGTTTAGAAACGGGTTACCTGTGCAGTTCGGCCCAAAGTGATTGCTTTCACACAGTTCACAGGCTGTGCCTCTAAAACCCTCGTGACATTTACACGTCCCTGTGCCGGTGTGGTCGTCATCGCAGTCTCCATGTTCTCCACAGGGCGCCTCGAGTCCACCAGGACACACTAAACCACAAACAGTGTAATACCTGTTGGCTGCATCGTTTCATGTAACGTTCAAGCAACCTCTTGCTTTTTGTGTGTTAAATTCTCACCTTGACAGTCTCTTCCAAAGTGGTTTTTACAGCACTTAACAGACCACGTCATTCTCGTGCAAATCCGATTACAGCCAAGCCAATCTCTGTATGAGTTGTATCCATAACCATACGAGTACAACCCATAATAACTGGGCCGTCTGTACATGTAAGGTGAATATGGCCGTCTACATATGCTAGTTCTGTTCTGTAAAAAAGAAATCAGTCTGGATCAAGGCATGCTATGTTTGTATAAGCATGTGAAGCAACATAAATACGTTTCGTTAATGCAACAGAAAAAAGTAAAAGTGTTAACTGCTTTTTAATCCTACAGAACCAACCAACCAAACAAGAAACACATGAGAAACAGTGAATAAAGTGCCGGCTACTAAAGTTTTGTTAATGAACGGAACCACAACTGCACTCACTGTGTCCTCTGACCCGAGGGGACAACGGGGCAGCAAACTGCAGGAGCCACAGAGTCCCTAATGACAAACAACAGTAGAACAACATTAGGACAGCTCATTTGTTTTAATCTTAAAATCACTTTGAAACAAGTTTGTTGCACCAGTAGTGGAACTAAACTGAACTGACGAATAACTGGACGATCTCTGAGTATTATTTCGTTATGTTATTTTATCTCTTAGAGCATTAACATTATCTTAGTCTCAAAGTTTTTTTTACCTTAATCTCTATGCTTTTGAAGTCGTCGCAGCGAGCGCCAATGCTCGGCGGCTCCAGAAGCTGATCAATCCCATGAGCGATTCCTGAATTAAACAACATGTTCCGCGCTGTGATTCTGCCATTGTTTCCATTGATTAAGATGTCACCCTGAAAATCAGTCAATAAGAGGTGAGCAATTTTGCAATCAAACGTCTTCAATGTACATCACTAAAACACCAATGAATAAAACAATGCAAATGAAAAAAATATTTATTAATATTTATACATTTTCAAATATGATAAATATTGGGGGGGGAAAAAACTTTTAACTTTTTCACTTTTAAAAACACAAAGATAATATAAAAAACAAAACATAGAGACAACATCTGGAAATATTTAAATATTAAAATAAACATTTGTTTTACCACAAATATTCATTCAGGAGAATAAATGTTGAGAAAAAAGTGCATTACTAATAACACTTTACTTAAGGCCTTTATATATATAAAGCATTATTTAAAAAAATGTATTAATTATGCTTTGTAATGCATGATATGTGTCTTAAGTTGCTGGGGTATATTTTTAGCAATAGAATAAAAAAACATTGTATGGGTCAAAATTATCGATTTTTCTTTTATGCCAAAAATCAGTAGGATATCAAGTAAAGATCATGTTCCATGAAGATATTTTGTAAATTTCCTACTGTAAATATATTAAAACTTAATTTTGGATTAGTAACATTCATTTCTAAGAACTTCATTTGGACAACTTTAAAGGCGATTTTCTCAGTATTTAGATTTTTTTTGCACCCTCAGATTCCATAATTTTCAAATAGCAGTATCTCGGCCAAATATTGTCTGATCCTAACAAACCATACATCAATGGAAAGATTATTTATTTTGCTTTCAGAAGATGAATTAATCTCAATTTCAAAAAATGTATACTTAAGACTGGTTTTGTGGTCCTGGGTCACATATGGTCTCACAAATAATTGTAACCACAGTTATAATACATGATAAGACTTGTGTATACATTGAACATAACTTTAGAAAGTATATGATGCATTAAAACAGAGATGTAACAAGTAATCTAAAACTATAAATATTATAGTGCATTTTAACTTTGGTTACAAGATGTAATGCATTACAACACACATTATGAATACCTTTATAATGCATCACACATACACATAAGTGTTAATATTTTTTTCTATAATTAAATAAAAAAATCTATATAGACATCAATATAAAAAACAATGAATAAATCATTAACATTTCACAGGCAAGAAGTTCATAAGGAACTGTAGCTCATTATTCTTCATCAAAATACTTACAATTAAATCTTTGTTGCAACTGAAGGTGAGCTCTGATCCAAACAATGTTTCCATTTTTTTCTCAGCAGTAAGAGCAACAGCAACTACCTGGAAAAATACCAAACCATTTTGTGACCCTTAGTGATGCTATTAGATGGTAACTTTGATATATAACTTCGTTGATTTCAGTTAAATGATTTTCATTTAATTAATGAGTCTCGTACCCTCTGGTCGCGGACTATGTGAGCTTTGAGGTAGGCTTGTAGCTTATCACGATGGTCTTCGCTGTACAGCCATTTCTTTCTGTCCTCAGGGAGTTTGTTAAAAACGTCATCCGTTGGCCAGAACATGGTGAATGGATAAAAGGGTTGATGCTGCACCACATGCATCAATTCTGCATCCTGTTTAGATGAAGAAAACAGCGTTTTTGGAAGATGTCTGAAAGAAAAATGCATATGATCCGAAAATGCTGAAAGTACAGCATAAATATTACCTGTAGGAGCTTGCTGAAGATTTTGAAGCCATATTGTTCAGCAGCTGCGGTAATGTTCAACTGCAACATAGAGTTTTACTTTGTGGAATGACATTTTTATGACTTTTTTGAACTTGATTACCATTGGTTGAGTTACATACATCAGTGGTGACATCTGCCTTGCCCGTTAGATCGTATGTAAACAGGACCTTGTCTATGATATGTATGACTCCATCGGAGCACTCAACATCACTGGTGATGATCTTTGTATTGCCATTGATGTACACAACACCCTAAAAGACAAAAGCAGACACTTCAGATCAAGGTCATTGATCTATATTTGATCTGCAAGGGCAGTTTTTAGAAGTATCTACAGTATATAAATTGTAAATGGATCTGTGTTGTCTTTTATATGTCAAATTATTATATTTCTTCAATTAATCAGCCAGAATACTATAGGCTATATACCTATATATCATAGGTTACCAATAACATTTATATCAACATCAATAACAGCCATCTTCACCTTGCAAATATGGCACAGAAGCTGCATCTGGCATTTTACAGTATGTTTAATGATGTTTTATTCTTTTCTAATTTGGAATAATTGTGTTTTTTGTTCATTTTGGTGGCATTTTTGCCCTAAGCCATCGCTAAAGGGATAGTTCACCCAAAAATACAATTTTGTCATCATTTCCTCACCCTCTAGTTATTCCAAAACCATATGAGTTTCTTTCTTCTGCTGAACGCAAAAGAATATATTCTGAAGATTGTTGGTAACAGTAGCCATTGACTTCCATAATATCTTTTCCATAATGTGCAGGTCAAAGGCTACTGTCAACTCTTTGATTACCAACATTCTTTCAAGCTCAATAAATAAAAGAAACTGAAGTTTGGTACAACTTGAGGTTGAATAAATGATAACAGAATTTTCATTTTCAGGTTCAATTTCTGACTCTGGTTCAGATAAATATACAACATTGAAAATATAAAATGTGTTTGAAATGTCAAGGACTCACATCTCTAACACTGAAGCGTAATTTATATCCACTACTGGTGACCACTTCTTTAACAGATTTGAGGTTTGATTCGCGCAGTTCTTCACAACTGACAATGTGGTACCGCAGCAGGTCTGAACTGCGACTTGTATTTGTCCACATTTCAACCTGCATAGTCATGACAAGAAATTATACGTCAATAGAAAAAGTCATGAAATCAACATGAAATTCCTTTCTGATTTGTGCAAATGTACACAATTCAATTGTTTATGACATCAGAAAAAGAGAAAACTGCTTTGGCAAACTTGCAAACATTAGACACAACTTTTTATTTTTTATATATTGCCTACTTTCAACAATCCAATCAACACTGATATAATATTTATAATGTTAAAATACTTTTGTGTGATTCAGTGCAGCATACCGAAACATTTGCCACATAATCAGCATGAGGAACAAATACAGTGAAAGGGCCTTGACTGTACAGATCTCGGAGTATTGTTACCTATAACATACACATTTTTCTTGTTAATATATTTCGAATATATCCCGAAATGTGCACATTCTCTCACTAATTTAAATTAACACTTACACCAATATTTCTTCTCATCCATGCTGCCTCAGGCATACGAAGAATCTCCTGCATGAACAATTATAAGATTCATTTGAAAAGTAATTGTTGTTAAATGTGGTTGTTTCTAATGTTTTTTCAATCACTATTAAGAAACCTAAAATCAATCTTAAATGATACTAACTCTACTAACTGTCCCTGCACACTTAAAACCATCTCCTTTGTAGCCGAAATAGCATGTGCAATTACGTTCCCCATCCCCAAGGTATCGGCAAACAGCATTAACACTGCAGCCACCATTATCCTGTAATAAAATAAAATAAAATAAACATATTTTGCACACAAAAATACCTTATATCAGATGATGATTTAATACAATTATTTGCCATAAAATTGTTTGTGATTTCTGTTACCTTCCGACAAGGATTAACTGCCAGACATCTATGACCTTGAGAAATAAAACCAGGCTTGCATGCACATGCAACCTGGAACAAATGTAATGTTCAACATCTTAATGTTTATTTCATAACGTTAACATTTGCTGTTAAGCATGAACTAAAATAAGTGACACAAACCCTGTTTGGTCCAGTTTTCATACATAAAGCATTTTTGTCACATCCTCCATTGTCCACTAAACAGGCATCCATTTCTGTAGTGTAAACACAATTATATAACTTTAATGCATACAGACAATAAAAAAAAAATTATAATTGAGCGCAGTACATATCCCTGAGGCACACCCTAAGCAATTTTCATATAGCACAAAAAAAATCATAATCAAGGCTGATTATAATAATAAACTAACATCAAAGAAACCATAGACAGCAGACTAAGACCAGCTGCATAACACCACAAGGGATGAATTAAGATTTTCAATGCTCTACCTGGTCCAAAATGCAGCAGCTAGAGTTCTTACCAGAACCAGGAAGTATGACCATATTAGCCCGATTCTGTCAACACTGCACTGGCTCCCTATCTTGCTAATTACTTATAAAGCCCTAAAAAGTTTATCATCTCTGTACTTGAGCGAGCTCTTATCGCATTATTGTTCTTCACTTCCACTTTGATTTCAAAACTCTGGACATGTGATAATACCTAGAATATCAAAAATCAACTGCCGGCAGCAGATCCTTTTCCATTTTAGTGCCCAATCTCTAGAACAATCTACCTAGCATTGTTCGGGAGGCAGACACACTCTGTCAGTTTAAATCTAGATTAAAGACCCATCTCTTTAACCTGGCATACACAAAATATACTATCAGATTTCTATAATTCAAATCCGTTAAAGGATTGTCAGGCTGCATTAATTAGGTCAACCGCAACCAGGAACACTTCCCATAACACCCGATGTACTCATTACATTGTAAGAAGAATGGCATCTACACTAATATTAGTCTCTTTCAACGTAGCCAACCAGATCCAGTCCATATCCAGACCAGATGGTGGATCAGCGCCTAGAGACGACCTCTACACCCCTGAATGTCAGCGGAGATCATGTCAACTAGATGAACCCTAGAGGAAGATCCCTGTGCATACCTCATCGGCCATCGGCTCAAGACCACAAGAACCAGACGACTCCCCTTTTCAATCTGAGGTGTATTGCATCAATGGAATTAAACCATACAATACTGGCTTCGTCTGGCCAGAAGAGAACTGGCCCCCCGATCGACCCTGATTTCTCCCAACATTTTTTTTTCACTATTTCTGTCACCAATGGAGGTTTGGTTACTTGCCACTGTTGCCTTTGGTTGATAAGATGGGAACACAATTTCTGGCAACATTGTTTACTTGACTGCACAAACAATATTGTAAGAGAACTGAACTGAGCTGGACAATGACATCACTGAATGAACAATGAACTGACTTTAACTGTTTTCTACTGTCCTCTGGCATTATCAGCACACATTTTCCCGGTTTAACACTGTTTTGTTGTGTCAGCTGCTTTGACACAATCTGTATAAAGTGCTATACTAATAAAGGTGACTTGATTTGAGTGCTAAATTGACAAATGTTGCACAGATGCATTGAGAAAACCATTTAAACATCAAATTTATAACACAAATGCCATGAATCTACTGGTCCATGCTACCCATTTAAATTTTTAAAGTAAGTGAATCACACTTTTACCGAGACACATAACCCCATCACCAATGTAGCCAGCTTTACATGTGCAGCTCCTTTCACCAGGCGATGTTTTTGTGCAGTTTGCATTTATGGAACATCCTCCATTATTTGTGGTACATGGTTCAAATTCTGTGGAAGAAAAATCATTCACAATAAAACCAGGATATTGCGAAATTAAACAGTGTGAATATTGATTTCACTTCCACTGAGAGGGAAAAAACCTTCAATAACAATCTTAGCAAAGAACAACAAACAAACCTTTGCAAAATGTCCCGTTACCCTTAAAACCAGCTATGCAGGAACAAGTTGGATGAGCTCCTGAACTTCCTGAGATACAACTGGAAGAAAAATATTGTATTATAAACACTGATCAATGTGTTTAAAAACGTGTCTTATATTTATGTTTTCCATGCTTACTTAGCATTGACATCGCAAACTCCACCACAGGCATCATTGACTACCGCTGAAATTGAGAAACGTTTATGATGTCAAGTGCATGAAAGTAAGAAACATGCTATCTGACATAAAATAAGTTGATCTTAATACTGACCAACAGAGCAGTTCACTCCCTTCCATCCTTTGTAACAAATGCACTGCCCGTTTCCCTCCATAACGTCCAAACATTTGCCATGCTCACAATGGCATTCTGTCAAATGAAAGCCAAGGGTTTGATGAAAAATGCTTCAACAGAATGCCTACAGAACGACAGTAGAATAGAAAATTGCTTGTTGATGTTACCGGACTTGCAGTCTTTTCCATATCTCCCAGGTTCACACATCTCGCAGGCCGTTCCGTGGAAGCCCTCATTACAGAGACACTCCCCACTGCCATAAAGCCCATCCTTGCATTGACCGTTGTTGGAGCACCAGTTATTCACAGTCCCAGGACATTTGGAGCAATCATGCCCAAAGTATCCTGGACAGCAAGAATGGTCCTAGGAATACATTTACTGTGAGATTTTAATCTGAATCAGCTTGTAAACTGAAGTGTAAACCCAATCCTGATGCAGGAATTTCTAGCTGCACAAATTCATGCATTGTAGTGTTCAGAGTGCAAGAACGGCTTGCATTCTCACTGTTGCCACATGATTGGTGATTGGTACAAACTTTTACTCTATAGTAAGTATTGTCTTTCAGATCAACGACTGTCAAGATGGAGCAACAGTTTGAAGGATATCCTGAGAAGCCAGTTAGGTAAACTATCCACATGTTTATAGTTACCTGAATAATAACAACCGGTTTAACAAGAATTCATTAGATTTGCTTTGAAGGTGTGGATAGAGCCGTGTCAGTTTGAAATCAAGATAGAATATAATAAATACAACCCGATCCAACTATGGAATTTTCATTGACAAATGGAAGTAAAAATATCTTTGAAGAAAAGGAGAAAATGTAGTACCTTAGTTGTTTTTAAACATTCCATGTGACAACCCGGCACATTCAATCTCTTTTTTCCAACTCTTGTCCTGTATATACAATTTGACTTCATATTTTGAGGGAACTTTGGTTGTAGCTGAAGAAACAAGGAGAGGGATACATCATAAAATTCCTTTCACATAAATGTTCAACTAAAACATCAAAAGGACTATATCATCTTACAGGTTTCTCATTTAAAGCGCATTTCGGTTCAGCTTTACAATCTCCACAGCGACCCTGCAAAGACAGCAAATGTTCCTTAAGATCGTCTGTTGCGTCGCTTCAAGATTCACCTTGAAAAATTGTAATGGAAACTTACAGCAACTTTTAAAACCACATCTTTACTGCAGTGGTTCTTGTGGAGATCTAAGACACGTGGGATCCTGAACACTGTGCCATGCCTCGTCTCAATGAAGTGTCCATCTATAGGTACGTCATTAGCCATTGTCTGGAGTTTAGGACTAGTTAGTCACAACTAATTTCATCTATGTCTTGTACAGAATACGATATATAGAATAGTTATTGTTGGTTGTGCAATACCTGATTATCAGTGTCCACAAAAAACATGATCTGAGTGCCATTTCCCAAAAACGTGTTTTTAAAAAGTCCATTGCCCAAGTGTTCAGGAAAGAGTTGCTCGCCTACAATTACGTGATATTTCACGGTGTCTCGGCTCTGTTGAAAAGAGATGCTTTCATCGATTAATTTCACAAGTGAGATGTTTCTAGCATCATTTCTAAAAGTTCTACTCACCAGTTGCGTCGAGTTTGTTTTTTTCAGGTACTCCTGTATGGCACTGTCATTTGGGATAAAAATGGTGTAATCTCTAGTTGGGATACTGTTTTCCAAGTTGTAGAGCTAAAATAAAAACAGAGACAACTATGTTTATGTAACAAAGATATTCTGTTACTTTTGTACAGTTTTTGAAAATATTAAGTTTTTATTCCTAGGCGAAACACACCACTGCTGTCTGCCTGAAAAGGCTGAAATCTGGCGTGTCGTTCAGGAGCGTCATCAAACTGGGAGGCGGTGGAGGGAAATCAGATAGAGGAGGTCGAAGAACCTGTAAGCAAATTTGTCAGAAATGTTTCATATATTTTAGAGAACAAGGGGATTGTAATGTTCAAACGGACATCAGTGTTTTTGGTGAAAAAAACTGGCAACACAAAGGGCTGCCAGGGGGTTGTCTGATTGGTCTGAGTGTGTTTAGGGTGTTGCTATGTTGTTGCTACAGGGTTTAGGATATTTGCTAGATCATTGCTATGCAGTTTCTAAGGTGTTCTACATATTTTTAAGGGCATTGCTATATAGCTACTAGGATGCTGCCATGCATTTGCTCAGGTGCTCTAACTGCGTTTAAGGCATTGCTATGCTACTGCTAGGGTGTGCTCTGTTGTTGCAAGGGTGTTGCAATGCAGTTGTTATGTTCTAAGTGTATTTGGGGTGTTGCTATTTTTTTGCTAAGGTATTCTGGGTGTTGCTATGCAGTTAATCTGGTGTTTAGACATATCTTGGTTCCCTCCTTTCATGCAACTCCAATAAACATTCTAATTTATTGCAAATTCATAACACAAAGTTAATTTTTTATTTGCAATAATCTGTGTGTTAAATTAAATTACCGTGTCAATGATGTGAATGCACCCATTTATTGCCTTGAGATCTGGAGCGAGGATGGTAGCATTGCCGATCATGAGCTGCTGGGGACACAAGGGTTAACAGGTCACATCAGAGGTTAAAGATGACCAATTTAAGGTGTTAACTAATTCAAGTGGTGAGTTTTGTGTTACAGCTACCCTGCCGTTGCTTTTGACCTCCCATTTAGTCTTTCCTAGGGTCTGGACTGTTTTACCAACCAGCTTCTGTAAGTCTTCAGAGGTGTATATGCCATCTAAAAAATGAACCCTAGACAGAAATTGCACACGGAAAATGCATTTATTTCATTTTTCAAACATCAGAAATCAGTTCTCAGTGTCGATCCAAACACTTACTGCAGAAGGTGAGGAAGCGTGTAATAATCGAACCAAATCGACTCCTCCGAATCGCTGAGGTTTCTGAAAGCAGCTTTAGATGGAACCAAAGCCGTGACTCTGCTGTCACTGTCAATCACTTTGTGCCTCTGCAGATGAACACAGAAATCTTGTATAGTAATATATTCACATGATGTTGCAAACGGAGTAATACTTGTTTAAATGTTCACATGATGTTGCAACAACATTATTGTAAATTGAATAATTGAAAAGATGAACTTACTAGAAGGAAGCGGTTGAAATTATAAAACTCTGAGTTTCCATCTAGCTCCTGAAAATAAAAAAATCTATTGTGAATGTGTCCATATATAGTATGTTGAATTCAGATGTTTTTTTTTTTTTTTTGCTTTTTTTTTACTTGAAGAATAAGGTATTATAGTTATGTGTTGACCTTTTATTGTTAATTTAAAATTCTGTTATTGGTAGCTGATTTATCACAATTAAATGAATGCATAAATGCGTAATCTTACCATAAGCATGTTTCCATAACATGTGATTCCATCGCCTTTGTATTCGCTTCGGCACACACATTCACGTACTCCAGGGCTCTTTAATTTACATGTGGCCTGGACAAATTATCAGACAGTTATGCCTCATTGCACACTAGCTCTTGCACGTAGAAAAAAAATCCAAGGCTTGTATATAATTTCAGCAGAATCTCTCCAGCTTCCATATTTTGACAGATTGTTCAGACATGTACAGATTTATTTAACAGATAAATCTGCAAGCAAGAAATACAGACCAGAGAATGGCAGCCTCCGTTATTTGACATACAGGGGTTGACAATTTTGCAGACGATGCCATCTCCCATGTAGCCTTTCCTGCAGCTACATTCATTCTGAACAGAAAAGAAAGTTGGAACAAAACTCAGTTCTGGGTATGCAATATTCATTTATAGCTAAGTTCTTGGATGCGTTTTATACAAGTATTAATTCAGTCTCAGATTTTCTCTTAAAATTTCTTTAAAGAAATGCAAACTTTCATAAATACCTCAATATAATTTTAATACAATATATCAGTAATCTCTGTCTATTGATCTAACAACTGATTTTGGCATTTTAGCAACTATATGAAAAGTTTGAGATTTTTGAGACGTCTAGTATTATGTTAAAATTGTGAGTACAGTTGTTATGTTACAGATAATTTTTTTTATGTGAATATTGCAAACAGGCCTTTTTTTCTAAATGGGTTTTTGGTAGTTTTGTGCATTTTCCTGAAGCTCAAACATGAGATCATGGGTTAAAGCAAAATTCACATGCAAGAAGTGATGAAGATTTACAAAAGCATAAATGTAATCACCCTCAGATTGTAGTTGTGAAACTGACATAACAATATACATGTTTTTTTAATTCTGTGCACCTGCTTTTAAAAAAGAAATTTGTGGGTCCAACCGACATCATAACTGCAATAGAAATACAACACAAATATGTTTTTAGGTCAAATTGACCTAGAACATGAGATAAGGGCTAGAGAAGACACGAGTGAACCTCCAACATGCAAAAGCCTTTCAACAGGAGCTTCATTTAATCTCAGTGGTGTCTAGGAAAAACAATGGAGATAGAGATTTTTTTGTAATTTTTCTGTCCTACCGGTTAGTTGTATCTTCACAGATTGTCCAACATTACCTGTCCTGGTCCGGTGACTCTGCATTCTGCATTTTCATGACATCCACCACGACTCTCGCTCAAACAGTTATTGATTCCCACACACAAACGTCCATCACCTGTCCATCCTTCCATACAAGCACAATTTACCATTCCTGCACTGTACATGCATCTGGCCTATAAAACACACACACACAAAAACCCAACATGAGCTTATCATAGTATCATATATCATAGAAAGGTATTAGAAAGTCCGACAGATTCTAGAAAATTGGTTCATTCTGCAAAATTAGGCAGACATTGCTAAAAGCAAACCACTGGAAAAGGGAACATCTGTTTTACATTGACATCGCAGCCTCCTCTCTGAGGTTGGAGGCAGGGATCGGTTTTAATGCAGGTGTAGCCGTCTCCTTCATATCCAGGCAAACAAACACACCTATAGCACAATGTATGATAGATCAATAACATGCCAAAGATTAACAAGTCTGCACATAAACTGCCATTACTAACATGCTTGCTTCAAAGGGCACTGCAGTAAAAGTATTGGGCTCTTAAAAAAAACAAAAAAAGATATTTGCAAAAAAATAACATTGTATAAATAAAATTAAATAAACCTGACTGTATAAAGAAATAAAATAAAATTATAAAACTGATTGTGAAAAGTAATGTAAAAAAAAAATACCTGATTGCAGTCTAAAATAAAATAATGGGAATTGAGTATAAATATTGGGTTGTCAAAAATAAACCTGCCAAATATTTGCTGAAATGATAAATGGTAAACAAATGATTAATTAAACAAATGATGAATAAAAAAATTAAAATAAAATAAAATAGCTGACTGCAGTCTACAATGATCTACACTAACATGGTTTGCTCGTTGTTGTAGACACATTTGGCATGAATGTGGCAGTGCTCGAGGACGCCGTCTGAATTGCAGGGGGTGGCTGTCTGGTCACAAAGCTTCCCTGAAAACCCATCCTGACAGGATCCTCTTCTACACACCCCCATACTGCCAGGCCTGTTATCACATATGCCATGGACACAGTGGCAGTCTACAGGAGCAAACAGAGCACGAGCAGAGAAAGAGGTCACTGTGACTGGTAATATATCAGCGGGGTCACGGTTTGTACAAAAATCCTTTGACAATATATAAGGTATATAACTTCACCTTCATCACAGTTCTCTCCATGTTTGTTGGGGTCTGAGCAGAGGTGGCAGCCTACACCTGTAAACGCTGCTTCACACTTACAGGAGCCGTTCCCATTGATGCCATCAAAACACTATGGACAGACAGATGACAAATAAACACCAGAACTTCCAGTCACGATTGTAGTGACCGCAGAGTTGCATACTCACAGTCCCTGTGTCATAACATGGGTGCTGGAAACCCCCAATACACGGTTTACAGTCCGGCCCATAGAAACCACTACAACACTGTGGCATCTGAAAACAAGATGGTGCACTTCTCACAAACGTCCATATTCATACAGATTATTCATTATAAATTGAATGCATTAGTGCCCGTCCACTTTTTCAGTGGAGGTGGTTCAGATGCATTTTTGCTAAAAAAAAGTTTAAAATCTATAAACCAAGCCAACCAGCTACAGAAGAATCACAACATTACAAACTTTGGAAAAATAAATGGGCGAAGACAAATGTACAAGACTGTGTATTTAATGGCTTCAGTAAGGGAAAGAACTACAATCCCATGAACCACTGCAAATTACATTATCGAATTAAACAATGGTGAAACTCATTTAAAGTTATTAATTATACCTGTAGAAACAATATTTTTTTAGTTTATTTCAAAATATGTGTTTATTTACAAGCTTCTGTGGTGTGATTTGCTCACTGCAACTCAAATTATTTTGTATGGAATCATGGGTAATGTAGTTCTTCATTTTGAATTCTGCTCTTAAATGGGATTACTTTGAGAATAAATTGAAATAATGCAGATTGATGGCTTCAACTGAGGTATATACACTCGAAGAACAACCTTGTAGCATATAGTAAGTCTGTCTTTAAAGGTTTATAAGCAATTGTTAAAAAACAGTTTAGCAAACAATTGTGGGTTGTGTTTGTATGTGGGATCTGAGATCTTGTTTTCATACCGTCTGAGTAATGTTGCAGTATTTGGCACAGCCTTCCTCATAGATAGAGTATGACCATCGTTGATCAGGAATTGGTTCACAGCCTCTAAAATAATTTTCCTACCAAGGTGAAAAAAAAGCTCAAATACAGTGTTCCCATCAATAAATGATACAGCTGTACTGTAAATGTTGCTCATGTTTAGATATTCTTCATTGGTTGTTTTAATTTTGAAAATATATTCATTTAAAATGTCTTTTATCAATTACATACTGATTATAGATGCGTTAATGGATGATATAGGTCATAATTAATTGAAAGCATCAAATACCAGCTCAACACTTCCAGGCGGACATTGTGTCTCATGGAGATGGCTGCATCGGACACAGTGACCCTATGAAAAGAAGGAACATTTTTCCTAGAATTTTTAGAAAACCTTGTTGTACAGATGTTTTATTAACCATAATAAATAAATTAATTGTATTTAACATAAAATTGAACACAATCATTGCGTTGGTCACTTGATTACGTGAAGACACATTTAAAAGGGACCTACAAAAGAGATCCTGCTCCCATTTATATCACACCGATGGGGCATTATGGGAACTATGAAGGAAGGCACAAGAACTCCATCAATCATGTGAATGATTCCATTGGATGCGATAATGTCTTTCGTTTCGAGAGATATTCCTTTATCGCCCAGAAAGACTCTTCCCTGTGGATTGATTGAGAGAGTGTAAAAACGGCAGTACCATTATTTTTCAGTTTCCCATTATTACAATGCCGCTAAGTCGCCAAATTTTTTATTTGAAAACAGAATGAGGGCTAAAACATTTGTACCAAATTTCATAAAAATTGCTCATTCCCATTAGGAGTTAAAGCCAATGTAATCAATAAAGCACATTCACTTACATCCTCAGAGGCATTGATCCTTAAGACCTCATTGGCCATTGTAGTAATCTCAGACATGCTAGCAAGCTGGTCCACAGTGACCTTAGGCAAGGATATTTTAAGATTAGTTTAAAAACTCAAACATTCATTTAGTATTATTTACAAAATGGTCCAAAAATATTGCAGTCTAAATTATAAGTCCTGAAGCAACCCCTACACTTAACCTTGGAGGCAGCTAATTCTAATCTCACAAGACACATCTAATCTTCACATACAGGTAATGATGTTTACCATCAACAAATGACCCCAAACATGCCCCAATGACCCAAATAAACTCACAGGCATACATATTTTTGTCCAATCAGATGCTTCCTAGAATATAATTTCTTAAACTTTTAAAAACATTTTCATTTGTCAAACCATTTAATTGGAAATAATGTTCATAAAAGCCTAATATTGAAGTCAAATTAACTGTGGTTAACCATTCAGCACATGATTTTGTATGTCAAAGGAGACTCACAGCAGCCAGGGAGAACATATGGTGTTTCAGAAGTGACTGAAGCTTTGGTTTGGCCTTTAAAACAAAGAGATGAAAGATCAGCGTGTGTTATTCGAACACATATATGAACATCCTAAAGATTTGATTAAAATCATTAGTAAATCTGTGTTCTGAATAATTTGTTTTGTACATATCCAACTTCATTAGAGGTAGAAAACACATAATGGCAGCTCACGTCATTCAGCATGTACACAAGACTTCCATCTCTGAATCTGTCTATGGCTGTGTTGGTTGGAACAAACACTGTGAGTGGACCTGAACCTCTGACAGGCAACAGGGCTCCACAATTCTGCAGCAGAAAGAAAGAAAAAATGTTCTCAGTGCATGGGTTCAGTGGAGAAATGCAGAAAAAGATTGCGAGAGGAGATCACTCACATCAATCAGAGACAGGAATCGATTGAACCTGTCATCCTCTCTGAAAATCTCCCCGATGGTCTTTGAGGAGAACTTGAGGTTGCAGAAAAGAACATCTACATTAGAGGGTGTTAAGGTTGGTGCTGTGTGTCATTCATCAGATATTATTGCTAGATTAGCTGCTTGTGAAACTGTTTGAACAGCTTTACCTCCATGTTGTTGTTTGAAGACTCGATATGAGCAAGCGTAAAGGGCTTGTCAATAATATGAATTATTCCATTAGATGCTGGGATATCGCTCTCAAGTATAGTAAACAACATGTCTGGATCTCTCATCAGGATAAAATGCTGCAGACACATGCAAAAATCAGTGGATTGAGGCATTTATATATCAGACAGAAAAAATAGACAGAGAGAATGATGAATAGAACAATAGACAGACATTTATCGATAGATAGAATGAAAGATAGCATGACAGAACAATATACACTTACCTAAAGGATTATTAGGAACACCATACTAATACTGTGTTTGACCCCCTTTCGCCTTCAGAACTGCCTTAATTCTACGTGGCATGAATTCAACAAGGTGCTGAAAGCATTCTTTAGAAATGTTGGCCCATATTGATAGGATAGCATCTTGCAGTTGATGGAGATTTGTGGGATGCACATCCAGGGCACGAAGCTTCTGTTCCACCACATCCCAAAGATGCTCTATTGGGTTGAGATCTGGTGACTGTGGGGGCCATTTTAGTACAGTGAACTCATTGTCATGTTCAAGAAACCAATCTGAAATGATTCAAGTTTTGTGATATGGTGCATTATCCTGCTGGAAGTATCCATCAGAGGATGGGTACATGGTGGTCATAAAGGGATGGACATGGTCAGAAACAATGCTCAGGTAGGCCGTGGCATTTAAACGATGCCCAATTGGCCCTAAGGGGCCTAAAGTGTGCCAAGAAAACATCCCTCACACTATAACACCACCACCACCAGCCTGCACAGTGGTAACAAGGCATGATGGATCCATTTTCTCATTCTGTTTACGCCAAATTCTGACTCTACCATCTGAATGTCATCAGAAATCATCACAGACTTATTAGACCAGTCAACATTTTTCCAGTCTTCAACTGTCCAATTTTGGTGAGCTCGTGCAAATTGTAGCATCTTTTTCCTATTTGTAGTGGAGATGAGTGGTACCCGGTGGTGTCTTCTGCTGTTGTAGCCCATCCGCCTCAAGGTTGTGCATGTTGTGGCTTCACAAATGCTTTTCTGCATACCTCGGTTGTAACGAGTGGATATTTCAGTCAAAGTCGCTCTTTTATCAGCTTGAATAAGTCGGCCCATTCTCCTCTGACCTCTAGCATCAACAAGGCATTTTCGCCCACAGGACTGCCACATACTGGATGTTTTTCCCTTTTCACACCATTCTTTGTAAACCCTAGAAATGGTTGTGCGTGAAAATCCCAGTAGCTGAGCAGATTGTGAAATACTCAGACCGGCCCGTCTGACACCAACAACCATGCCACGCTCTATTGCTTAAATCACCTTTCTTTCCTATTCTGACATTCAGTTTGGAGTTCAGGAGATTGTCTTGACCAGGACCACACCCCTAAATGCATTGAAGCAACTGCCATGTGATTGGTTGATTAGATAATTGAATTAATGAGAAATTGAACAGGTTTTCCTAATAATCCTTTAGGTGAGTGTACAGTATGATAGATAAAGTGATAGAATGATAGAACAATAGAAGGACATACAGAAGAATAGAAAGATAGATAGAATGATTCAAAGAAAAACAGATATAATTATAAACAGTACAATAAACAGAACAATGGACAGAATGTTAAAATGATAGACACAATGAATGAATGATAGATAAAATGATAAAACAATAGATAGCATGGTTTAAAGAATGATAGAAAGAGTTATACATGATATAATAGATAGAATGTTAGAATGATAGAATGTAAGACTGATTGATAGAATGCAAATAAGTATAGAATGATAGACGGGACAATAGAACGACTGATGTGGAATGACAGAACGTTAGATAGTACAATAGGAAGAACAGAAAAAAATATGACAGAACGATAGAAAAATGATATAATGATAGACAGTACGATAGATAGAGTGATAGATAGTATGATAGAACAATAGATAGAATGTTAGAATGATTGACAGAATGATAGATAAAATGAAAGGATGATAGATAGCACGATAGAATGATAGAGCAATAGAACAATGTAAAAGACGATAAATGGAATGTTAGAAAAATAGACAGAATGACAGAAGGATAGACGGAACGATGGAAAGACTGATGTAGAATGGTAGCTAGTATGATAGTGTGAAAGATAAATCGATAGACAGAATGACAGAATGATATAAAGAATAATAGAACGATAGTATTGTAGATAATATGAACGATGGATAGATAGATAGATAGATAGATAGATAGATAGATAGATAGATAGATAGATAGATAGATAGATAGATAGATAGACAGATAGATAGACAGACAGACAGACAGACAGACAGACAGACAGGTGGATGGACGGACGGACAGGCATTAGATCGATGGATGGATGGAGTGATGGATGATAGATGGATAGATGATAGATGAATAGATGATGGATAGATGGATGGATGGACATTAGATAGATGGATAGATGAATGGATAGATGGATAGATAGATGATGGAAAGACAGATGGACACCTTTTTTGTTTTGAATCTGATCTTTTCTCCTCCGTACATCCACATGTCTTTCCCCTCCAGATCTCTGTAGAGTTTCTGTCCGAGGATGAGGTGATTTTTGCACACTGCATTCAGGACGCTGCTCGATGACCTTCCTGTAAGCGTCTAAAGAGCACAGCACATGTAAACATCTGTTCGCGACAAACAGGAAGTTGTCACACGCAAAAAAAAACAGGAAACATTATGAGGACGTGAAACACAAACTGCAGACCACTGTTTGGGTGTTTTTTTGTTTTTTGTCTGCTTCAACCCACTTGGAATGGATTCTGTCCCACAGGAATGAACGCCGTGAACGGGCCGTGCTGGCTGAGTGTGAACTCACACGCTTGCTCTGAAAAACACAACACGCTGTCAGAGCTGTCCGATTTTAAACTGATAAAGCAAACTCAAAAGAGCGGGGAAGCAGATCTGGTGATCTCAGCAGACCCACCAAAGAACCGAATGCTTCCAGTGAGGTTTCCTGCCTGACTGCCATCTCTGTCCAGCTCCAGAACCCTTTCCATGAGGTTAGCATAGCAACGTCTGCCATCGCCGATCTGTTGAGCGTTGCATCGGCAGCTGAAAGAATGAAACGTCTCGGGTTATACCCCTGGCCTTCTGCGAGCATCTGAGCAAAGCCTCTCAGCTACTCATGACGCAACAGAATCACTTTTGCAGGATGTGAAAGTTGCCTTTGTCATGTTATCACGAGAGAAGCACCCAGACAGACCTGGGCGTGCCGTCTGAGTTGGTCTCACAGCGGGCGCTGACATGGCATGAACCCGATGTGCAGGCCGACTTCTGCGTGCAGCCCTTGGACGGGTCGGACGATTCCATTCCAGGCAAACACACACATTTCGACTGGAGAGAAACACACACAACACTCACATAGCAACAATCCACATTGAATTCGACATTAGCTTCAGATTTAGATTCATTACTCACCTTTCCTGGGCTTGTGAATTCACAGGCGGTGGACTCTACAGGACAGCCTCCGTTTTTAGTGTCGCAGGGGTTGATGGGAATGCAGTGTTTGCCATCTCCTCTGAATCCCTCTTCACACTCGCACTGAAACTTTCCACCGCTTAATACACATTTAGCATTTGTGTCACAAATCGCCGGTGAACACCAGGAACCTGGAACGGGACAGAAAGACATGATGGATAGGAACCAGCCTCTAAAATGATTGAGAAACCTAAAGTCAAGACTTTGTTTTCAGTTTTGAGGTTTTAGTTTATATGGTTTTTCATAATGTGTTGTTTCAGACTAGTGGAAAGAACACACTTTGGAGTGTTTATTCTATTGCACTTTATCTGTTTGCGTCTGTTACAGTGCATAACATTTACAAGCCATTTTATCTAAAAAAGTTTCACTTCATTAGCACTTACATACACAAAATGTACAGTTTTATTCCCATCTATATTCGGAATAATTTTACTGAATGTTTGTTCATATTGTTTGTATGTTGTGGGTTCAATTCCCAGGGAACACATGTTAGGTAAACATTTTTTAGCCTGAATGCACTGTAAATCACTTCGGATAAAAGCGTTAATTTATCATTTAATTCAATTTTAATATAGTTCTCTTGGTTTTATAGAACACTTTGTTCCTAAAATCATGCTGAATATGCTTTCCTGGATGTTGACAGTACTTTCCCCTCAATAAAAACCTAATAACTCTAATATGTCAATCAAATTTAATTCAAATCTATTTTGAACATGGTTTTATCCAATGTTCTTTATGCAAATATTCAATTACAGACTGCCTCGTTTGCACATTTAAACATAACATTTCAGAAAACTTGCGAATTCTGAAATTCTTAATGTAACCAATCAATAAATAAATTACTACGCTGTTCACTTGGGATGTCTTGCATTAAAACTAAAGAAAAATTATCCTATATTTGCAAAATGCATCTCATACATATACACATTATGTAATGTTTAACATGTAGCTAAACATCGGAGGTACCTGTACATGCATTTCCTTTCTTCTTGAATCCAGGCAGACATTCGCACACAGCATTTGTGTCGTCTCCCTTACAGTATGAATGGGCTGGGCAGTTTGAACAAGATGAAGAAACTGCACAGGAAACGAAAGGTGTGATTTAACAAAATAAGCATAATTATATTTACTGAAAGTAACTGGATATTGAATGCACCATGGGTATGTATAGACACAATACCTAAGTTACCTTTATCACACTTTGGTCCTGAAAATGGCGGCTGACAGTAACATTCACCATCTCCATTCGGACCGGAGTTACACTTTCCATTCACACAGCTGCACTCTATAGCAGTTTAACAATTAGACAATTTTATCTCCAAAAATGGTGATTATTATCTTATGCTATCAGAAATCAACACAAATAACAGACCTGAACGGCAGTGGTCTCCATAGGCATTCTCATTCAAACAATTCTGACACGCAAAGCCTATATATCCCTCCTGAAAAAAATGTTGATTATTATTAATATTACCACTATTATTATATATATTTTTTTTAATTATTATTATTAGGTACAAATGTAATTGAACATAGCTTATTTTAATAAATTAATAAATAAGCATCAATTTAATTAAAAAAAAATTGGAATTAACAAAACTGAAGAATATTATTTTTTAATATTATTTAAATACATACATACATACATATTTTCTTATTCATTTATGTAAAAAAAAACCTGGATAATTATGTAGAAGTAAAAAAAAGCACAATTCAGAAAAGTAACTCTGATGAAGGCTATACTATTAATTCTGTTATACTTTATTTATTTTATATTATGTTACTTAAAACTTTAATAAATGTTGATCTATTTCAACAAAAACGTTTGAATTAACATAAAAATATAATTAGAATGACAATTCATATTTTTGAAAAATAAATAAAATTAAATAAAAATGTAGTGCATTTTAAAGTTTACTTTAAGTAAAAGAATGCAACTCATATGCACTTACATTACAAACACAGGTGCCATTTTCAGATGCACATGTACCATAACCGTTACAAATCTTTCCAGACCAGCTAGGGCAAGCTAGAAAAACACACAAGACTAGTTAGAAAATTCATCATTTAGTAGATACTAACCTAAAGCACCATAAAGTACATTTAACCATATCACCATACTTGACTGATACCGATCACTCTGTCTGTATGGTCTGAAAAAGTGTTTACATGCTAATTTATATTAGATAGATAGATGCTTGATGACATTTTCTAAACACTTTATCTCAGTGTAACTCACGCAAGCACAGGGAGCCCCAGAAGCCCGGACAGCAGTGCTGGACTGTCGTGACCCCCTGACAGCTGTGAGAACACCCTGACAGCTCCACTTGACGACTGCCGATTTCCACAACGTATCTGAAGCAGGGGTAAGGACAGAACACGTTAAACACAAACTTTCTGAGCGAACAGAAAGGAAGAGCCTGGCTAATAACATACTTGCAGATATCGGGGTTCTGGTTGATCTTCCTGAACCCTTGCGGGCAGACGACGGCAGCGGAAGCGGCGCAGGAGGTGCAGGGAGTCTTGTGAAGGACATCAACGGACGCATCGCAGCGATTAGAAACGGCCTGGGAACGACAATAAACGAAAGTTGGTTCTAAAACAAACATTTAATATCATTGCTGTGGACAAGCAGGCTAACGTAAAGTAAAAAAAGGGATTTATGCGAAAAACTATTTTTTCAGCGCAAATCTACTCTGAGGTAACGTTAAAGTAACAAGTTCAAATGTTTACACCATAGTATTTGTACTTTATACTTCTTGGCATTAAAATATTATGATATTGTTATAAACGTGATACATTTAACAAAAACCCACCAATTCACTATCTCAACAAATTAGAATATGGTGAAATGCCAATCAGCTAATCAACTCAAAACACCTGCAAATGTTTCCTGAGCCTTCAAAAATGGTCTCTCAGTTTGGTTCACTAGGCTACACAATCATGGGGGAGACAGCTGATCTGACAGTTGTCCAGAAGGCAATCACTGACACCCTTCACAACGAGCCTCAAACATTCATTGCTAAAGAAGCTGGCTGTTCACAGAGTGCTGTATCCAAGCATGTTAACAGAAAGTTGAGTGGAAGGAAAAAGTGTGGATGAAAAAGATGCACAACCAACCAAGAGAACCGCAGCCTTATGAGGATTGTCAAGTAAACTGTAGCTCAATTGGTAGAGCATTGAGCTATCAAGTGCAAGGTTGGGGGTTCGATTCCCTGGGAACACATGATAGGTAAAAATTGATAGCCTGAATGCACTGTAAGTCGCTTTGGATATAAGCGTCTGCTAAATGCATACATTTATTTTTTATTTATTTTATTTATACTGGATTAAAGAATTTGAGTGAACTTCACAAGGAATGGACTGAGGCTGGGGTCAAGGCATCAAGAGCCACCACACACAGACGTATCGAGGAATTTGCTGAACCACAGACAACGTCAGAGGTGTCTTACCTGGACTAAGGAGAAGAAGAACTGAACTGTTGGCCAGTGCTCCAAAGTCCTCTTTTCAGATGAGAACAAGTTTTGTATTTCATTTGGAAACCAAGGTCCTAGGGTCTGGAGGAAGGGTGGAAAAGCTCATAGCCCAAGTTGCTTGAAGTACAGTGTTAAGTTTCCACAGTCTGTGATGATTTGGGGTGCAATGTCATCTGCTGGTGTTGGTCCATTGTGTTTTTTGAAAACCAAAGTCACTGCACCGGTTTACCAAGAAATATTGGAGCACTTCATGCTTCCTTCTGCTGACCAGCTTTTTGAAGATTTAATTTTCCAGCAGGATTTGGCACCTGCCCACACTGGCAAAAGCACCAAAAGTTGGTTAAATGAACATGGTGTTTGTGTGCTTGACTGGCCAGCAAACTCACCAGACCTGAACCCCTGAGACAATCTATGGGTTATTGTCAAGAGGAAGGTAATACACAAGAGACCAAATAATGCAGATGAGCTTTAGGCCACTGTCAAAGAAACCTGGGCTTCCAGACCACCTCAGCAGTGCCACAAACTGATCACCTCTACGCCACGCCGAATTGAGCCAGTAATTAAAGCAAAAGGAGCCCCTACCAAGTATTGAGTACATGTACAGTAAATGAACATACTTTCAAGAAGGCCAACACTTCACAAAAAATGTTTTTTATTGGTTTTATGATTCTAATTTGTTGAGATGAATTGGTGGGTTTTTGTTAAATGTAAGCCAAAATCATCACAATTAAAAGAACCAAAGACTTAAACTACTTCAGTCTGTGTGCACTGAATTTATTTATAACAAGAGTTTTGAGTTGAATTACTGAAATAAATGAATCTTTCCATGACATTCTAATTCATTGAGAAGCACCTGTAGGGGTTATAAACAACCTATTTTCATGCAACTTTCCTGAATGTATCTATCATAGTAAATAACTATAATATAAATCAAAGTACCTTATTATTATCTGATATCAGCAATGCACCATGGTACCACCACTACTTGCCAGGATTTACACAGTATTATACAATGGTATTATTATAGTCCAAAAAAAAGTTGTTAATTAAAAATAAGACCACCCTTACAAAAGTGTAATGGGTCAGTACCATGGTACAGTAACCAATCACAAAAAAATACCAAAAAGTAGAAAGAGTACCTTGGGCAGTATTGATTTGTTTTGGACACTATGGTAGCACTTGTAATGGCAATATAATTTTACTTATTTAGTTCATATTCACATAATAAACAATTTACATGGTTTTTCAATAAATACCTTGGCATAACCACGGCGCATGTCCAAAAAGCTTTTAACTAATTATTTAAAACGTTAACTAAAGATGTAAGCAACCACTTTTCAACTTACCTGAATGTGTGAAGTCCACAGTACCATGAGTCCCAAAATGAGAAGATAAGACATGTCTGCTTCCCCAAAACCAGAAAAAATTCCAAAAAAGTCGTCAGATAAAAATGTAACAAACAGAACTACCTCTCCTGAGAGCAGCCACTATCTCCAGTCACTGGACACAACAGAATGTCTCAATTTCATACATCTCCAGAAAAACCTCTTCAGACCTTCTCACTCATTGTGCTTTCAAAGATTTGCATGTTGAGCAGCTGGACGCGGAGCGAGAGAAGTTTGATTTGACACACAGCGGCTTCGAGCAAGAGAAAGGGTGAGAAAAACATCCTTTCCTGACAGAAAAATCACCGGATTTCCTCCATCGTTTGCCTCAGTGGTTTGGGAAGTCCATGTTTGTCAGCTGACAAGATTACAGGTCTCAGCAGAATTTAAAAAGGCACACTGAGCATTTGCAGATTTCTTAATTTTATTTGACAGGGTCACATAAAAAGTATGCCAGCAGCACTAGGGTTAGAGTTGAGGTTAATTCTATTTTAAAAGTAAAAAACTTGTGAAAAGGGTATTTAAACAGTGACATTCACACATTTAGTAGCACTTTTATCTTAAATCAGTTGGCGTTTTCTATGGGAATCAAACTTTTGCTCTTGGAGTTGTAAGTGAAGTACTCTACTATTTGACCTACAGGAATGATAAAATTAGTTTTGATCAATCATAAACTTTTATATCTTTTTTTAACTTGAAAAAGCAGTTCTTTTTTACAATTCTATTTCTGTGCACATTAAATTTAAATGGCTAAATTCAGTTAGATCAGTAGATTGAAACTGGAAAGCAGACATTTAATATAGTTAAAGAACAGCGGCGTTCACCCTGCAGCACTGCTGTGTCAGTTGAGTCAGTTTGAGACTTTGAGAGTTCCTGCTATTGTTTGTCTGCTGAAAAGTGATAGTTGACAGAGGAATGTTTGCTTTGAAAAGAAAACACAATGTTGAGGGGCATCAGGTTTAAAATAGTTATTCGTTTTTATATTGCTTTTTGTTATCACAATTTAGTGATCAACTGTGATTTGTGCCACATAATAATCTGGGATATTTAACATAAAATGGTTCAGCTTTTTAACTTTTCTAAATTATTTGACTTTTTTTGTATGGCAGATAATAAAACGGGTAAAAAGAGGGACTCAAGCCATATCTAGAGACCAGAATTTTAGAGACTCGAGGTTGAGCTTTTTGTTGGTATGCAACTACCCAGAACACCCTAGCAAATACATCATAATGCAATAAGAACAGTCACGGCAATTGAGAACACATTTGCAACCACATAGCAATGCCCTGACAGTGCCTTAGCAACTAATAAGCAATGCATTAAAAACCACAGAGAAAATCTTGCAAGTTGTTACCCCTTAGCAAGGCATGAAAAACCATTTAGATTACCTTGCAAATGCATAGCACCCACATGACTGTATAGCAATGCACTAAAAATGACTCTGAACACCCTGGAAACCCTCATATAATACTTCAGCAACTCCTTAGCGAAGCACTAAAATGACACAGAAAATATTAGCAACTGTATATATTATTTATGCATGAAAACTGTTTAGAACACCTTAGCAACTGCATAGAAACACCCTAGCAACTGTATAACAATGCACTATAAACTAGTCAGAACTGAAAACCATCTACAAAGTCTAGCACATGCTTAACAACCTCATAAAAAACCATGTTAAAACCCCTAGCAACTGCACAGCCATTCACATAAAACCACTCATAATGCTCCAGTAGATCCTAGAACATTGCCAAACCATCCATGCACAGCACCTTAACAGCAACATTAGCAATGCATGAAAAACCCCTCTGAATACCCTACTAACCACAATGTACTAAAATCACTGGAAACCACATAGCAACACCATGGCAACTACCTACAATTCTTTAACAGTGACAGAGCAAAGCACAGAACAACTTAGCAACCATGAAGCACTGCCCAGCAAGGTGCTAAAAGCCACTCAGAGCACAGTAGCAACAACATAACACCTACATAAACCCTTCACTGCGCTCATGTCTTTCATCATTTGCAGCGTTGCACACGAGTGCCGCGTCTTTAGACATAAAGTGGACCAGTCAGAAGCCCCCGGAGGCGGGGCAAGCTTTGTGAGGTTTTGTTTACAGTAGCAAGCTGGCATGGCAATTGTTTTATTTGATGGCAACATGGTGGAGGAGGCATTCAGCACTATTTTTTTTTTTTTTTAAACCATTCCTGGGCTCTAAGTTTTTAGACGCAAATACGCATTCTGTGTGAACAGCCCCTTAGAACATCGCCACATTGTAACGAAATAAGAAACAACTCCCTAACAACCCCATAGCTATGTCCTGGCAACTACTACCAACATTTTAGCAACCACACAGGTGATTGCATGTACGTTAGTACCATACATAAAAAGATTTCAAATTTCATAACGTTTTGGATTCATTCTGAGCTCATTACTATGGAAGCCCATTTCCGCCATTGAATAAAAAAAGTTACTTCAGTGGCGGAGATGGGCTTCCATAAACGACAAATGGGTTAATCTGTCTAACTCATTCAGCTCCACACAAACAAATATAACATGCAAAAACTTTTCAATGTTGCAAGGCTAATGCAGAATGCTTCCAAGGAACAAAGCACAAACAGGCCACAGTTTGCCTACTAAGAAATAACAGGAAGCGAAGGGGTCAGACTAACAATACCGGCACTGGACACAGTAATTCAGCAGTACAGAGCAAATGTTTCCTGCCCTTTTTCACCTGTGTTCAACACGCCGTTTTAAATTACAGTGCTAAAAAACATTTGTCAGTTAGTTTCCACAAAGCACTGTTTTTTTGCATGACCCTGTGTGCATTTTTGTAAGTGATCTGTTAGTGGTCAATCAGACCGTTAATGTTTCTGCAACAGGCCCCGTGCACATTGGGTTTCAAAGCAGGATCTAATATTGCTGACTCTCAGTCTTGGAGGGAACAACATGGGCTGGAGATTGAAGAAGAGGTTTTTTTTTTTGGTTTGCTCAACCAGGCCTTTGGTTGGTCATGCGACACACTTCAGTTTTTTTTGCCCAAATCTTTCTGTTATTCACACAGCTAGCATTAAAGATGTTCATTTATCTACAGGCAAATTAACCCAGCATTTTAAACATTTTATTTATTGAATTAATTAATTGCAAAACCTAACGTTTTTGTATTCACAGCCTGAATACATACCTCTTTCCAGATTTTATTTTCTTAGACTGGACTTTCTGTTCTTTTTTACTGCGCAATGTTCTGTTTTAACATTTTCTTTCAATTCATAGATGAAACAAAATAATTGGACATTAAATGAAGAAAAAAAAAACATTTAACATTTACTCACATTTATTAAAAAAATTCAAAGTGCATAATCAGGCTGAATTCCAATCATGAAGTTAAAAGCGCTATGTAATGTTCTTGGTGGTCTTCTGTTTGAAAATATGTACAAATAAATCCGCAGATTTATCTTGGGAATACTTTCTAAAATTGAAATAGCAGATTAAAACTGCATTTACATAAAAAAAAGACTATATCTTTTTCGTTCATTGAACGCCATCTGGAAATCATTTTGCCACAGAACAACAAATTTACTTAAAATAACAAAACTGATGATTCACATTTTGTGATGCATGGCTGATTGCACAAAGCAGCAGAGAAATATTTCTGAAAAGCAGCAAAAAAAGTTAAGTTTGAAGCCTGAGACAAAAAATATATACTCGTGTGGACTCTACAACATTGTTCCCCAGGATGCATTGTGTCAAAATCATAAAAAAAGTTCATAAAAATAAATATTCGTCATACTGTGTAGGTGAATACTGCAAATTTTCAGTTGTTTTTTAGTACTTTATCCTGTTGGTCGACTGGCAACTCTCGGCTACACAATGTCTCCCATTGACGAGCCAAGAGAGATATTAGCCTCTCTCTGCTAGCCGCTCCTGGTACGAAAATACACCATTGCACTTCCCCCTCAGCTCCTCCGAACATCTGCGTCCTGTCACCCTTCCTGTCACCATCTGCCAAATGGTCTATGGTAAGGTGGCACAAAAGATCCAGCCCGGGAACACCATCAAACACCAGCGTGAGGGCTTGTTGGTAAGTCTGGTAGCCCATTAGCACGCGGTCCAGGTCGTGTATGCGCCGGGCGTCCGTGAGGCGGTACTTGTCTCTTTGTGGTGACTCTTTTGCGAACTCAGGTAGTGGGTAACTGATGTGGTCTTCATCCAGGAGGAAGACATCCGTGCAGGTGAGTATAAGAGTCTTAGGTTGTAGGATGGTCCGGTTCTGGGTGGTTTGGCCCAGAATGATATGGACCTGGAATACCAGTACGTACAAAATGATGTTGAAGGAGAAAGATGACACTTGTGGGGTCTTCTTCTCCGCCACAATGAAAGTGAGGTCTCCGATCTCTTCCTCGCTTGGATATATAAACTTCACCTTGCTGGAATGAACCAGTTCGTAATTCACCATTTTACCTGATTCATAAGGACATACAAATATTCTTAAATCAAAAAGTGTTAGCTAAACCTACAGTCGAAGGGTTTAGGTAAGATATTCACAATAGTAGTCAAACCTGTGCTATTCTTTACAAACTGCGAGTAGAAATCCAGTTCAGAAGGTTCAGGAGAAGGAACTTTCTCCAGCAAGGACAAAACCATCATCAGCTGCTGCAGGAACCGGTGCATGCCGTAACTGTTATGGGTCAGACAGGAAATGATGTGATCAGCCGAGGGCCCTGGGAAGAGAGAGATTAAACTGTTTGTGGCATCAATGCTGTTTACTGGCGAAACTGGCGGAGTAGAAAGCGTTAAAACTGGAAACTGTTTGCTTGCTAAACTTTTTGGTGCCAATTTTTAGAAATTGTAGGAAATTGTGGAAAAAATAAACATGATTGTGGTGAAAACAAACTCACCCATGACTCTGAAGAACTGATCAAACAAGCCCACATTGACACTCTGCAGGTCCTTCAGTTTGAGGGTGAAGCAAAAGGAAATGAGGAAATCTTTGTCCTTGTGCTCAGACAGGTGCCAGGTCCACATCACTGCGAGATGAATCAATTTATTGAGTCAAGTTTAATGTTCTAGACTGATGACTAGAACAGAATACAGAGTATAATAGTGAGTGTAAATAAACAAGACTGAATAGACCTGAACACATCAGAAGAACAATATCAAATGAACAACAGAACCCGATATGCTATATGATACCTTGATCCATATGTGTCCAAGAAAACAGCCACATAAATACTCTATGTAGGTGTAGGGAATTAATGATTCTAATGAGGGTCACCAATCATATTACAAACTTCAAATGTTAGGCGTGTTTGTTTACAATTCAGTCTAGGATATCCTGTAAAAACAAGACACTGATTGCATAGGAATGTGTGGAAAGATGTTCAGATAGTCGTCTTGTGAAAACAAGGCAGCTGGCCAAATGTAATACAGTCAATGTAAATAAAAAAGGTTAACCGGAAGGACAAATCGAGGTATATACAGTGTGACGACCCAACAAAATCCAACAGATTGCTTAGAAAGCTTGCTTAGGGAAAGTTTGTCAGCACAACCATCCAGGAAATTTCCTCACAGGATATGAATATGAAAAAAGCGCAAATGACTTGCCTCTGCAATATTGTCGTTGAAGAAGTGAACAAGCTGGTCTCCCTTGAGAGATGAGATCAGGAGTAATGAGGAGGAGAGCGAGAGATGCGAGGGACATTGGTTGTCCTCCATCAGCTGCTGAATGAGGGATTTGGCTGGATACAGCAGAGACAGGCTCAGATGGGGCCTTGGCACTTCCTGAGGGACTGATTGTGACAAGATTGTGAAAAAAATCTTCTGTCAGAACAGCGAAGAACAACCATCAAGGTTTTGCTAATTAACAAATGCTGCCTTGGGAAATATGAGTAGTCATTTAAAAGATGCATGCTATCTCCTCTGCTGCATTTGGTTTCAGTAAAAATTTATCTGTAAAATTAGGATTATGGACAAGGTAAGAGTCAAGGCTTTTTAGTCCACTTGAGCTGGGATTTATTTTCTAGTCCAATAAGGTTAGGAATAAGGCTAGAGTCAAGTCTTATTCTTATTTTTATCTTGTCCGATTAACTTCTGTTCTGGTTAGGAGTTATCAACACAATTCTTTCCGAAATCTTAATTGTCTTTTGGAGCTGCGATTTCTTGTCTAGTCTGATGAACTTCTTGTAATTTAAAGGGGTCATATTTTTTGTATTTGGTATAACAGAGTACGTTGACATGCTTTAAATGCTGTACATTATTGTAGGTCCTCTATGCCCAATCTCTCTCAAATGGTTGTTTTCTACAAAGTCCCTCCTTCCAACAAGCACAGTCTGCTCTGATTGGCCAGTTGACCCAGTGCATTGTGATTGACCGAACACAGCAAGCACTCGTCGGAAATGTAACACCCCTTTTCATAATCGCAAGCTTCATCTTTCAAAATAAATGTAAAGTTTTACCATCAGTTCAAGCCGGAAAGAGGAACAGAGTCACGTGACAGACACGGTGATGAAGCTCATATGGGTTTACAGTACACAAGCCACAGACTGTTAAGACAGCTGACTCCACTGTTTGACCCTCTCTCTCTCTCACACATACACACACATGCGCGTGCTCGCGTGCGCACACACACACAACACACAAACCACCGCATTTGAACAGTTAATAGCAAATACTTTAACTAAAAACAAAACAAACTTACAGTAGCTAATTCAGAAGTGCCAGATTGTCATAGCAAAGTCAGATTTACCGACTCTCTTAGGTTCATGAAACAGTCGTCAATAAATGTGTTGCTGTTCTGTTGTAAGTAATCTTAAAGATTCCTAAATGCATCTACTTTTGGAAGGCCAAATAAAGTGCTTTTGCTTTCTCCTAGATACACACAGCATTTCCCTGACATGACTGCTTCAACACTAACTGCAGTTGCAGAAACCACGCCTTCCTTCTTTGTGTGAACATTTGGGCGGCATTACGCAAATATTTCCACATAGTGATGTAGTGATAAAGAATATCTCTTTAGTCTTTGCTACTCTACAGATCTTCTTTATACACCAAGAGCTTGTAACACTCCAAAGAGAAAGGAAAAATTTAAATCGCATCACATGACCCCTTTAAACAATATAAGGACACCAATTCCCAACCCCAACTGACGAACATGGATGGTGTTATTGCCAGTGAATGCTAGCTGCATGTAGTTCAAAATATGGTATCTTGTTAAAAAGACAAAAATGGTGAAAGTCTTTGCGAAGTTTGAACCTAAAAACCTTCAGTTCCATTCCAGCCTCAAGTTTAGGACTGGGGCTAAAATGGCATCTATGCTAACTAAATATATTTGAAAATACTAGTAATGAATGCACTCTATTACCTGCTGGTAGGTATTCTTCTTTCCATGGCCGTAGCAGGAGCGAGACAACTGTGCTCTTTGAAGTGTCCTTTCTTAGTGCGCTGAAGGGCTATGGTCTTAATTTCTCTTAGATTGGACCGAGCTGTGTGAACTCTCTCAGGAACACGAACTTGTCTTGTGGAAGGGCAAAAACAACATTCAGGCACTCATGACCCACCATCAGTTCTATAACATGCTCATCGTAGAAAAGGCGAGAATTTGAGACAGTCGAGAAGCATGAATGGTACGGGTTACTTTGGAGCAGCTCCGCATCATACTTGATTCTGATGGGTCCCGGGACGCCAGAGCAACAAAATATACCTTGAGAATGCACAGGTGCCGAGAGGTCAGGAAATGATCATGGGAATGGAGGTTTGGTCCTGATCACTTTCAAACAGGCTGATTTGGGATAAAACATCTGAAGGTACTGAGTTTTTTGTAAAGAGTGGGTTGTTTGCGCCATATGTGTCAGAGGTAGATGAGTCTAGATTAAGGAAATGGATCAAGTGTCCTCCTTTAACACTGTCCTCAGTTTCCTCAAAGTCCCAAGAGTTCAGAAACTGTTGGATAAACAGTTGAGTGTTAGAGGAGGTTAATACTTGCTCATTAGTTTGGTCCACATGTGGAACAATGCAAGAGTGCATCTCCTTTAGACTTTGGGCATCTGAGAAAAAGAACCAGCGCCTATTGTTTGACTTCACCTTCAGGAGAAGGAGAACCTATGGAATATCAAATTGAAAGGTCTTAATGTTGGTGTATGGCACAACCAAGTCTATCTCAAGGGCCTTCGTTAGTTCCTCCAAGTTACTCACTGGTTCTTCTGACCTTGTGTGGAAAACCACAAGTGAGCAGTCCGTTGCCACCAAACAACATGGCCACTGACTCAAACCTTCTCCAACACTGATGCAAAGAGACCAAACCACTAGTTTTACATCACCAATTACGGAGTCCTTCTGCACAACATCTGTTGTCTTTTCCTGAATAGTAGATGAGGAGAAACAACCCATGATCTCGTTAGTATCATCTAGTGTCATCTCAAAGTACCCATCTCCAGATTGAGGGCTGCCCTGTTCTGTTTCCTCAAGAGATAGGGTTTTGCAGGGTTTCTGGGTTGATTCTTCTTTATTAGACAGGTTGATTTGAACAGAAAGCTGGTTGGTAAACTCTTGGTTGGTGGTTGTGTAGGACAGTAAGAAAGGAGGCAAAAAGAGATTCGAAAGACTTGCAGTCCAAGGTTTCCACTCCTCTTCACAGCAACAAAGGCTAAAGAGAAATGAAAAGATTTATTTTGGTTTAGCTTTGCAATCTTTAATGTACAACCATAACTGCTTATCCTTTTAGAATTTCAACACCAGTAACAATCTGTGCTTTCTCCTCATGTACCGGAAGATGGATCAATGGACAAGTATTTTAGGTAACTGAACATTTTCAATCAAAAGTACTAAGTCCAGAAATGTACTTTACACAAGGGCATAAAACAAAGAACAGTTCGGTCAACACATTGCAATCACTCGATCCTATTGCATGTATCATCAAGCAAGGCATACATTTATGGGATACAAGTATGTTTTAGCAAAACAGAAACAAAATAAGATTATAAGAACCAACCTGCTCTCAAAGGTGACCTCCGAAGAAAAACTGGAAGAAATTTGAGTGTCCACCTGCAAAAAAGAACTAGTGGTGTGTTCTTGTTTTTGCTGAAACTACAATACTAATTAATTAATTGCGCTATAATACAAACCAACCTGCGGAATGACGTCACAAGGTGAGCTGTAAACATCATAGCATCTCTGGGTAAATGTAGAATCCACAGGAGTTAATATATCTTTGGTAATTAAAGCTTTTTCTTTATAAATGGTTATTTCTGAAAGGGAGATAGATGGAAAGCAAAAAGTCAATCTTTGGTCAATGAAGTTCTGTTCACACAGTACTATTCAATGAGGTGATGATCTGATTTGATTTGTTTGTACAGTCAATATATGGTCTGTCAACGCTGGTTGATTTGGTAGTAACAATGCAAACGTTGACATATATGATGACTGACAGCACTGTCCACTGCTTGAAAAAATAAATCAATAATAAAATAAAACAGTTTGGAGTCAGATACCACATACCAATAAAATAAACTATAAAAGTTAATTACACAAACTCATTTAACAAGTGTGTTCTGTTTTATATGCAAAGTAAATGGAATGCATAGAAGATTCCTAAATAATGTAAAATTGTGCTAGAGTATAATATTCCATTAATATTTGAGAAAACATTGTTCGAATCATATTTTATAGGAGTACGTAATGCTTCATATTTAGATGCTGTTTGCAAAAAAGGAAAGTCTATCCAAGCACCCGAGGCTGTTGCTTGGTAACGAACACTCAAGAGACAAATATGGTGATCAAATGCTTTATAAACCAGGCCCAGTCGCTATTAGAGCAACACATGCAAAAAATTAACCACCACAAAATTCAACGTTTAAGCTATGGATGAAAAAATGGATACCCAGTATACTTATTCAAAGCACAGAGATATGAAAAATCAGTTAGGAATGCTGATAAAAAATGATTTATTTCATCTGCAGTGCAGAAAAATGGACACACCAAATCTCCGAAACGCAATTATGAGCTGCATTAAGGCAGTATGCAGGAGTATCTGAACAGAAATGGAAACGAAATGAGATTTAAAGATCACTGGTGCAAGGAAAACTGCCAATGTCTTTCTTTAACCACATCAACTCTAATAACAGAAAAAATAACAGCTGAAGTGGTTAAAGAATAACTAGTTTCAGATATCATAAGAAAATTATTCAATAGTGCCTGATTACTCATTTACAATCATTACGTAATGAAGAAAAACACATGATGTCAAGCATGCTAATGACTGTATGTCATTGCATCATATGGATATGGTTTTTTTTATGCTTTAAAGGTGAAGTGTGTAATTTTTGATGTTAAAACTCTCTCCACTCCCAGCTTAAAATGCAGACCCAATGAGTTTGAGGTGAGACGATTTGTTTATCCAACCAGTGACAGATGGGAGTGTTTGAGAATAACACACTTCACTTTTAATTGTTCTTTCGGCCCCCCCCCCCTCGTCCCAGCAGCGCGATACATACATGATTACCTTGGCTGGAGCAGGTGGAACGAGACAGAGAGGGGGAGGAAGAGGAGGGCGGCGGGACGAGAGAGGATGAAGAGGACTGCCCCGGGACGTCACTCACCTGACAACGATAACATCAGGCTCCTCTTTAGACAAAGACACAGTGGGACTAATTCAAGACCCCTAGAGCTCAATGGAAAGGGTGCGAGGAATCGTTAACACCTTAATCCTCATGTAAAGTTTTACAACATGTCCAAACCAGAACGACGAGTCATAAATTGCCGTGTTAATCAGAGTTTTTCCACCCACACTGTGAAATCACATTGGTCCAAATCTTGCTCCATAAAAACATCAGATATCTACTTATTGGCTGTGGTTTTAACACAAAATGACTTGACGCTCAAAACGTCATGCCTGGTTATGTTTAACACCGCAATGTTTAAGATATAATGTATAATATTACAATATCCAATTTTTAAGTTAATGCATAATCACATTAATTTAACAAAGCAGGACTGCAGGCATGTGGGCTGCAGATGATATCCAGTCACTATCAGAGTCTGGCCAGCAGGAGACGCAACAACTCATGTCTTTCACTCCACTGGAAAATGTGTCTTATGTAATAGACGCTGCACGCCAATGCATCAACACGAGCATATAAAGCCAGACTATGAATCATCTTTTTGTTGATTTCTCATGTCTGGATATCAAGGTTTAGGCCAATTCACATTTAAAAAATTGTCACATTTCTCAGAAAACCATGAATCTGCCAGATAAAACAGTTTGAATTAGGACCTATTACATCACTTTGCATTCAGGAGGGCTTTTACGTCATTTTTTTTTTCCATTGTCAACCGACTTTCCATCATTTTTATTTCTTTATCTCTTGATGATTTCCTATTAAACAGGGCAAAATAAACTAATAATAATAAAAATGTTATAATTTCAAAACAACCTTTTTCTCATTGTTTGCCATTCGGTCTTTGGCCTCTTTGGCTTTCTGAATGGCTTTCAGCACCTCCACGGTGTCGAGCTCTTTTTCTGTGGTGGTTGTACCATTCAAACACACCTGCATGACAAATATGAATCATACCTTTATACTATATATCAAAGCAAAACAAATTCAGAAAAATGCCCTAAAAAAATTCATCATAAATGTAAATTATTCGTTATTTTTCCTTACTGCAAACAGTGTAGTAAACAGATCAAATCCTCTATGAAAAGCTCCATACCTCGGAGGCCCGGTCGCAGAACTGCGCCAAAACTTTAGTCCTGTAATCTGGGATGATGCACATGGGGTTATCAGACACAGACAGTTTCTCCAGACAGGGAAGAGTGCTGATGTATTTGATTTCATCCAGCTACAAAAAAAAAATACAAGACTTATGTTGAGCAACTGATGGTGTCAAGAAAATAACGTCTAAGCAAATACTGTAATAAACTACCTGTGCTAATCTGTTGCTGCTCAAATCCAAGTTAACCAATGAGTACAGTTTACTGAGGCCAGAGAGTGTCTCCAACTGATTCCCAGACAGATTCAAAGTCTTGATATTCCCCAGTTTAGTGTGAACGCCCTCCAGGACTCGGAGTTTGTTGAAGGACAGATCCAGATGAACCAGGTTGTACAAATGCTGCAGTCAAAATAAGAAGAAATTCATCGGATTCTAAACATCAAACCTACTTTGCACTTTAAAAATAAAATAATGGAACTATCCAGAGACGACACACCTGGAGGTTTTCCACTAGAGACAATTGATTATAGCTGAGATCAAGGAATTCGACTTCAGGAATCAGTTTCTGTGCCCCCCAAAAAATAAAAGCTCAATTAAAAGATAAATGACAACTGATGTTTATTTCATATAATGTACAACAGAAACCATAACTCACCACCGAGTCATCAATGCAGCGTATGAAGTTTCGGCTCAAGTCCAAAGTAGTGAGCATCTTCCACGTGGGAATGATCGCAGTCACGGAACAATCCGTATCAACACCTTCAGGTTCCCACTGTGCAAATTCAGACGCTTCGGGAACTAAGATTTCCTATTGAAGACGGAGCTTTCATTATCATTCGGACAGTCAGCTTTAAGACTTCAAGCTTCAAACTGTGTTTCTTGAGACAGCGTACCTTCATGCTGCTGGCTGAGAGGTGTATGCTGAGCGAGGCCAGGGTGGGCTTTAGGAAAGGCAGATCTTTGATTTGTCCGGCATCACAATCACTGATCTGAGAATGAAGGGTAAGTGTTAGAAACATCATCCATCACAGACTCGCACGAAACACAAACGGTGAGTCTCCTCACCTCGATCTGAAGCAGCGATTTAAAGATGGACAGGTCAAACGGGAGGCTCTGCTCCTCGATGTTACTCGTCCCCACAGCTGCTTTCATTCCAGAGATCTGAGCGTGAAGATTTCATGTCAACAGCAGATTAAACAGGAGAGCTCTGACACTTTCTTTTATTATTATAGTTTCTTCTACTGTATTTATAATCGATAACACAAACATTTTGAGATTCCAACAGTGAACTAATATTACACATTTATACAGTTTATATATATATATATGTATGTGTGTGTGTGTGTGTGTGTGTGTGTGTGTGTGTGTGTGTGTGTGTGTGTGTGTGTGAGAGAGAGAGATCCTGGAGCACAAAACCAGTCTTAAGTATTCCTGTGGCTCAGTGGTAGAGCATTGTGATACCAGCGCAAAAGGTTGTGGGTTCGATTCCCAGGGAGCACATGTTAGGTAAAAATTGATAGCCTGAATGCACAGTTGGTCTGGATATATGGGGTATATTTGTAACAATAGCCCAAAAATACATTACATGGGTCAAAATTTAGATTTTTCTTTTATGCAAAAAATTCATTAGGATATTAAGTAAAGATTGTGTTCCTTGAAGATATTTTGTGAACTTCCTACTGTAAATATACCAAAACTTTTTGATTAGTACTATGCATTGCTAAGAATTCATTTGGAAAACTTTAAAGGAGATTTTTTCTCAGTATTTAGATTGTTATGCACTGTCAGATTCCAGATTCCGATCCTAACAAACCATACATCAATGGAAAGCTTATTTATTTAATGTATAAATCTCAATTTCGAAAAAATGTACACTTATGACTGGTTTTATGCTCTGTACAAACTGATATTGGCACTAGTATTTCATGATGTTTAGTAAAGTGACACGCTCAAACCTTGAGGTACTTTAGGCGGCAGGTGAAGTCCAGGATGTGTCCCAGGTCAGCTCGGGCGTCTCCGTTGGCACAGGTAGGTTTGGCGAGTTTCAGCTGCTGTGTGACGGCGTACAACTGGAGCGGCCTGAGCAGAAACACCTCGCCTGCATCCAACCACTGCACACCTAGAAGAAAAGACACAACTACTGCACTTCAGAGATCAAAATATAGAGGCCGTACAAATCAGCAAGATTTTTTACAAACATAAACACTTTAATTCAGCATGGATGTTTTAAGTTAAACAAAAAAATCGAAGTAAAAACATTTAGAATGTAACAATTATTTTGAACTTCCTATTCTTATTCATTAAAGAATCTTGTTAATAAAAGCATCAATGCAAATGTAAAATATTAAGCTTGTTGAATAAACAAAGTTGAAGTTTTCAACTTTGATAAAAAAAACATTTTACATTTTAAAGTATATTTCAACAGAACAACAGAAAACAGTTCTTTGATATTGTAATAATGTTTCACAATTACTGTTTTGACTTTATTTCTGTTCAAATAAATATTTAAAACTTATTTACTTATTTAAACACCAAATGTTTGAAATAATTTGTGTCATCTTATTAATTGTTATCATTGGTCCAATATGAACAACACAATTTTAAAGGTACCAGAATGCTGTTATCCATCTTTTCTATGCTACATTAAAATATTTGATGTATGATTTCACTTTAAGCATACAAAAGTCTAGTTTGGAGCTTTATTATAATAGGATAGATTTATAATACAGCCCGTGACACTGTTTATCGGCCAACACATTTAATGCTGTACATTTCAAGCATATTATAACTTAATGAATTAATAACAACACACCCTTATGAAAGAGCTCTTCAGCCAGGGCCGCAGCAATCCCATTGATTTCCTGAAAATAATAACGTTCAAGTCAAAGTTGGAATCTGTCACAACAAGTATTACATTTGATCATTTAAGCCGTTAACAAATTCAAACGAGTGGCTTTGTTCATAGACTAAACTGCAAAAAAAACACCAGCCAAAACAGCAATATAACTGGATTGAATTTAATGGTCTCCATGTGCTTCGTCATTTCCTGAAAGACTGTACCAGGAGAATGCAGAAATGATTTCTAAATACCTCATGACATCCTGTTTAAAGGAACAGTTCTCCCCGAAAATAACATTTACTGAAAATATACCCACCCTCAGTTTACTTCAGCATCAGATTTGGAGAATTTCACAATCACTTGCTCTCCAGTGGATCCTCTGCAGTGAATGGGTGTTGTCAGAATGAGAGTCCAAACAGCTGATAAAAACATCACAATAATCCACAACAACTGTTTTGACTTGCAAACCATGCTTGATATATTTCTCTCCTGATTCAGACACAGTGACTTTTTCACTGAAGAATAGAATGCAATATTTTGGATTGCACACTCGCAATTGTGCCAGAAGCAATGGTTAGAAGTAAAATGTCCTGCTGATGGATTGGTTTCTTACAAACATGAAGTTTTTCACTATATAAGACATGACCTGATGGACTGGAGTGGTGTGGATTACTGTGATGTTTATTATCAGCTGTTTGGTGTTTGACGGCACCCATTCACTAAAGAGGATCCACTGGTCAGCAAATGATGGAATGTTACATTTCCCCAGATCTGTTCCGAGGAAGGACAAACTCATCTACATCTTGAGATTTTCTGCAAATCTTCATCTGTTTTGCTTTAATGTTTGCGTGTGCTTCTTCAACTCATCTCCTGAAAGATCTCGTCCAGAAATGATATCTCTGATATCCTGTTTTTCTCTCTACACATTGTGAGAAAATGAGTTGTAATGCATGCCGATGTGCACAAATGCCAATCAAGGACAAATGCACAAACATAAAGCACGTCTGCTCTCCAAACTAACTCAATCCGGTCATATGTCTATTACAGAGAAAACCTTACAGAGATCAATAGAGCAAGAGTTGCATGCAGTTGCTTTGGATGGATTACACACAATCTCCGGTTAACATTTAACCAGCATGTGACAGAATCTTAAGTTTACAATCTTCTGCTTCTTATCAAACACAAAGCACATAAAAACTTACATAAAAGTTAAAGAGTAAGAAGTTGGACAAGACTTTGGGGGCGGACGCAGGGAATCTGCTCAGGAGCGTTTGGAGATAAACCTCCAGCTCCTTCTGTCGCTTCTCCACGAGACTTTTGGAGTTTTTGCCGATGATCTTCTTGGGCGGCAACAGATGCTTATCAATCTTCTTCTCCACAGTGAGCTGAAGTCAACAACATTTAACCAGTTTTATCAGCCACTCACTATGAACTATCAACACAATGTCAATATCTGAGGTCTGATCTGTTGTTGATTACGACATGACTCACTTTTTCGTGCAACTCGTGAAAGTCGCTGTAACGATGCTTGACCGTCCATCTGTGATCTCCAGCATTGACCTCTATGACGTAAACCTGAAACATACATGCATTTAAAAATATATATATATCTTTACTTTTTTTCAAAATTAATCTGACATTATCATTATTAGCTAATGTTTCTCATGCTGTTTCTCTTTCATTCATTTAAACATTGATATTTTATCCCCATATTAGTGTTTATTATTAACTCTTGTGCAAGAAACGAGCTTTATTAAAATGTCTACTTTATCTTAGAGGTTCTAGCAATAAACTAAACATACTTTTAACCACCAAAACTAACAGGGTAAATCACTTTTACGTATTTATTCAAAAAGTGCTATTCGTGAACCACGTCAAACTGACCGTGTAGTTCTCCACCAGCTCGGATCCGACGATACGGACGCGTTTCTCCGCGCTCTGCTCCGGTAGATGCGGCGCGTCCATCTTCACTTCAGCGCGAATTGTAACCCGTCGCTAAAAAAAATTGCAAATCTAACTGTCATGTCGCGCCTTCATCTTTGTTGTGGTTTGACAGGAGAGAAGCGCCTCCTTCTCGTATTTCTCACGCACCGCGGCGCTCACACACAAAGAGAGATGTATCGCCCCCTGCAGTATGAGAACGGTACTACTCAAACTCTGTTTACATGGTTTCACATATATATACTGTACTGTAAATATATATATATATATATATATATATATATATATATATATATATATATATATATATAATCACTCCATTGATATAAATAAGGGTGAATTCACTGAGATTATCCTATTTATTTTATGAAGTGATATTTATCTAATATTGTATATGTATATGTATATATATATATATATAAAATGAATAATACATGTAACATGTAACATTTGTGTTGGATTTCAGAGTAAAGCTATACTTTAACAGAATTTTGATATTAATCACATTTTCTAAATGCTTTTGCATATGCAAATACGTATCTAAAACAGGTTTATATCAGTCTTTCTTTCTATCACAAACATGCCAAACTCATGCAATTTCTCTATGAACCTCTAGGGGTTTCAGAAGCAAGGAATTGTAACCAATTCTACATGCAAAATAAATCAAATCTAAATAAATAATCACAAATGTGCTATTACTCATATTTTATACATTGTACGTTATTTGTTATTTACATGGAATTTACAAAAAAATGTAATTTGATCTTTCACCTACTATATTGAATATCTAAATATATAATAATATCTATATTGAAGTACCCCTGAGATTTTGAAATAAAAATTTTAATAATTGAGCATCGCACTTGCATTTAATATGATTCTCTGACGTTGGTTATCGGTGACACGACACACGCGTAAGCAAATAAAATATATGCAAATTTGTTAAGCGTTTTATTTTACATTTATATAATTTAGTTATTTATTCGCTTTTCATTAATCTAAAAAAAACCTGCAGTTCCTTTACGAACCTCAGACGTAATGTTTAGTGCACTACAAGTTGTTAATCATAACAAATGGAATATATATATATATATTTTACTCTTTGTATTTTTATATTAATATGGTACACGACTATCCTGTTTAATTCAATGTAATAAACGAGTTAATCTAAAAGTAATCAAAAAGTAGCCTGATTATATTAGCCTACCTAATAAGTATGATGTAATGGATTACGTTACTAACTTAAATTTTGATCATGTAATTTGGATTCAATAACGGAGTAAGTTACAGTTTGTAAGTAATACCCAGCTCTGGATACTAATTTTTGATTCTCAGAATGTTCGGAAATGTTATTTTGTTAGTGGTTCCCACCAATTTTTTTTTGTTTGGTTCCCTACAATGTATTATGTTATATTATGTAATAAGTAAGTATTGTTATTGTTGTTTGTGTGTGTCTCTGCTAAAATCGTTCAGGCGATTCAATCATTCTCCTTTAGGCTTGATTAGATAAATGCTACATCGACGGAAAATCTTAGTCATATCATGGATATAGAATAGAATATTTAGTGTTTGTACATTTACAGTGCATTTCATGTCTTAATAAGGAAAACGAGAGTGCGTCTTCGTATAAGCCTAAAACAGAACTGAGAAATAAAGAACAACAACCGTTGACAGAACAGCCATTGGTTTGTTGTTCTCTCATCTTTCAAATATATCACGTATACACGCTCTTTGTCGTGGTGATGTTTCTCAGCTGATCTCAGGATAGTTATGCTTTCTTGTCCATAAATGAAAGAGACACGTTTTATGACTGAAAAAACTGATCCTGGAACAGCAAGTGCGAAGACGAGAAGGAACAAACCATTCTGTTCTCGGAGGGGTTCAGTTTCCGAGACACGAAAAAACGGCTCTATCGCTGCTCCTCAGATAAAAATAGATTTTTTGTTTTAAAGTATATAAAATATAAATCTTAATTAGTATATATATGATGTTGTTAGATAAAATGTTGTTAGTCGAATTTTAAATACTTTACCTCAAGAAAGAACGACACGCCCCCATCCCTTCAAAGCGGGTTGACGCCCCCTCAACTGTATAAATAGCCCACTAGATGAACGCGGAATTCTGTAGATGTCAACTGTCATTTCGAGCTCAGCGCTAGTCAGGGACGAAGAGAAAACGTAGTTTGTTGGCACTTATCCAAAGTTACACAAACTACAAACATATTTTTACACTCCTTAGACATTTAGACAACGATTCTGCTTTTAATCTGAATCAAAAAAGACACTGGTTATTCGGAAAAGCTGAGGAGGGGTGTGACTGGTCTCAGATCAGAGACATACGCGCGTCAAGCTGCCTATACAGAGGGCACTGCGCCAGGCTATGTGCCATCTAAAGCCAGTGACCAAGAAAAAATCTGAAAAGATTGTAAAAAGGTAGACGACCGAGGGGGTGAATCGTGTAGAGGCACGAGTTACCAAAACCCTTAAGCGAGGAGAAGAAGCAGCCTTTGTTGCCCTTCAGATTATGTGAGAGCGCACTACAGCTGATGCTAGACGCTGAGAAAATGTGTGGAAGGGGCATGATGTGCCAATGGGAGGTCTACAGCAACAGACCCAACAGCAAGGAGACCGAGAAACTCAAGAGCGAGTCAAGGAGAACCAACGGCGGCGCTAAACAGAAGTGGCACAAATGGGGAAGGAGGCAAGCAAGAAGGGCGCACAATCCAGAAATGCGCAGACATCGAGCAAGACTGTCTCGGTGGTCTGGGACTCTGGTTTCATTGCGTCCTGCCAACATTCAAGGCAACCGAGCGCCTGGCATGAGGGCGCCCAGAAACACCAACCAGTTCCTAATGCATGAGAAATACCAGATGATGCACATGCGATCGGACTCTGTTGGAACCGATAGCGGGTCCGACTGTGAAATGGACTTCGCGGATATGGACTCATACTTGGGCGTTCTGGAGAACGCTAGAGGCGCACTTTTGGACAGTCCAGATCTGCCTCCACCTCTCACATTTTATGCTCGACAGATGAACAAATGCAAGCCATTTCCCTTCTTCAGCTTCGATCAAGAGGAAAGCATGCAGTATTTCCCCTCGGAAGACGACGTGATGCAAAGCGAAGACTTCATGCAAAGGGACTTCAAAGAATTCTGTGACACTGTGGCACCATGTATTTAGACACCTGCCACAGGTAACGTGTTTTTCTGAACTGTTTTACACGACCAAATCTGTTGATTGCAATGCAATGCGAGACATTTCTTTGTTTGTTTGTTCTGTGATGTGTTATGATTGGACGGTCCAAAGTAGGAGTGTGACCAGCCAGCCAATCACCATCGAGCTCATTTGATCCCTCTTGACAAACATAGCAGCGGAAAACTAATTCCTATGTCAAATGTTTTTCATAATAAATCAGCATCTTTATTGCACTTTGTCTATATTTTATTTATTACACAATTCGTTTTGGAGACACTCTGCTCAATGAATAATGAGTTGCACGTATAAAAATGCACAGAATAATATAATTATTCACAACCTTTGCATGGTTTACATTTGTAATCATGTTAAAACTGAACAGTAGATCATTAGATATAGTGTGCCCTTTTACATTACAAAGAATGGCACAATACAGATTTTGGTGTTATAAAGCAAAGGAGATGTGTAATAGAAATACGATGCCCACATAACATTTAATAACCTTTTTTTCCAACATACACACCCATCTAGTACAGCAGTGCTGGGTAATAGAGATCTGACACAAGAACAATAGCAAATCTCATGAGAACAGGGGTGTGAGTGTGTGCAAAAGAAAAAATAACCATCTAATCCACGTCACTAATTGGGTTTCTGTTTTCACAGCACACAATGAGAACTATGATCATCTCTGGTCTTTGTATATGACAAGATATCTGTGTTAATAAACCCCACTAAGTCAATAAAATTGCAAAAAGGTTCGACAAAAAGGCTCTGATTAAATCTTTCTCATGAGTCAAGCCCTGAGTGTTTTGATCAGCAGTGGTTCAGCCCCTTTCCTGCGCAGCTTGACAACTGCATCTCAGATAATTGTGGTGCAACTTCTTGTGGCCGAGCTAGCAGTTTTGTGTGTTCAGTCCCCTGGCTTCATTTCCAGCCCATTAACTGCTGATAAATAAAATCATTTTACTGCGATGGAAACAGAGACGTTCAGATGGATTTTTTTAGAGAGTTTCTAAGTAGTTGACTTGGCAGGTGTGGCATGATTCATCTTAAAATATTTAAAAAGAAGTGAAAAAGAAGCTTAATAAACATCTTGTTTAATGATAATTGCAATTTTTATAATAAAAAAAAATTAAATATATAATAAATAAATAAATAAACAACACTGTTTTGGGTGTAATTTAGATTTTTTTGTAATGTAAATAAAAAACATAATAGAACATTTTTATTGCAGTCTGCACAAATAAAAGGCAGTATAACAAATACTATAATATGAAATGATGTATAAATATTTTACTAGCATATGATTGTTTTTAATTAATTACAGTCATAATAATTTAAAAAATTGTTTACTTGCCATAACAATAAAAACTTATTGGCCCTAAAATAAGCTGCATTTTTCTTATGAAAAACATAACTTTGTTTTGTGATTAAATGTGGCATGGGCTTACTTGATGGATTTCATGAAATTGACTCTTGTTAGTAATTAAAGTGGTTTGAGAAAATAAAATCTGGTGAACGGTTAGAGCACCTAAAAATGCACCCTTAAAAATTTCCACTGTAATTTAAACAGTAATATCATTAAAATCTTAAACCTTAATAAAAGAACTCTTTCTCGGTGCAGTGCATTACACTTTTTACCTCTATGTTTCTATTCAAACACATGCACATTATCCAAACAGTTCAAGATTAAACAC